>NC_053397.1:4863982-5191676 GCF_905171765.1 Bufo bufo | reverse complement strand
AGACAGCACAGAAGAGGTGGGGGTGAGGAAGAAAGAAGGGGTGCAGAGAGGGGAGAGGAAGCGAGATTGGGGGAGCGAGTGTAAGACAGCACAGAAGAGAGGTGCGGAAGAAAGAAGGGGTGCAGAGAGGGGAGAGGAAGCGAGATTGGGGGAGTGAGTGTAAGACAGCACAGAAGAGAGGTGGGGGTGAGGAAGAAAGAAGGGGTGCAGAGAGGGGAGAGGAGGCGAGTGAGCACAGAAGAGAGGTGCGGAGTGAGGAAGAAAGAAGGGGTGCAGAGAGGGGAGAGGAGGCGAGATTGGGGGAAGTGAGTGTAAGACAGCACAGAAGAGAGGTGAGGAAGAAGAAGGGTGCAGAGAGGGGAGAGGAAGAGAGATTGGGGGAGTGAGTGTAAGACAGCACAGAAGAGAGGTGAGGAAGAAAGAAGGGGTGCAGAGAGGGGAGAGGAAGTGAGATTGGGGGAGTGAGTGTAAGACAGCACAGAAGAGAGGTGAGGAAGAAAGAAGGGGTGCAAAGAGGGGAGAGGAAGCGAGATTGGGGGAGTGAGTGTAAGACAGCACAGAAGAGAGGTGGGGGTGAGGAAGAAAGAAGGGGTGCAGAGAGGGGAGAGGAGGCGAGTGAGCACAGAAGAGAGGTGCGGGTGAGGAAGAAAGAAGGGGTGCAGAGAGGGGAGAGGAGGCGAGATTGGGGGAGTGAGTGTAAGACAGCACAGAAGAGAGGTGAGGAAGAAAGAAGGGGTGCAGAGAGGGGAGAGGAAGCGAGATTGGGGGAGTGAGTGTAAGACAGCACAAACGAGAGGTGCGGGTGCGGAAGAAAGAAGGGGTGCAGAGAGGGGAGAGGAGGCGAGATTGGGGGAGTGAGTGTAAGACAGCACAGAAGAGAGGTGGGGGTGAGGAAGAAAGAAGGGGTGCAGAGAGGGGAGAGGAGGCGAGTGAGCACAGAAGAGAGGTGCGGGTGAGGAAGAAAGAAGGGGTGCAGAGAGGGGAGAGGAGGCGAGATTGGGGGAGTGAGTGTAAGACAGCACAGAAGAGAGGTGAGGAAGAAAGAAGGGGTGCAGAGAGGGGAGAGGAAGAGAGATTGGGGGAGTGAGTGTAAGACAGCACAGAAGAGAGGTGCGGGTGAGGAAGAAAGAAGGGGTGCAGAGAGGGGAGAGGAAGTGAGATTGGGGGAGTGAGTGTAAGACAGCACAGAAGAGAGGTGAGGAAGAAAGAAGGGGTGCAGAGAGGGGAGAGGAAGCAAGATTGGGGGAGTGAGTGTAAGACAGCACAGAAGAGAGGTGCGGGTGAGGAAGAAAGAAGGGGTGCAGAGAGGGGAGAGGAGGCGAGATTGGGGGAGTGAGTGTAAGACAGCACAGAAGAGAGGTGGGGGTGAGGAAGAAAGAAGGGGTGCAGAGAGGGGAGAGGAGGCGAGTGAGCACAGAAGAGAGGTGCGGGTGAGGAAGAAAGAAGGGGTGCAGAGAGGGGAGAGGAGGCGAGATTGGGGGAGTGAGTGTAAGACAGCACAGAAGAGAGGTGAGGAAGAAAGAAGGGGTGCAGAGAGGGGAGAGGAAGAGAGATTGGGGGAGTGAGTGTAAGACAGCACAGAAGAGAGGTGCGGGTGAGGAAGAAAGAAGGGGTGCAGAGAGGGGAGAGGAGGCGAGATTGGGGGAGTGAGTGTAAGACAGCACAGAAGAGAGGTGCGGGTGAGGAAAGAAGGGGTGCAGAGAGGGGAGAGGAGGCAAAATTGGGGGAGCGAGTGCGAGACAGCACAGAAGAGAGGTGCGGGTGAGGAAGAAAGAAGGGGTGCAGAGAGGGGAGAGGAGGCGAGATTGGGGGAGTGAGTGTAAGACAGCACAGAAGAGAGGTGAGGAAGAAATAAGGGGTGCAGAGAGGGGAGAGGAAGAGAGATTGGGGGAGTGAGTGTAAGACAGCACAGAAGAGAGGTGCGGGTGAGGAAGAAAGAAGGGGTGCAGAGAGGGGAGAGGAGGCGAGATTGGGGGAGTGAGTGTAAGACAGCACAGAAGAGAGGTGCGGGTGAGGAAAGAAGGGGTGCAGAGAGGGGAGAGGAGGCAAAATTGGGGGAGCGAGTGCGAGACAGCACAGAAGAGAGGTGCGGGTGAGGAAGAAAGAAGGGGTGCAGAGAGGGGAGAGGAGGCGAGATTGGGGGAGTGAGTGTAAGACAGCACAGAAGGGAGGTGCGGGTCAGGAAGAAAGAAGGGGTGCAGAGAGGGGAGAGGAGGCAAGTAAAAATGCAAGAGAGCAAAAGGCACAGGTGCAGAGGGGGTAACAAGGGGGCACTTAAGATTGGGCAGAGGTTGTAAAGATGCCCGATAGAGCACACAGCTCTGCGGAGAAAGAAGGTGGAAGGTTTAGGTCTGACGGGGAATCTTCTTTGTTGGATCTCACAATGAAGAGATCTTAAAGGGTTTCTGTCACCAGAATTAACCCATTACACTAGCTGACATTAGTGATGTGCACCTAACTAGCCTAGTCCTACTTTTATCAGTGCCCCCGTTACTGCAGAAATAAATATGCTAATTAGCCTCTGGGTGCAGGGGGGCGTTGCCCCTGCTCCTAGAGGCTCCGTTCTCCCACCTCTGGCCACGCCCTTCTACACTAGATTGACAGGGCCAGGCAGCGTTGGTCTCCTCCTGTCTGCCGTGTAAATCTCGCGACTGCGCCGTCCCATTCAGTATTCGGCGCAGTGAATGAAGGGCGCTCGCCGGCTTCCTCACTGCGCCAAATACTGAACGGTGCAAGATTTCCCTAGCGCACAGCTCCGGCAGGTGGAGACCAACGCTGCCTGGCCCTGTCAATCTAGTGTAGAGGCCAGAGGTGGGAGAACAGAGCCTCTAGGAGCAGGGGCAAGGCCCCCCCTGCACCCAGAGGCTAATTAGCGTATTATAAAAGTTATATTTCTGCAGTAACGGGGGCACAGATAAAAGTAGGGCTAGTTAGGTGCACATCACTAATGTCAGCTAGTGTGATAGGGTTAATTCTGGTGACAGAAACCCTTTAAGAGAACTTGTCCCGAGCACCGTCCCGAGGCAGAGAGAGGGCTTTACAGCAATACTCTCGTCCTCCTCCTTCCTCTCTCCCCCGGGGAAAGCTTCTTCCTCAGCGTCCTCGCTCCCCCTTCCCCATTACTGAGGCCGCAGGAAAAGTACACAAAGCAAGACGGAAACAATAAGGAAGAAGCTCGGAGAGCTGGGAGTCCATGATGAAAGGAGCTTAATGCTGGCAGACAGGCAGTAAATAGTAAATGGATGAGAAGATGAGGGACAAGCAAGAAATAATGAGACGCGAGGACATGGGAAGTAGTGTCAGGCGAGACAGCACGCGGCGGGGGTAGAGAACAAGCACGCTCTCCGCAGCGCCCGCGCCGCTCCCCCCTCCTGTCTCCATCTCTCCCTTTTCCATCCAATTCGTCACTTCTCTTGGTCTCAGATCTCATTTTCACCTGAGAACAAACAGCAGGTGGCAATTTACACTTCCCCACAGCCAGGAACGGCTCCCTCCTCAGCCTGCAAAGTGTTAACGCGGCTCCTTATAAAGATCACGCGCTAAAGAAATAAAAGCTCACGCGTCCACCCGAAACATACTGGATGTATCCGAGCGCCCCCCACCGGCCAGGTAACGCTGGTCCGGGTGACAGCCGCCTGCTAAGATGTGGATATAGTGACTGCTATAGGGCGCACAGCCGTGACAGTGATCCAAGCAGCGCTGCAGCAGCTGTCCAGTAATATTGGGGTGCACCCGCCAGGCATTAACCAGGGGAGCAGCATCTTATCATTACGCCAGATGCAGTCCTATGTAAACGCCATCATAGAAAGTTCTGCATCTTCCTGACTTTGCGCCCCGACCCTTGCGTTCCCGCCCGCCGCCCCCGATCGCTCGCACACAATTACAGCTTGTGAGACAATAAACACTCGGCTGCGACAGCTTTATTCTTATCCAGTCATTAAATAGACAGTTTCTATTGTCTGAGTGACTCGGAACCTGCCCATACGCCATTTCTGATGGACGCCCCCATAAGCTCGTGTGTGCGGGGCGCCGCCCGCCTCTGGTGCCGTCCGCTCTCAGGTATTTTAAGGGGTTCTCCGCTTTGTACAATCCTAGGGTCCGTTCACAAGATGCTGATCACAGGTGGTGAATACCCCCAGCCATCAGCTGGATCTGTGCAGGAACTTGTCAGTAATTTTCCTGCAGCGCCCCCACAGGAGAGCTGAAGAATTACACAGGGCTCATTCAGATCAATGGTCGGTCTAGTACAGGAGAGGTCCTCCTGTCCAAGAGACGCTCTTCAGGACCGCTCTGTCCAAGTGATGAGCTCCTTGAACAGAGAAGACCCTAATAGATTATAGGAGAAGAGGTTTTCTAAGCCGGACAACCCCTTTGATTGAGATGAGCGGCACCAGAGAGGTCTGACCGCTGTTCTCCATTGTACTGGGGGCGCTTGGGTAATGATACAGCAGATCCCCGATTCAGTGCCATTATAACAGAAGTGAATTACACGCCGCACGGGCATCACATTTATCACATGAAAAGCAGCAGCGAAGCGTCACAAGAGACAAGCGGCAGCAAAACCCATAAGGTGCCCTGACACTGATCAGGTCTCTGACAGATGAGCGAACCCTAAAACTCATGCTCTACCCCTATACGCAATTGACTACACAAGGCCGAGGGGTCGGGCTGCTTGTGAGGAGCACAGCGGACCCCCTTCACAAGGCTCGGATACTCTTTGGCACTGATCGAGCAAAGAAGCAGAGACTCCATGTGCAGCGCAACGCAGCTCCGAAAAAAGAGGAAACGCAGCTCTCTAACGCCACCTACAGGCGACTGTCCTGTACGGCACTGCTCCAGACAAGGCGCAGCCGCTTCCAGAATTGTTTTCAACCCACGTTGTCACGGAGGTTACATGCACAGGGCACTATTCACATGACCGGCTGCCATGCCACATCCCTGCCGTCAGTGCAGTTACAGTCGCTTATTATTTAGATTTACAAGGTGACACTTAAAGGGGTTGTCCGTCCTTGGAGCCGCCAACCTCAGTGCTACTAACATGCCCCATTAAATGAGATGACGTTCCATTCAAGGGGAAGGGACGCCGGGGCCTGTGACTGCGTCCTACATTTCGTTTTGGTCTGTGTGGATGGCGCGGCTGTGGTTTCGGGTTGGCACGGACAAAGCATTTTTTTCTCTTAAAGGGGTTGTGTCATCTCAAGCATTGGTGCCATATTGCTATAATATGCCACCAATGTCCCTATCTAAAGAACGGAAAGAGGACCACGTAGGCATCTTATTTCCGTCAGCCCCAGAGAAGTGAATGGCTTGGTGGCTGCGCTTGCGCAGGGAACTTCCGATTGATTTCTATGGGACTTCTGAGCCGCTCAGATATTCTCTGCACTTCCGTAGATATGAACGCAGGGCGGCCAGGCATGTCTCCTCCGCTCTCCTTCACTTTGTAGGCTCTGTTATAGAGACAGCCGCGGGGCCCGGAGGTGGAAGCATCAGACATTTACATTGAGAAGTCCATAGAAGCCCTAGTCCCAGTGAAAAATGGCTGCCTGTGGTGACATTAGTCACTGGCAGACCTGATCTGGTTCTGCCACGCCAGGGTGCACTGGGCAATGACGTGATCTCAATCTGGATGGCTGTGGTGTAGAGCCTAGAACCACCCGCTCTTCAGCTACAGCACGTGCCCCTATGCAGGTTAAAAACCTACAAAGAACGTGCAAAAAACTGCAGGATGGCCTAATGCCGCAACGTCGGGGTCTACTGCCACTACTTCCGCATTCTTCTAAACTGTGCCAGTCCTGATGAATCCACTTCATGGGACCATACTGGCCCAGAGAGGCGGTTTTTAGGAAATCAGATGAAGAGGCTTCTGCATTTATATATATGTGCCTCTACTGCAGGGCTGCACAGGGGGCCTCCCGTGTAATGACCGGACTGGCGGCACAGTAATATATATATATATATATAGTGGGGTGTGCCTCTACTGCAGGGCTGCACAGGGGGCCTCCCGTGTAATGACCGGACTGGCGGCACAGTAATATATATATATATATAGTGGGGTGTGCCTCTACTGCAGGGCTGCACAGGGGGCCTCCCGTGTAATGACCGGACTGGCGGCACAGTAATATATATAGTGGGGTGTGCCTCTACTGTAGGGCTGCACAGGGGGCCTCCCGTGTAATGACCAGACTGGCGGCACAGTAATATATATATATATATATATATATATAGTGGGGTGTGCCTCTACTGCAGGGCTGCACAGGGGGCCTCCTGTGTAATGACCGGACTGGCGGCACAGTAATATATATAGTGGGGTGTGCCTCTACTGTAGGGCTGCACAGGGGGCCTCCCGTGTAATGACCAGACTGGCGGCACAGTAATATATATATATAGTGGGGTGTGCCTCTACTGCAGGGCTGCACAGGGGGCCTCCCGTGTAATGACCAGACTGGCGGCACAGTAATATATATATATAGTGGGGTGTGCCTCTACTGCAGGGCTGCACAGGGGGCCTCCCGTGTAATGACCGGACTGGCGGCACAGTAATATATATATATAGTGGGGTGTGCCTCTACTGCAGGGCTGCACATGGGGCCTCCCGTGTAATGACCGGACTGGCGGCACAGTAATATATATAGTGGGGTGTGCCTCTACTGTAGGGCTGCACATGGGGCCTCCCGTGTAATGACCGGACTGGCGGCACAGTAATATATATAGTGGGGTGTGCCTCTACTGCAGGGCTGCACATGGGGCCTCCTGTGTAATGACCGGACTGGCGGCACAGTAATATATATATATAGTGGGGTGTGCCTCTACTGTAGGGCTGCACATGGGGCCTCCCGTGTAATGAGCAGACTGGCGGCACAGTAATATATATATATATAGTGGGGTGTGCCTCTACTGCAGGGCTGCACATGGGGCCTCCCGTGTAATGACCGGACTGGCGGCACAGTAATATATATAGTGGGGTGTGCCTCTACTGCAGGGCTGCACATGGGGCCTCCTGTGTAATGACCGGACTGGCGGCACAGTAATATATATAGTGGGGTGTGCCTCTACTGTAGGGCTGCACAGGGGGCCTCCCGTGTAATGACCGGACTGGCGGCACAGTAATATATATATATAGTGGGGTGTGCCTCTACTGCAGGGCTGCACATGGGGCCTCCTGTGTAATGACCGGACTGGCGGCACAGTAATATATATATATATAGTGGGGTGTGCCTCTACTGCAGGGCTGCACATGGGGCCTCCCGTGTAATGACCAGACTGGCGGCACAGTAATATATATAGTGGGGTGTGCCTCTACTGTAGGGCTGCACAGGGGGCCTCCCGTGTAATGACCGGACTGGCGGCACAGTAATATATATATATAGTGGGGTGTGCCTCTACTGCAGGGCTGCACATGGGGCCTCCTGTGTAATGACCGGACTGGCGGCACAGTAATATATATATATATAGTGGGGTGTGCCTCTACTGCAGGGCTGCACATGGGGCCTCCTGTGTAATGACCGGACTGGCGGCACAGTAATATATATATATATATATATATATATATATAGTGGGGTGTGCCTCTACTGTAGGGCTGCACAGGGGGCCTCCCGTGTAATGACCGGACTGGCGGCACAGTAATATATATATATAGTGGGGTGTGCCTCTACTGCAGGGCTGCACATGGGGCCTCCCATGTAATGACCGGACTGGCGGCACAGTAATATATATATATATATATATAGTGGGGTGTGCCTCTACTGTAGGGCTGCACAGGGGGCCTCCCGTGTAATGACCGGACTGGCGGCACAGTAATATATATATATAGTGGGGTGTGCCTCTACTGTAGGGCTGCACATGGGGCCTCCCATGTAATGACCGGACTGGCGGCACAGTAATATATATAGTGGGGTGTGCCTCTACTGTAGGGCTGCACAGGGGGCCTCCCGTGTAATGAGCAGACTGGCGGCACAGTAATATATATAGTGGGGTGTGCCTCTACTGTAGGGCTGCACAGGGGGCCTCCCGTGTAATGACCGGACTGGCGGCACAGTAATATATATATAGTGGGGTGTGCCTCTACTGCAGGGCTGCACAGGGGGCCTCCTGTGTAATGACCGGACTGGCGGCACAGTAATATATATATATAGTGGGGTGTGCCTCTACTGTAGGGCTGCACATGGGGCCTCCTGTGTAATGACCGGACTGGCGGCACAGTAATATATATATATAGTGGGGTGTGCCTCTACTGTAGGGCTGCACATGGGGCCTCCTGTGTAATGACCGGACTGGCGGCACAGTAATATATATATATAGTGGGGTGTGCCTCTACTGTAGGGCTGCACAGGGGGCCTCCTGTGTAATGACCGGACTGGCGGCACAGTAATATATATAGTGGGGTGTGCCTCTACTGCAAGGCTGCACAGGGGGCCTCCCGTGTAATGACCGGACTGGCGGCACAGTAATATATATAGTGGGGTGTGCCTCTACTGTAGGGCTGCACAGGGGGCCTCCCGTGTAATGACCGGACTGGCGGCACAGTAATATATATATAGTGGGGTGTGCCTCTACTGCAGGGCTGCACAGGGGGCCTCCTGTGTAATGACCGGACTGGCGGCACAGTAATATATATATATAGTGGGGTGTGCCTCTACTGTAGGGCTGCACATGGGGCCTCCTGTGTAATGACCGGACTGGCGGCACAGTAATATATATATATAGTGGGGTGTGCCTCTACTGTAGGGCTGCACATGGGGCCTCCTGTGTAATGACCGGACTGGCGGCACAGTAATATATATATATAGTGGGGTGTGCCTCTACTGTAGGGCTGCACAGGGGGCCTCCCGTGTAATGACCGGACTGGCGGCACAGTAATATATATATATAGTGGGGTGTGCCTCTACTGTAGGGCTGCACATGGGGCCTCCTGTGTAATGACCGGACTGGCGGCACAGTAATATATATATATAGTGGGGTGTGCCTCTACTGTAGGGCTGCACAGGGGGCCTCCTGTGTAATGACCGGACTGGCGGCACAGTAATATATATAGTGGGGTGTGCCTCTACTGCAAGGCTGCACAGGGGGCCTCCCGTGTAATGACCGGACTGGCGGCACAGTAATATATATAGTGGGGTGTGCCTCTACTGCAGGGCTGCACAGGGGGCCTCCCGTGTAATGACCGGACTGGCGGCACAGTAATATATATATATAGTGGGGTGTGCCTCTACTGTAGGGCTGCACATGGGGCCTCCTGTGTAATGACCGGACTGGCGGCACAGTAATATATATATAGTGGGGTGTGCCTCTACTGCAGGGCTGCACAGGGGGCCTCCCGTGTAATGACCGGACTGGCGGCACAGTAATATATATATAGTGGGGTGTGCCTCTACTGCAGGGCTGCACAGGGGGCCTCCCGTGTAATGACCGGACTGGCGGCACAGTAATATATATAGTGGGGTGTGCCTCTACTGCAGGGCTGCACAGGGGGCCTCCCGTGTAATGACCGGACTGGCGGCACAGTAATATATATAGTGGGGTGTGCCTCTACTGCAGGGCTGCACAGGGGGCCTCCCGTGTAATGACCGGACTGGCGGCACAGTAATATATATAGTGGGGTGTGCCTCTACTGCAGGGCTGCACAGGGGGCCTCCCGTGTAATGACCGGACTGGCGGCACAGTAATATATATAGTGGGGTGTGCCTCTACTGCAGGGCTGCACAGGGGGCCTCCCGTGTAATGACCGGACTGGCGGCACAGCATATACAGGTGAAACTTGAAAATTTGAATATCGTGCAAAGTTAATTTATTTCAGTAATGCAACTTAAAGGGGTTGTACGGGTTCAGAGCTGAACCCAGACAAACCTCCATTTTCACCCCGGCAGCCCCCCTGACTTGAGCATCGGAGCAGTTCATGCTAAATCGCGCAGGGCAAAGGCATTTTCCGGAGTTCCGGTGACGAACCGGGCTCTCCATGGGCCTGCCAGGAAGCCCGGTGATGTCAACGATACTGATGGGCGGCTAGGGCAGCACTAAAGCCCGCCCATCAGAGCTGGTGACGTCACCAAACACACTTGCCCGCAGGGCATGAGATGCTCCGCTGCCAACATCAGGGGGGCTGCCTGGGTGAAATTATGGGTATGTCCGGGTTCAGCTCTGAACCCGGACAACCCCTTTAAAAGGTGAAACTAACACATGAGACTCATTACAGGCAAAGCGAGAGATTCCAGGCCTTTATTTGTTATCATTTGGATGATTTTGGCTTACAGCTTATGAAACCCCAAAGTCACAATTTTGAGGTCCCCTTTGCTCAGGGGGGTAGAGGTGACATTTTGAGCCGAGAATATTCAACCTTTTCACAAAATTCTAATTTTAAGCTGCATTAAAGCAATTCCTTTTAATTTGCATTACTGAAATAAATGGACTTTTGCGCGATATTCTAATTTTTCGAGTTTTACCTGTATCTACTGCAGGGCTGCACATGGGGCCTCCCGTGTATTGGCAGCACAGTATATATAGTGGGGTGTGCCTCTAATGCAGGGCTGAACCAGGGGGCCTCTCTTGATTACCCGCAGCACCCGCCCCTGCTTTCCCTCTACCTTTACGTATTTCTCCAGCGCAGGGTGCACCCTGGTGGTGGCCAGCTGTATTGAGAACGGTGTCGTGTATGGAAACGTGGCCATCACAGCATGGTTCACTTCAGGCAGCACGCAGAACTTGAATCCATGTTTCCGGAATATTCGGACGTGATCGGGGAGTGGCTTCTCATCGCCCTCGCTGAGGATACTGCCCACAATGTAGCGACAGAACTCTACAGGGACCTGCAGAATAATAAGGAGAACACAATTACTACAATCACCAAGTGACAGCTGCACTTCTCACAGAATGGACTCCGCCCGTCCTGGTGCGGACTACACGACGGATCGGGGCTGGGCCGGGAACCTAACTCATAACACCCCAAAAAAAAAAGCCAAAGGCCCAGAGAACCGTAATAATGTGCACATCCAGAAAGTTTAAAATCAATAAAGCAATTTTACTGAACTAATAATCGTTTACAAGGAACAATGGTGGAATGGCTTTCTTCCATTACTGCGCTCCAAAAAATAAGAAAGGTTAATCTATACGTTATATATATAAACTAAATAAAAAGTGGGGTTTTTTTGGCGAGATCTGAAATGCTGGTTGCGGGGAGTAATGGCCGGTATAGCAGAGAGCTGAGGTCCGCCTCCACGTTTACGTGTAAACACCGCACTGTCTACACTCCTGGAGCAGCAGGACCGGACTGACCGGCTGCGCGGACACGTTATATATACCCTGCAGCCAGCCTCGGTTATCAGGGGGCTCCATCAGACCCCCAACTCCTGCACAGAGGACTATGCAAGACAGCAGGGAGGGGTGAGGGCCAATGAGCAGAATAGCAACTGCAGCTCTGGCTGTGACTAGAGAATAAGACATGATGTAACTCGAGATCAATACCAGAAAGGGCAGAAGAAGCGGCTGTAGCTGCTCGGGGCCCCGGAGCCCATCATCCCTCCTTTCCTTCACTCATCTTCCCTGAAGTCACGGGCGCTGTGGACCTGGTAGTGAGTGTGCTGCACCTGGGCTCCATCGCCCTGTGGCGCCCCCTGGAGACCTGGTACCTCACTCCTGGGGGAGACCTGCTGCTATAATAAGCTGGGGCCCCGGGGAGCAGCTGATGTGTATTTCTGCTCCGCACCGATCAGTCCTGGATGCAACGGAGTGTAAATTATTACACCAGAAAAAGCCACCGGCCTAATGAGGCTCAATGACACATAGAAACCGCCGCACACAGCGGCCGGGGAGGGGGCACCGCACGTCACAGACCGAGGACGGACCCCCGGACCCGGGGTAATTCGCAGGAACCCAAACTACAAACATTCCCCCCCCCCATCATACAGGCACTAAATCCAATGATGACCACCAAACCATAATCCTCCGCCACGCCATGGGCCCCCGTCACGCTCCTCCACCACCACGCCATGGGCCCCCGTCACGCTCCTCCACCACCACGCCATGGGCCCCCGTCACGCTCCTCCACCACCACGCCATGGGCCCCCGTCACGCTCCTCCACCACCACGCCATGGGCCCCCGTCACGCTCCTCCACCACCACGCCATGGGCCCCCGTCACGCTCCTCCACCACCACGCCATGGGCCCCCGTCACGCTCCTCCACCACCACGCCATGGGCCCCCGTCACGCTCCTCCACCACCACGCCATGGGCCCCCGTCACGCTCCTCCACCACCACGCCATGGGCCCCCGTCACGCTCCTCCACCACCACGCCATGGGCCCCCGTCACGCTCCTCCACCACCACGCCATGGGCCCCCGTCACAGGCTCCCACCACCATCCTCACCCTGCCATGGGCCCCCGCCCCCTACTCCTCACCCTGCCATGGGCCCCCGCCCCTCTTCTCACCTTCATGGGGTTGTCGTAGTAGACCCCTATGGACACCAGTTTCGGGGCCATGCTGACGCTCTCCGTGTACAGGTTCCCGCTCTCGTCATAGGGCCCCACACGGAACTTGTAGGCCAGGACCACTCCGCGGATGGGGGGCGGCCCGGCTCTCACCTCCACCTCAGTCAGCAGCCCCGAGTACACGGCCAGGCCGAAGAGCGTGAGGAGGAGGAGGGCGACCACCGCGGCGATGAGGGAGATGAGCACCCACTCCGGGACCGAACTCATGCTGGAGAGAGGGGAGCGGAGACCGGAGCACAGACCGGAGGTGAGGAGCGGAGACCGGAACACAGACCGGAGGTGAGGAGCGGAGACCGGAGCACAGACCGGAGGTGAGGAGCGGAGACCGGAACACAGACCGGAGGTGAGGAGCGGAGACCGGAGCACAGACCGGAGGTGAGGAGCGGAGACCGGAGCGGGCGGCTCACCTCACCTGTTCCCAGCGCAGCTGTGACCGTACCTGACACAGAGTCATGTGACCGCTCCACTGACGTCACCGCATCACGTGACCACACACAGAGTAGGCAGAGGAGAGGGCGGAGACAATAGAAGTCCCTGTGAGAGGCAAGCAAGGCACTTGCCAATGGGGCGGCAGCAGGAGAGGATACCGCGCCCAGTACGTGCGACGCTCCCCGTTCTCACCATAGAGACGACGTAACCTCTTCCTGTCACATGACCCCTCCCTGTCAAAAGACCTCAGGACTCGCCGTCGCCCTGTGAGACACGGACGCAGCGCAGCATGGACACTCGGCAGCGGGCACAGGGCGGGCCGGAGCTGGCGGAGCGGAGGGGGGAGGCCCGGGGCTGCCGGCTGCCGCTGTCCCAGCACTCCTACTGGTTCGACATCTGGGTCTTCCTCCTGTTTGACCTGATCCTGTTCGTGTTCATCTATCTGCTGCCCTGAGTCGGTGAGTGGTGGCTGTAATGCCCTGTCTGCCCCTGCAGTGTATGGGCCACATAGGTGGGTGCCCCTACATTACGGGGGATCATGCCCTGTCTGCCCCCTGCAGTGTATGGGCCACATAGGTGGGTGCCCCTACATTACTGTGGATCATGCCCTGTCTGCCCCTGAAGTGTATGGGCCACATAGGTGGGTGCCCCCTGCAGTGTATGGGCCACATAGGTGGGTGCCCCTACATTACTGTGGATCATGCCCTGTCTGCCCCCTGCAGTGTATGGGCCACATAGGTGGGTGCCCCTACATTACTGTGGATCATGCCCTGTCTGCCCCTGCAGTGTATGGGCCACATAGGTGGGTGCCCCTACATTACGGGGGATCATGCCCTGTCTGCCCCCTGCAGTGTATGGGCCACATAGGTGGGTGCCCCTACATTACTGTGGATCATGCCCTGTCTGCCCCTGCAGTGTATGGGCCACATAGGTGGGTGCCCCTACATTACGGGGGATCATGCCCTGTCTGCCCCCTGCAGTGTATGGGCCACATAGGTGGGTGCCCCTACATTACGGGGGATCATGCCCTGTCTGCCCCCTGCAGTGTATGGGCCACATAGGTGGGTGCCCCTACATTACAGTGGATCATGCCCTGTCTGCCCCTGCAGTGTATGGGCCACATAGGTGGGTGCCCCTACATTACGGGGGATAATGCCCTGTCTGCCCCTGCAGTGTATGGGCCACATAGGTGGGTGCCCCTACATTACTGTGGATCATGCCCTGTCTGCCCCTGCAGTGTATGGGCCACATGGGTGGGTGCCCCTACATTACAGTGGATCATGCCCTGTCTGCCCCTGCAGTGTATGGGCCACATAGGTGGGTGCCCCTACATTACGGGGGATCATGCCCTGTCTGCCCCTGAAGTGTATGGGCCACATAGGTGGGTGCCCCTACATTACGGTGGATCATGCCCTGTCTGCCCCCTGCAGTGTATGGGCCACATGGGTGGGTGCCCCTACATTACAGTGGATCATGCCCTGTCTGCCCCTGCAGTGTATGGGCCACATAGGTGGGTGCCCCTACATTACGGGGGATCATGCCCTGTCTGCCCCTGCAGTGTATGGGCCACATAGGTGGGTGCCCCTACATTACGGTGGATCATGCCCTGTCTGCCCCCTGCAGTGTATGGGCCACATAGGTGGGTGCCCCTACATTACGGTGGATCATGCCCTGTCTGCCCCCTGCAGTGTATGGGCCACATAGGTGGGTGCCCCTACATTACTGTGGACCATGCCCTGTCTCCCCCTGCAGTGTATGGGCCACATAGGTGGGTGCCCCTACATTACGGTGGATCATGCCCTGTCTGCCCCCTGCAGTGTATGGGCCACATAGGTGGGTGCCCCTACATTACGGTGGATCATGCCCTGTCTGCCCCTGCAGTGTATGGGCCACATGGGTGGGTGCCCCTACATTACGGGGGATCATGCCCTGTCTGCCCCCTGCAGTGTATGGGCCACATGGGTGGGTGCCCCTACATTACGGGGGATCATGCCCTGTCTGCCCCCTGCAGTGTATGGGCCACATAGGTGGGTGCCCCTACATTACGGTGGATCATGCCCTGTCTGCCCCTGCAGTGTATGGGCCACATAGGTGGGTGCCCCTACATTACTGTGGATCATGCCCTGTCTGCCCCTGCAGTGTATGGGCCACATAGGTGGGTGCCCCTACATTACGGGGGATCATGCCCTGTCTGCCCCTGAAGTGTATGGGCCACATGGGTGGGTGCCCCTACATTACAGTGGATCATGCCCTGTCTGCCCCCTGCAGTGTATGGGCCACATAGGTGGGTGCCCCTACATTACGGTGGATAATGCCCTGTCTGCCCCCTGCAGTGTATGGGCCACATAGGTGGGTGCCCCTACATTACTGTGGACCATGCCCTGTCTGCCCCTGCAGTGTATGGGCCACATAGGTGGGTGCCCCTACATTACGGTGGATCATGCCCTGTCTGCCCCTGCAGTGTATGGGCCACATAGGTGGGTGCCCCTACATTACGGTGGATCATGCCCTGTCTGCCCCCTGCAGTGTATGGGCCACATAGGTGGGTGCCCCTACATTACGGTGGATCATGCCCTGTCTGCCCCTGCAGTGTATGGGCCACATAGGTGGGTGCCCCTACATTACTGGGGATCATGCCCTGTCTGCCCCTGCAGTGTATGGGCCACATAGGTGGGTGCCCCTACATTACTGTGGATCATGCCCTGTCTGCCCCTGCAGTGTATGGGCCACATAGGTGGGTGCCCCTACATTACGGGGGATCATGCCCTGTCTGCCCCCTGCAGTGTATGGGCCACATAGGTGGGTGCCCCTACATTACGGTGGATCATGCCCTGTCTGCCCCCTGCAGTGTATGGGCCACATAGGTGGGTGCCCCTACATTACGGTGGATCATGCCCTGTCTGCCCCTGCAGTGTATGGGCCACATAGGTGGGTGCCCCTACATTACTGGGGATCATGCCCTGTCTGCCCCTGAAGTGTATGGGCCACATAGGTGGGTGCCCCTACATTACGGTGGATCATGCCCTGTCTGCCCCTGCAGTGTATGGGCCACATGGGTGGGTGCCCCTACATTACGGGGGATCATGCCCTGTCTGCCCCCTGCAGTGTATGGGCCACATAGGTGGGTGCCCCTACATTACGGTGGATCATGCCCTGTCTGCCCCCTGCAGTGTATGGGCCACATAGGTGGGTGCCCCTACATTACGGTGGATCATGCCCTGTCTGCCCCCTGCAGTGTATGGGCCACATAGGTGGGGCACTAACACCCTGCTGACCAAAAGTATGTGAACCCCTCCTGATTACAGAGCGCAGGTCTGCCACCGCCATGTAGTAACCACACAATGCCGCCATTGACTCAAATTACTGAGAGTGACCCCAATACTAACCCAGCGGCCACCATTCACTATGGGTGATGTCACAGCTCAGCTCCTCCCTGTCCCTGTACAATGATGTCCGCACACACTTGCCCCACCATTGTCCTATAGATATCATTAGGGTGTTGGTCACAGATCAACTTCTCTCCCTCCCTGTACAATGACGTCCACAACATTGTCCCATAGGGATCACTAGGTGCAGGTCACAGCTCACCTCCTCCTCCCTGTACAATAACATCCACACACAGCATGTCCACAACATTGTCCCATAGAGATCAATAGGTGCTGGTCACAGCTCACGTCCTCCCCTTCCCTGTACAATGATGTCTGCGTAATTCACAGACCATGCCCACAACTCTCCCCCATGGAAATCAATAGGTGCTGGTCTCAGACCACCTTCTCCCCTTCCTTGTACAAAGATGTCTGCATAAATCACAGACCATGCCCACAACACTCTCCTATAGAGATCAATAGGTGCAGGTCAAAGCTCACCTCCTTCCCCTCCCTGTACAATGATGTCTGCACAAAGCACGCCCACAACACTCTGCCATGGAGATCATTAGGGTGCTGGTCACGGATCACTTCCTCCTCCTGCCTGTACAATGATGTCTGCACAGGTCACAGCGCTTCCCTATAACACTCTCCTATAGAGTTCAATAGGTGCTGGTCACAGCTCACATCCTCCCCCCTCCCTGTACAATGACATCTGCACAAATCACAGAGCATGCCCACAACATGGTACGATGGCCGCCCTCATAATCATGTACAGAAAACAATAAAAAAATCTATGAGAAAATAAAGAGCATCGATCAGTATCTGGTCCAAAAGAGCACACAGTACATAGATTCGCTTTGACCCCTAAGGCTGTATTCAGACGCGTCACCTGTAAAGACCACAGCAGCACCTCAACCGTTACATGTGAGCATACCCTTACAGGGGTTCTTCCAAAAATATTCTGTAGTTTTCAGACCAGCGCCTGGATCTGAATACCTTTGTAACTGCATGTAATTAAACAGAGCATAGCCCACGAGGTATTCACTGAGATCTATCTGTATAGCACCACCTGCTGTTTACTCTTTTTTTCTAATTTCTCTGTCCAGCTCAGTAAGAAGGAAACACATGCTCAGTTCCATCCTTCAGCTGCAACATAAAGGACACGCCCCCGAGCTGCAACAGAAAGGACACGCCCCCCGAGCTGCAACAGAAAGGACACGCCCCTGAGCTGCACCAGAAAGGCCACACCACCGAGCTGCACCAGAAAGGCCACGCCTCGAGCTGCAACAGAAAGGCCACGCCCCCTCGAGCTGCAACAAAAGACACGCCCCCCAAAACTGCAACAGAAAGGACACGTCCCCCAAAACTGCAACAGAAAGGACACGCCGCCCAAACTACAACAGAAAGGGCACGCCCCCGGAGCTGTAAAAGAAAGGACACGCCCCCGGAGCTGCAAAAGAAAGGACACGCCCCCCGAGCTGCCAGCTTGGAATAAATCTAGCAGAGCAATGAATGTAAAGATCTCTGGATCCATGTGAGGTGCAGGGACTGTCGTGCACTAGATGATGTCGAATTTTCATTTTTTACATTGGTTACGGGACAACCCCTTTATATGCACCAATGAAAAGTCACCCGCAAAATAAGCAATTAGTGTCAGCCAATCAGAGGGCTGATGTGTCACCCAGCTTTCCCGGGATCCTCAGCGTCAAACCTGCCTACAGGGTCCATTCACACGTCCGTGGTGCGTTGCGGATCAGCGATACTCCCGTCCGGCCCCCCATAGAACTGCCTGTTCTTCTCTGCATTGCGGACAAGAATAGGACATGTTCTGTTTTTTTGTAGAGCCACGGCCCGGAAGATCGGGGCCGCGCTCCGAAGATGCGGAGAGCACATAGTGTGCATCTCTTCCGGCCCCATAGAGAATGAATGGGTCCGCACCCGTTACCGATATTGCGGAACGGATGCAGACGTGTGAATGGACCTTTATGTGGTATATTTCCTGTTCAGGATCTGGGAAAGCTGGGTGGGTGGTAATGGCGGCCGTATCGGTGGTCACTCAGCAGAGGAGCTGTGTGCGATATCAGCTGAATGATGAGCCATGTGCCGCACCTGACAGCAGGTGTGGGGGGGGTGACCTCTCCATAAAACCACGAGCCACGTCTGTGCGGAGCATGGGGGGAAGGAGCGCACGACGGCCGGAGAAATTGTAGGAGGTACGAAGAACCTCCGTGTTTTATATTCATGTTCCAAGGCGTTTAGCGCCACCAAAGAAAAGCTTAATCCTTGGACAATGGAAAGCGTCTTTTTTTTTAGGCTGTTTTGTGGATTTTTTTTCACCCACGTTACGTCCTGAAATCCCGGCCCAGCCGTTGGTCCAATGATGCAAGCGAGCCGATCCGCAGTCTGCACCCCATCACACTCAGTTAACCCTATGGGGGCTGGGCCAATTGTTGTGTTTTTGGGTTTTCTCCCCACATTCCAAAAGTCACAGCTTAACATTTTTTCTTCACGTAGCCGTACGAGGGCTTATTTGTAGCAGGACAGGTTGTGTTTTTAATGGCACGATTTAATAGACCATGTTTTGAATTGAAAAAGGGAAAAAAAAAATCTTTATAGGGTGAAACTGGGAAAAAAAACAAAAAACGACATGATGTCCTTACGCTGTACGATTACGGCGACGCCACATTTGTGTAGTTTCTATTATGTTTTACTTCTTTTAGAAAAATTTAAAACTGTTGAAAAACAAATAACATTTTCTTTGCATCACTATTTTTTCACAGCCATAAATATTTTAATTTTCCATCTATAAGGCTAGTTTCACACTTGCGGCAGGACGGATCCGACATGCTGTTTAGCATGTCGGATCCGTCCTGTGGCTGTTCGCCGTGCCCCCGCTCCGTCCCCATTGACTATAATGGGGATGGGGGCGGAGCTCCGGCGCAGCACGGCGGTGCACGGAGAAAGCCGCCGGACTAAAAAACCTGACATGCAGTAATTTTAGTCCGGCGGCCTTAAGCCGTGCACCGCCGTGCTGCGCCGGAGCTCCACCCCCATCCCCATTATAGTCAATGGGGACGGAGCGGCGGCCCGGGGGCACGGCGAAACAGCCGCAGGACGGATCCGACATGGTGAACAGCCTGTCGGATCCGTCCTGCCGCAAGTGTGAAAATACCCTAAAGCTGTGTGTGTTTTCTTGCAGGGTGAACTGTAGTTTTTAGATCCACCATTTTGGGGGGACAAGGTGACTTCCTGGTAACTGGTTTCTGAAAGTCTCCACGACGGCTCCGCCCCTTCCAGGGACCGGAAAACACGCCGAGGTTTAAGAGACCCATCCCCCTCAGATCTGGCGAGGAGTGAAATCTCAGTCCTTCCGGAGGTTCTTTCCCCAAAACCTCACGGCGTCTCTGATCCACCTGGACATGGTGGTTTTTGCTGCCCCCTGCCCTTTGTTGGGTCTATCCTCCAAGGCGCTGTTATTGGAGGTAGGTGAACGCCGCTCTACGGACAGCCAGGTTATGGGACGCCTTTTCATTCTTCGGGTTGGTCCAGAAGGATGGTATTCACGTATCCTGCGAGCTATGAAAAGATGAAACTTCTGTAGGTAGAAAGGATCTAGTTTAAAAATAAGCGAATTTCTGAAAAAACTGAAACATTGTGACGGCGCTTGAATTTCACTGATTCTTCGAGCTGAAGAAATGGACACTAAAAAAAACTGTTCCCCAAGTAAGTAGTTTTATAGATGTTTCCTCCACTGGTTCACAGGGAGGTTCAGAACGAATTTCAGATTCCAAGGAGGCATCAAATCGGCTCCTCCAGGTCTCGGCCTGTCTGCTGCTGTCAGAAATATGGAAATTCAAGTATTTTCTGTTAATTTTATATCAAGACTAGAAGAAGGACGCGGCTTCGCTCGGGTATATTTAATCTATTTCATTTAATGTTTCTGTGTGTTGTTAAAAGTTATCAACACTATCCAGTATAACAGTGACCCCCACAGCCCCCCCCCTCCCCCCACTGTGCCACCTCCCTTACAATTGTACAATTGGACCTCCACAGCAGCCCACCCCTTGACGGTGACCTCCACAGGGGCCCGCCCCCTTAACAGTGGCCTTTACAGCAATCTGAGCTCCATAGCGGACCATCCCCGTAACTGTGACCTCCACAGCAGTCTCCCCCAGGGTGGCCAGAGGTCCGGTTTTAGGCTGGACAGTCCGGCTTTCAGACTCCCTGTCCTCCGTCCGGTGCAGGGCCCGGATGGACACAAGGATGTCCTTTTGAACAGCTCGCTCTCAGACAGCAGCACTGTGCTGTCTGAGAGTGAGCTGCAGGGAGAAAGACTCCCTCCCTCCCACCCCTGCAGCTGATAGAAGTAGATTTTTAACTTCATTTTTTCAATCCCTGTCGACTAAGGAGTGGGAGGGGCGTGACCTAACCAGATCAGGGCGTGGCTTAGCAGGACATGGGAGCAGGGTTTTAAGTTCTTCTTTGGGGGTGGACACATTGTGGCAGGGGGCGTGTCTGGGCTCCTTCTTACTGGCTCATTTGCATACCAGATAAACTGGATTTTCAGAGGATAAAAACATCTATTGCTGGAACAAAGGCCCATCTAGAAATAAGGTGCTAAGTGCTATTAGGCCAGGGCTTTACTACGATAGCGAATATCCTGGTGACAGATTTACTTTAAAGCTCTCCTACAGCAGTGAAGATAAATGGCTGGGCTGTTATGGAAACCTGGAGTAAAACAGTGAACTGTGTATGTGGAGGCTGGAGGACCTGCGAGCTTCTATTGACTGATAAGGGTCATGTGACCATCTTCTATTGGCTAATTCACTTTTTGGGGAATATCTCAGGAACGGTACGTCCTAGAGAGCTGAGGCCTGGTCTAAAACCTTTCCGGACACCTGATGTACCTGTGTGCCAAATTTCGGGATTGTAAATGTGACGGTGCGGATTCCTATAGTGGACACACACTCAGCTTTATATATTCGATGTCCGCTTAGCGCTGCCACTTGTACCTGAAGTGCCCGACACCAAGACACAAATTGACTCCACATCTCTCGATACATTTTATTGGTAGAAGACTTACAACTAAATGAAGTCACTTTGTGGGGCTGACATAACAGAAATGAGATGAAATTTCAAAAATTTTCTGAAAGCCATATATTTTTTCTGCCGAACGTCTTGTGTAGGGGCTCGTTTTATGCTGGAAGAGTTGACAGAATCTCTCTTTCTGGTTTTTCTTGATGGTGACAGGTCCATGTCCGGAGCGCTCCACCTTTCTGAGGTCGACTGCCTCAGGAGCAAGTGTCCGCTCTCCTGGAAGAATGTTCCTTCTGCTCGAGCTATCGGCCTACTGGTTATCTTGGCCCGTTAGAGGAATAGCTGTGAGGGATAGAAGACACTTTTCTGCTTCTATGAAGATTCCTCTTGTTCCTCCTTGATGTTGAATATAAGCTGCAGTGGTTACGTTCTCCGAGTCGATCTTTCGATGAGTTTTCTTTACTAGTTGTTTCTCTGCCTTTAATGCTGTAAGTTCCTGTTGATTTGAAGAACTGTGGACTAATTCCTGCTTCCATCCCCCTGGAAAGAAGAGTAGTCTACATGGGCTCCACAGCCTTGTGCCCTGGCCTCCCTCGGTTCTGGTACCCAGTCTATGCCCTTGTTCAGATGTGTCTTGTCCATCCACCATCTCAGGGAATCTTTCACCGGACCTGTGCACCGCCCTTGGCATCCATCGTGTCTCGCCCGGACATGTCCATACTTACCCCTGGCCGCTATTTCAGGTAAAATGGAAAATCGCTTTAAGCAATCCCTCCTTAGGAGAGGAGTGCAGGAGATCCAGAGCGGGGTCCGCTACCAGAGCTCAGGGGTGGTGTGATGTGGCCCCCAGGTGAAGCAGTGCAGGAGATCCAGAGCAGGGTCCGCTACCAGAGCTCAGGGGTGGGGTGATGTGGCCCCCAAGTAGAGCAGGGACTGTTACCAGAGCTCAGGGGTGGTGTGATGTGGCCCCCATGTAGAGCAGGGACTGTTACCAGAGCTCAGGGGTGGTGTGATGTGGCCCCCATGTAGAGCAGGGAATGTTACCAGAGCTCAGGGGTGGTGTGATGTGGCCCCCATGTAGAGCAGGGACTGTTACCAGAGCTCAGGGGTGGTGTGATGTGGCCCCCAAGTGAAGCAGTGCAGGAGATCCAGAGCAGGGTCCGCTACCAGAGCTCAGGGGTGGTGTGATGTGGCCCCCAGGTAGAGCAGGGACTGTTACCAGAGCTCAGGGGTGGTGTGATGTGGCCCCCAGGTAGAGCAGGGACTATTACCAGAGCTCAGGGGTGGTGTGATGTGGCCCCCATGTAGAGCAGTGCAGGAGATCCAGAGCAGGGTCCGTTACCAGAGCTCAGGGGTGGTGTGATGTGGCCCCCAGGTAGAGCAGGGACTATTACCAGAGCTCAGGGGTGGTGTGATGTGGCCCCCAGGTGAAGCAGTGCAGGAGATCCAGAGCAGGGTCCGCTACCAGAGCTCAGGGGTGGTGTGATGTGGCCCCCAGGTAGAGCAGGGACTATTACCAGAGCTCAGGGGTGGTGTGATGTGGCCCCCAGGTGAAGCAGTGCAGAAGATCCAGAGCAGGGTCCGCTACCAGAGCTCAGGGGTGGTGTGATGTGGCCCCCAAGTGAAGCAGTGCAGGAGATCCAGAGCAGGGTCCGCTACCAGCTCAGGGGTGGTGTGATGTGGCCCCCAGGTAGAGCAGGGACTATTACCAGAGCTCAGGGGTGGTGTGATGTGGCCCCCAGGTGAAGCAGTGCAGAAGATCCAGAGCAGGGTCCGCTACCAGAGCTCAGGGGTGGTGTGATGTGGCCCCCAAGTGAAGCAGTGCAGGAGATCCAGAGCAGGGTCCGCTACCAGCTCAGGGGTGGTGTGATGTGGCCCCCAGGTAGAGCAGGGACTGTTACCAGAGCTCGGGGGTGGTGTGATGTGGCCCCCAGGTGAAGCAGTGCAGCCCAGCCAGGTACAGAGAGGCTGTGGCAGCAGAGCACTGTGCGGCACTGAAGGAGTACAACACGGACCAGTGCGAGGAGCAGAGTGCGGAGCACAACTGTCAGACCAGCAAGGTGCAGCACAGAGAGGGGCCCCGCCTTGGAGCTAAAGATCGAGCACCAAGAGGGTCCCTTGCCTGCTTGCAGGAACAGTGTGGCCCCTGAGAGACTGTATAAAGTTAAACTAATTCTAGAGAGACTGTAGTGACACCATCCCTGCCATCTATTCCGTTTCTTAAAGAGACAGCGTCCCTATTAAATATAAATTTACCCGTTTCACAAGTACAGTGGTTTGTTGCTGTACTGCAAAATCCTCATCAGTAAAGCTCCTCCAGTGTTCCTCAGATGTGGGAGTGAGTTCTTCCCCATCCACCTGCGCACCTTACAGTGGGTGCCTGCGGTAATCACACAGCCAGCACCCTCCGTGGATGGAGCGAGCACAGTGCATGTGTACAGCATTATGTGTTAAGGGGTTAAACCTAGAAGTGAATAATAACATAACATATGACGTCATCTCGCCACCGCAGATCTGACCTGATGCGGATTTGTCATACAAGGTAAATATTTGGATTACGCTTACCGGTAATCGGCCGTCCTTGAGCCTATGACAGCTCCTCTGTAAGGATCGCCGCTTTAAAAGAGGGACCTCCCATAATATAACACGTCCACGGCAAATCTGCGACGTGAAAGTGTGGCATAAAAGACGAGTAGAAATTGCGCTGCGGTGAGGACGGCCACTTTTGGCTGCAGTACAGGCGCTCTGAACGAGGCCTTACACGTTCTGCATGTGGAGAACACACACCCATAACTGCAGCTCGCCGCCCCCTCAGTACAGGCGGGGGGCACGCTCCGCTCACGTCCCTATTGTCTTATTCGCAGTGCCCGCTGTACCATGTTTTCCAGCTTCGGACGATGGCTCCATAGACGATAACCCCCCCCCCATAAAATAAGAAAAATGTGAAATCAGAAAAGAAGTTACTGATCTGAAAGAATCATTTAATAAGCATTCTATTCTAATGAGTAATTAATACCTTTCGGACATGAATATGCAGATTGGCTCCTCCAGAAGGACGACGGCTGCCTCTCTAGTGCCTCCTATCGGCCGCTGTCCTGTTAGTCAATGTCTGATCCATTAAGGAGCCTGGAACATGTCTAGTGATATCATCCAAAGCAGAGACCCCCCCCCCCCCCCCACCCCAAATGTAGATGGGTCAGAGGTCCCACTCCTCGTCAGTACAGGGATATACCGTCCATATGCCAGATGTAACACCCTACAGGTTAGTGGGATGCCTGTAGTGTCCTCCTAGCTCGAGCCATTTATCAATGTGTGCACAAGGCCTTGCAGAAACTCTTCTGAACACTATCGGACCCCAGCTCGCTGACAGAAAGTAGCTGAGAGAAAGGGTGAGAGAAAGCCCCCCCCCAAGTTAACCGAGAGAGACCATCCACCGACCCAAGCTGACAGAGAGAGCAGCCGCCCCACCCAGTTCACCGAGAGAGAGCAGCCGCCCCACCCAGTTCACCGAGAGCGAGAGCAGCCGCCCCACCCAGTTCACCGAGAGCGAGAGCAGCCGCCCCACCCAGTTCACCGAGAGCGAGAGCAGCCGCCCCACCCAGTTCACAGAGAGCAGCCGCCCCACCCAGTTCACAGAGAGCGAGAGCAGCCGCCCCACCCAGTTCACAGAGAGAGAGCAGCCACCCCACCCAGTTCACCGAGAGCGAGAGCAGCCGCCCCACCCAGTTCACAGAGAGCGAGAGCAGCCGCCCCACCCAGTTCACAGAGAGCGAGAGCAGCCGCCCCACCCAGTTCACAGAGAGCGAGAGCAGCCGCCCCACCAAGTTCATCGAGAGAGAGCAGCCACCCCACCCAGTTCACCGAGAGAGAGCAGCCACCCCACCCAGTTCACCGAGAGAGAGCAGCCACCCCACCCAGTTCACCGAGAGAGAGCAGCCGCCCCACCCAGTTCACAGAGAGCGAGAGCAGCCGCCCCACCCAGTTCACAGAGAGCGAGAGCAGCCGTCCCACCCAGTTCACAGAGAGAGAGCAGCCACCCCACCCAGTTCACCGAGAGAGAGCAGCCGCCCCACCCAGTTCACAGAGAGAGAGCAGCCGCCCCACCCAGTTCACCGAGAGAGAGCAGCCGCCCCACCCAGTTCACCGAGAGCGAGAGCAGCCGCCCCACCCAGTTCACAGAGCAGCCGCCCCACCCAGTTCACAGAGAGAGAGCAGCCGCCCCACCCAGTTCACAGAGCAGCCGCCCCACCCAGTTCACAGAGAGAGAGCAGCCACCCCACCCAGTTCACCGAGAGAGAGCAGCCACCCCACCCAGTTCACAGAGAGCGAGAGCAGCCGCCCCACCCAGTTCACAGAGAGAGAGCAGCCGCCCCACCCAGTTCACCGAGAGAGAGCAGCTGCCCCACCCAGTTCACAGAGAGCGAGAGCAGCCGCCCCACCCAGTTCACAGAGAGAGAGCAGCCGCCCCACCCAGTTCACCGAGAGAGCAGCCGCCCCACCCAGTTCACCGAGAGCGAGAGCAGCCGCCCCACCCAGTTCACAGAGAGCGAGAGCAGCCGCCCCACCCAGTTCACAGAGAGCGAGAGCAGCCGCCCCACCCAGTTCACAGAGAGCGAGAGCAGCCGCCCCACCCAGTTCACAGAGAGAGAGAGCAGCCGCCCCACCCAGTTCACAGAGAGAGTGCACCTGACTAGGGACATTAGCCAAGCTGCGTTCACTCCATCAGTGTAACATCCTGCAGGCTGGTGGGATGTCGGTACTGCCCCCCAAGATCCACCACTCATCTGTGCAGAAGGCCTCGCAGTAATTCCGAGGAGCAGTATAGGACCCCCCCACATATCTGTATACTGACTGAACAAACGCTGAAGACAACCCTTAGCTGTAAATCCTTATTATTAAGAGGGGCAGGAAACATCCGTATCTGTGGCTGGCGTGTGCGAGGCATCCTCCGCTCCCGCGGTTCCCCTGCTCAGCGCACCTCCGCTCCCGCGGTTCCCCTGCTCAGCCCGCCTCCGCTCCCGCGGTTCCCCTGCTCAGCGCGCCTCCGCTCCCGCGGTTCCCCTGCTCAGCGCGCCTCCGCTCCCGTGGTTCCCCTGCTCAGCACGCCTCCGCTCCCGCGGTTCTCCTGCTCAGCGCGCCTCCGCTCCCGCGGTTCTCCTGCTCGCCTCCGCTCCCTTTACTTCATGCACACAATGATGTTGGAGTCGGTGTCCAGTCGCTCATCAAGCTCTCGGTAGCTCATTCCTGGGGAGAAAAGACGAGCATTACATGGAGGACACCCTGTATATCTGTACACGGGGGCAGGTGTCAGGGTTATTCCCTCCCCCATCCGTATGTTAATACCAGTCATGGCGTCTTCCTGGTACCTGTCTTGCAGCAGATCTCGTCGTAGCTGTGGCTTCCAGTATAGAGGCGAGCAGGGGGGCTGCGCTCATCGCGGGACACTTTCACCGGGTATTTCTGGAGTCTTCGGATCAGCTTCTTCATCAGCCCAAACTGGATGAGTTTCCTGTGTCACACAGAATATAAGGTACAGGACGGGTCAGCGACACAATCTGCGCTGCCGGCGGCGGGGGAGAAGCAGCGATGAGCAGCGCCACAAACCTCCCAGAAGGATTTGCTGTTACGATGTCCTGCTGCTCATTTCCAGTCCCTTCACCCCACAATGTGTCCCAATTTCGACCCAAACCCCTTTCCGCCTGGACCCTTGGTTGTGCACACTATACCGCACTGACCTTTCATCCACTTTCTGCAGCTGCTGTGTGTGACGGGCGATAAGGTCGCGGACAGTGGTGCCGGGGCTGAGGCCGCAGTACAGCTGGAAGACGTCGCGCAGACTTGGCCGCTTTAGACCTAAGAGCCGGCAAACAAGGGACACGTGTGACGAAGGATGGAGAGCTGCCCCGCACCAGCACCATCATCCGGCAGGGCTCACCGTGCGCCACATTGTATTGCCCATATAACGGCGAGACACCGACTGTAGAAGAGGTGGTTACAATCTATTCATCTCTGTTCTCAGCCATTTTAGTCTGGGGAGAGGCTGACTGTGGTTAATGTCAGCGGAATACCCCTTTACATCACTGACAATGCTATAGACGTGCTCTCTCAGAAAGCAGCGTCCTCCCCCACCCCAATATACAGGCCACCGGCAGCAGTCAATCCCAAAGGAAAATCCCGGATAAAGTGATAACTGTCACCTGGTTTACTGATGTAGGAGACGCACTCCTCCTGCAGAGCCTTGTCGTGAATCAGCTCCTGCACCCGGGGCGTCGGGCAATACACATTGGAGTACTGCAAGGAGAAGACGAGATGTACACAGCGGGCAAAGAGCGGGCGGCTGTCCGGGCCATCCTAAAGAGCGGGCGGCCATCCCATAGAACTGCAGCGGGCACAGAGAACTATCAGTCCCAGCCATCCTAGACAGCGGGCGGCCATCCCATAGAACTGCAGCAGGCAAAGAGCGAGCGGCTGTCCGGGCCATCCTAAAGAGCGGGCGGCCATCCCATAGAACTGCAGCGGGCACAGAGAACTATCAGTCCCAGCCATCCTAGACGGCAGGCGGCCATCCCATAGTTCTCTGGACCTGCTGCGGTTCTGTCAGCTGTCCGGGCCATCCTAAAGAGCGGGCGGCCATCCCATAGAACTGCAGCAGGCACAGAGAACTATCAGTCCCAGCCATCCTAGACAGCGGGCGGCCATCCCATAGTTCTCTGGACCTGCTGCGGTTCTGTCAGCTGTCCGGGCCATCCTAAAGAGCGGGCCGCCATCCCATAGAACTGCAGCAGGCACAGAGAACTATCAGTCCCAGCCATCCTAGACAGCGGGCGGCCATCCCATAGAACTGCAGCAGGCAAAGAGCGAGCGGCTGTCCGGGCCATCCTAAAGAGCGAGCGGCCATCCCATAGAACTGCAGCGGGCACAGAGAACTATCAGTCCCAGCCATCCTAGACAGTGGGCGGCCATCCCATAGAACTGCAGCGGGCACAGAGAACTATCAGTCCCAGCCATCCTAGACAGCAGGCGGCCATCCCATAGTTCTTTGGACCTGGTGCGGTTCTGTCAGCTGTCCCAGCCATCCTAGACAGCGGGCGGCCATCCCATAGTTCTTTGGACCTGCTGCGGTTCTGTCAGCTGTCCCAGCCATCCTAGAAGCATTGCAGCCCGCAGGAGCAGCAGCTATCCCAGCTGGTCCAGAGAGCGAGCGGGCAGCCCGCAGGAGCAGCAGCTATCCCAGCTGGTCCAGAGAGCGAGCGGGCAGCCCGCAGGAGCAGCAGCTATCCCAGCTGGTCCAGAGAGCGAGCGGGCAGCCCGCAGGAGCAGCAGCTATCCCAGCTGGTCCAGAGAGCGAGCGGGCAGCCCGCAGGAGTAGCAGCTATCCCAGCTGGTCCAGAGAGCGAGCGGGCAGCCCGCAGGAGCAGCAGCTATCCCAGCTGGTCCAGGGAGCGAGCGGGCAGCCCGCAGGAGCAGCAGCTATCCCAGCTGGTCCAGGGAGCGAGCGGGCAGCCCGCAGGAGCAGCAGCTATCCCAGCTCGTCCAGGGAGCGAGCGGGCAGCCCGCAGGAGCAGCAGCTATCCCAGCTCGTCCAGGGAGCGAGCGGCCGGCTGGACATGAGGTCAAACACAAGTCATGCTGAAATCAAAACCCCAGAAATCCTGAGATTCTTACCTGGAAGATGGAAACTAAAGTCACCACCCCATAATACCTAGAAACAGGAAGATGAGAGTTATAATCAAGCACGGCTTATAATGAACACAGAAACATCTGATGGAGGAGTCCTGGATCCTCAGACATTGCGGACTATCAGCCGGTCACAGGCTGGACACTCGCAGTCGGAGGTTTTGGTAAATTCCAGATTACAGAGTTTTGATCGATCACATTTTCTGGATCATCAGATGTAGGATTAAAGGGATTGTATTCTTCATCCAGTCGGCGCCCGCTGCAGCACTCACATAAGGTTCTGGATCGCTATCCGCACAAGGTTCAGCTCCACATCGGCCTCAGCCGAGATCTTCTGGATGTGGCGGAAACCATCAATGTACGGAAGAATCTGGAGGAGAAAATTCAGTCACAACCCCGAATCATGACTATAATTCTACACATGCAGTGAACACTGACACGTGCAGAGCAGTTAAACTGTGAATCGACACGGATTTGTAAGGCATTCAGGATCCGAGGAAAGCTGGGTGACGCTGATGACTTGCCTGCTGCGTTGTCAGATCCCACTGTGCATTACAGAACTCTTCCTTGTCTTCTGTGAACACGGGCACGTCGTACTCCTGGGCTGTGGGGGGCGCCGCACGCAGATCTATCACCTTCAGGTGCATGGTGTTACTTTCATCTAGAAGAAGAAGACATCAATGAGCAGGGAGTGATCAGCGGCGCCCAGCGGACGGAAGGACTCCGGGGCTGTACCTATAGGCAGGGAGCATTCTCCGGTGGAGTTCAGCCCCTCCAGCAGGATACTCATGATGGGCACCAACCGCTGCTTACTGTCCTCATTAGAGATGAAGCCGGACTCCAGCTACAACGAGACAAGAAGGTGACGGACCTGCTCCAGAATCAAGCTGGACATTGGAAACAGTCAGCAACATCCTCACTAGAGCGCCTCAAATACATCAGAGGCCGGGACAGATTCCCATAATGCAAGTCCCCTCAGCAGACCCTGAACAAGCAGGGAATGCTGGGAGATTCCAGCTCTGAAGCCTGCTCATAAACCCCTGAGACCCCCACCTCCAGCGTCTTCAGGTATCCTGCCAGCTTCTTGACGATGGGCTCCAGCGCGCACGTCTTGGCCCTGGCGTTACACACGAAGCCCAGGTTAAAGAGCAAGGCGTTGCGGCTGTACTTCTTGTGCTCGATGCACACCGGGCAACCGATCAGCTTCTTGTCCATGGCGGTGCTGTAGAGAGACCAGAGGAGACTCAGCGGCAGGGGAGACCCAAAACCTCAGCTATTACATTAAAGGCTGGGGGCCCCTGTGATCCGGGGCCACGGTATTTACACTTACACTGTGATCAGCTTGTTTTGGAGCTCGGGTTTGGTGATTATATAAACCTGGACGGTGTCAAACAGCTCCCGTGAGATGTACTCCTCAGGAACCTGCCGATACACGGGTGACATCATCATCCCGCCGCAGTGCAGCCAGTATCATGCAGCGTCATCTCCACTCACCTGGTAACGGATCTTGGGGCCGAGGGTCGGATGGAACTCACTGAAGAAAACGCACTCGATCCTCCGACTGGACATCACTGCAGATATCGAGAGAGAGAGAGGCTGTCACTAAGCAGGGGCGGGTCTGTGGATAGCAAGAGAGGATGTCACTAAGCGGGGGCGGGTCTGTGGATAGCAAGAGAGGCTGTCACTAAGCGGGGGCGGGTCTGTGGATAGCAAGAGAGGCTGTCACTAAGCGGGGGCGGGTCTGTGGAGATCAAGAGAGGATGTCACTAAGCGGGGGCGGGTCTGTGGATAGCAAGAGAGGCTGTCACTAAGCGGGGGCGGGTCTGTGGATAGCAAGAGAGGATGTCACTAAGCGGGGGCGGGTCTGTGGATAGCAAGAGAGGCTGTCACTAAGTGGGGCGGGGCCTGTGGATATCAAGAGAGGATGTCACTAAGTGGGGCGGGGCCTGTGGATAGCAAGAGAGGCTGTCACTAAGCGAGGCGGGTCTGTGGAGATCAAGAGAGGCTGTCACTAAGCGGGGGCGGGTCTGTGGATAGCAAGAGAGGCTGTCACTAAGCGGGGGCGGGTCTGTGGAGATCAAGAGAGGATGTCACTAAGCGGGGTCAGGTCTGTGGATAGCAAGAGAGGATGTCACTAAGCAGGGGCGGGTCTGTGGATAGCAAGAGAGGATGTCACTAAGCGGGGTCGGGTCTGTGGAGATCAAGAGAGGATGTCACTAAGCGGGGGCGGGTCTGTGGATAGCAAGAGAGGCTGTCACTAAGCGGGGTCAGGTCTGTGGATAGCAAGAGAGGATGTCACTAAGAGGGGGCGGGTCTGTGGATAGCAAGAGAGGATGTCACTAAGAGGGGGCGGGTCTGTGGATAGCAAGAGAGGATGTCACTAAGCGGGGTCGGGTCTGTGGATAGCAAGAGAGGATGTCACTAAGCGGGGTCGGGTCTGTGGATAGCAAGAGAGGATGTCACTAAGCGGGGTCGGGTTTGTGGATAGCAAGAGAGGATGTCACTAAGCAGGGGCGGGTCTGTGGATAGCAAGAGAGGCTGTCACTAAGCGGGGTCAGGTCTGTGGATAGCAAGAGAGGATGTCACTAAGCAGGGGCGGGTCTGTGGATAGCAAGAGAGGATGTCACTAAGCGGGGGCGGGTCTGTGGATAGCAAGAGAGGCTGTCACTAAGCGGGGTCAGGTCTGTGGATAGCAAGAGAGGATGTCACTAAGCAGGGGCGGGTCTGTGGATAGCAAGAGAGGATGTCACTAAGCGGGGTCGGGTCTGTGGATAGCAAGAGAGGATGTCACTAAGCAGGGGCGGGTCTGTGGATAGCAAGAGAGGATGTCACTAAGCGGGGTCGGGTCTGTGGATAGCAAGAGAGGATGTCACTAAGCGGGGTCGGGTCTGTGGATAGCAAGAGAGGATGTCACTAAGCAGGGGCGGGTCTGTGGATAGCAAGAGAGGCTGTCACTAAGCGGGGGCGGGTCTGTGGATAGCAAGAGAGGATGTCACTAAGCGGGGTCGGGTCTGTGGATAGCAAGAGAGGATGTCACTAAGCGGGGTCGGGTCTGTGGATAGCAAGAGAGGATGTCACTAAGCGGGGGCGGGTCTGTGGATAGCAAGAGAGGATGTCACTAAGTGGGGGAGGGGCTGTGGATATCAAGAGAGAGGCCGTCACTAAGCAGGGGCGGCGGGGCCTGTGGATATCAAGAGAGGCTGTCACTTAGCGGGGTGGGGCCTGTGGGTGACAGTGCCCACGGAGAATGCTACGTTGGTGCTATATGGGCACATCATGGAATTATCTCTGCAAGGCTTGGTACCCTGAGCACACAGGCGCCCTTCTCACTGTATCTGGAAACTGTACGGTACTATATGAGCACTGTACGGTACTATATGAGCACTGTACGGTACTGTATGAGCACTGTACGGTACTGTATGAGCACTGTATGAGCACTGTACGGTACTGTATGAGCACTGTACGGTACTGTATGAGCACTGTACGGTACTGTATGAGCACTGTACGGTACTGTATGAGCACTGTACGGTACTGTATGAGCACTGTACGGTACTATATGAGCACTGTACGGTACTGTATGAGCACTCTCTGGGCACAATACGGTACTGTATGAGCACTGTACGGTACTATATGAGCACTGTACGGTACTATATGAGCACTGTACGGTACTATAGGAGCACTCTCTGGGCACAATACGGTACTGTATGAGCACTGTACGGTACTATAGGAGCACTGTATGAGCACTGTAGGGTACTATAGGAGCACTGTACGGTACTATATGAGCACTGTACGGTACTATATGAGCACTGTACGGTACTATAGGAGCACTCTCTGGGCACAATACGGTACTGTATGAGCACTGTACGGTACTATAGGAGCACTGTATGAGCACTGTACGGTACTATAGGAGCACTGTACGGTACTATATGTGCACTGTACGGTACTATATGAGCACTGTACGGTACTATATGTGCACTGTACGGTACTATATGAGCACTGTACGGTACTGTATGTGCACTGTACGGTACTATAGGAGCACTGTACGGTACTATAGGAGCACTGTATGAGCACTCTCTGGGCACAATACGGTACTGTATGAACCCTCATGGCACGATATGAGCACTATCTGGCACTATATTAGCCTCTATGTCAGTACATTCCCATTTAAACCCTCCTCCTTCCTCTTTCTTCCCTGGTTCCACAGTTTGAGCCCCCTCCTCTCAGCAGGGGTCGGAATGGGGGGCAGATCCCGCCCCCCCAGCGCTGCTCGGTACTCACTCTTGCTCTTCAGGCAATCACAGATCACACCGGAAGCAGCGAGGAAGCGTTTCAAGCCTCGCTCTCATTTACGCCCCGCCCCTCACCTCTTATTGGTTACTTCTTAACTATGGAGTCCTGATTCAAAGACAAAAGCAAGTGAAAGTGGGAGGAGCTTCACAGGTGAGTGACAGGAACGATACCAAATGAAACCTCATGTAGGGGGAGCTGAACATTTCGTGTCCCCCGGCCAGTGACAGAGGCATCGATGAGAGCTGCAGAGACAGGAAGCTGAGAGACGTCCAGGGCCTCGCACCGCTTCTGGGAGGAGAGAGAGACCGGTGACACCGGGGGACGTAACGGATAGTGTAAGCTACAGGGTGCGCAGAACTACAACTCCCGGCAGGGTGCCGCCTCACTAGAAAGCATGACAACCTGAAGGCTGACCCCAGTTACTGACTGCGGGGAAATAGTGCAGTAGGGGCCTGAGGGGGAGCGGACCCCAAAGGAAAAGCCTCCAGTGTAAGGACCCCCCCCCAGTATAAGAGTCCAGTGTAAGGACCCCCCCAGTATAAGAGTCCAGTGTAAGGACCCCCCCCCCCCCAGTATAAGAGTCCAGTGTAAGGACCCCCCCAGTATAAGAGTCCAGTGTAAGGACCCCCCCAGTATAAGAGTCCAGTGTAAGGACCCCCCCAGTATAAGAGTCCAGTGTAAGGACCCCCCCAGTATAAGAGTCCAGTGTAAGGACCCCCCCAGTATAAGAGTCCAGTGTAAGGACCCCCCCAGTATAAGAGTCCAGTGTAAGGACCCCCCCAGTATAAGAGTCCAGTGTAAGGACCCCCCCAGTATAAGAGTCCAGTGTAAGGACCCCCCCAGTATAAGAGTCCAGTGTAAGGACCCCCCCCAGTATAAGAGTCCAGTGTAAGGACCCCCCCAGTATAAGAGTCCAGTGTAAGGACCCCCCCAGTATAAGAGTCCAGTGTAAGGCCCCCCCCAGTATAAGAGTCCAGTGTAAGGACCCCCCCCAGTATAAGAGTCCAGTGTAAGGACCCCCCCAGTATAAGAGTCCAGTGTAAGGACCCCCCCAGTATAAGAGTCCAGTGTAAGGACCCCCCCAGTATAAGAGTCCAGTGTAAGGACCCCCCCAGTATAAGAGTCCAGTGTAAGGACCCCCCCAGTATAAGAGTCCAGTGTAAGGACCCCCCCAGTATAAGAGTCCAGTGTAAGGACCCCCCCAGTATAAGAGTCCAGTGTAAGGACCCCCCCAGTATAAGAGTCCAGTGTAAGGACCCCCCCAGTATAAGAGTCCAGTGTAAGGACCCCCCCAGTATAAGAGTCCAGTGTAAGGACCCCCCCAGTATAAGAGTCCAGTGTAAGGACCCCCCCAGTATAAGAGTCCAGTGTAAGGACCCCCCCAGTATAAGAGTCCAGTGTAAGGACCCCCCCAGTATAAGAGTCCAGTGTAAGGACCCCCCCAGTATAAGAGTCCAGTGTAAGGACCCCCCCAGTATAAGAGTCCAGTGTAAGGACCCCCCCCAGTATAAGAGTCCAGTGTAAGGACCCCCCCAGTATAAGAGTCCAGTGTAAGGACCCCCCCAGTATAAGAGTCCAGTGTAAGGACCCCCCCAGTATAAGAGCCCAGTGTAAGGACCCCCCCAGTATAAGAGTCCAGTGTAAGGACCCCCCCAGTATAAGAGTCCAGTGTAAGGACCCCCCCAGTATAAGAGTCCAGTGTAAGGACCCCCCCAGTATAAGAGTCCAGTGTAAGGACCCCCCCCCAGTATAAGAGTCCAGTGTAAGGACTCCCCCCTCCCCAGTATAAGAGTCCAGTGTAAGGACTCCCCCCTCCCCAGTATAAGAGTCCAGTGTAAGGACTCCCCCCTCCCCAGTATAAGAGTCCAGTGTAAGGACTCCCCCCTCCCCAGTATAAGAGTCCAGTGTAAGGACTCCCCCCTCCCCAGTATAAGAGTCCAGTGTAAGGACTCCCCCCTCCCCAGTATAAGAGTCCAGTGTAAGGACTCCCCCCTCCCCAGTATAAGAGTCCAGTGTAAGGACTCCCCCCTCCCCAGTATAAGAGTCCAGTGTAAGGACTCCCCCCTCCCCAGTATAAGAGTCCAGTGTAAGGACTCCCCCCTCCCCAGTATAAGAGTCCAGTGTAAGGACTCCCCCCTCCCCAGTATAAGAGTCCAGTGTAAGGACTCCCCCCTCCCCAGTATAAGAGTCCAGTGTAAGGACTCCCCCCTCCCCAGTATAAGAGTCCAGTGTAAGGACTCCCCCCTCCCCAGTATAAGAGTCCAGTGTAAGGACTCCCCCCTCCCCAGTATAAGAGTCCAGTGTAAGGACTCCCCCCTCCCCAGTATAAGAGTCCAGTGTAAGGACTCCCCCCTCCCCAGTATAAGAGTCCAGTGTAAGGACTCCCCCCTCCCCAGTATAAGAGTCCAGTGTAAGGACTCCCCCCTCCCCAGTATAAGAGTCCAGTGTAAGGACTCCCCCCTCCCCAGTATAAGAGTCCAGTGTAAGGACTCCCCCCTCCCCAGTATAAGAGTCCAGTGTAAGGACTCCCCCCTCCCCAGTATAAGAGTCCAGTGTAAGGACTCCCCCCTCCCCAGTATAAGAGTCCAGTGTAAGGACTCCCCCCTCCCCAGTATAAGAGTCCAGTGTAAGGACTCCCCCCTCCCCAGTATAAGAGTCCAGTGTAAGGACTCCCCCCTCCCCAGTATAAGAGTCCAGTGTAAGGACTCCCCCCTCCCCAGTATAAGAGTCCAGTGTAAGGACTCCCCCCTCCCCAGTATAAGAGTCCAGTGTAAGGACTCCCCCCTCCCCAGTATAAGAGTCCAGTGTAAGGACTCCCCCCTCCCCAGTATAAGAGTCCAGTGTAAGGACTCCCCCCTCCCCAGTATAAGAGTCCAGTGTAAGGACTCCCCCCTCCCCAGTATAAGAGTCCAGTGTAAGGACTCCCCCCTCCCCAGTATAAGAGTCCAGTGTAAGGACTCCCCCCTCCCCAGTATAAGAGTCCAGTGTAAGGACTCCCCCCTCCCCAGTATAAGAGTCCAGTGTAAGGACTCCCCCCTCCCCAGTATAAGAGTCCAGTGTAAGGACTCCCCCCTCCCCAGTATAAGAGTCCAGTGTAAGGACTCCCCCCTCCCCAGTATAAGAGTCCAGTGTAAGGACTCCCCCCTCCCCAGTATAAGAGTCCAGTGTAAGGACTCCCCCCTCCCCAGTATAAGAGTCCAGTGTAAGGACTCCCCCCTCCCCAGTATAAGAGTCCAGTGTAAGGACTCCCCCCTCCCCAGTATAAGAGTCCAGTGTAAGGACTCCCCCCTCCCCAGTATAAGAGTCCAGTGTAAGGACTCCCCCCTCCCCAGTATAAGAGTCCAGTGTAAGGACTCCCCCCTCCCCAGTATAAGAGTCCAGTGTAAGGACTCCCCCCTCCCCAGTATAAGAGTCCAGTGTAAGGACTCCCCCCTCCCCAGTATAAGAGTCCAGTGTAAGGACTCCCCCCTCCCCAGTATAAGAGTCCAGTGTAAGGACTCCCCCCTCCCCAGTATAAGAGTCCAGTGTAAGGACTCCCCCCTCCCCAGTATAAGAGTCCAGTGTAAGGACTCCCCCCTCCCCAGTATAAGAGTCCAGTGTAAGGACTCCCCCCTCCCCAGTATAAGAGTCCAGTGTAAGGACTCCCCCCTCCCCAGTATAAGAGTCCAGTGTAAGGACTCCCCCCTCCCCAGTATAAGAGTCCAGTGTAAGGACTCCCCCCTCCCCAGTATAAGAGTCCAGTGTAAGGACTCCCCCCTCCCCAGTATAAGAGTCCAGTGTAAGGACTCCCCCCTCCCCAGTATAAGAGTCCAGTGTAAGGACTCCCCCCTCCCCAGTATAAGAGTCCAGTGTAAGGACTCCCCCCTCCCCAGTATAAGAGTCCAGTGTAAGGACTCCCCCCTCCCCAGTATAAGAGTCCAGTGTAAGGACTCCCCCCTCCCCAGTATAAGAGTCCAGTGTAAGGACTCCCCCCTCCCCAGTATAAGAGTCCAGTGTAAGGACTCCCCAGTATAAGAGTCCAGTGTAAGGACTCCCCCCTCCCCAGTATAAGAGTCCAGTGTAAGGACTCCCCCCTCCCCAGTATAAGAGTCCAGTGTAAGGACTCCCCCCTCCCCAGTATAAGAGTCCAGTGTAAGGACTCCCCCCTCCCCAGTATAAGAGTCCAGTGTAAGGACTCCCCCCTCCCCAGTATAAGAGTCCAGTGTAAGGACCACCCCCCCCCCCCAGTATAAGAGTCCAGTGTAAGGACCCCCCCCAGTATAAGAGTCCAGTGTAAGGACCCCCCCCCCCCCCCCCCCCAGTATAAGAGTCCAGTGTAAGGACCCTCCCCAGTATAAGAGTCCAGTGTAAGGACTCCCCCCTCCCCAGTATAAGAGTCCAGTGTAAGACCTTGGTGCTCATTTCCCGGGGGGGGGGGGGGGGGGGGGGATACGTGTTTCGCTGTTTCCTGACGGTCTCCCTTTGTGTTCTGCAGGGACATGGCTCCGAGCCCAGACGTGGACTCCCGGCTGCACCGCGCCCTGCGCCTCGTGTCTGGGGCCGCCGCTCACCTCACCGCCTTCGCCTTCACCATTTACATCGGCTGTATGGCCCAGCCTGGAACATGTGAGGGGAGGATCCGCAGGGCAGTATGACACCTGTGACTCGTCAGAAGCCCCCACAGCCATGATCGGGCGTCTGTCGGCAGATCTGTCCCTCTGACACCGGCTAACCGGTCACATGTGCGCTCGGCAGCTGAAGGCGTCTGTGTTGGTCCCGTGTTCATATGTGCCCGCATTGCTGAGAAAAGTGATGGTTTAATGTATGCAAATGAGCCTCTAGGAGCAACGGGGGCGTTACCATTACACCTAGAGGCTCTGCAACCGCCGCCCCCTCTGCACTAGGATTGACAGGACCCGGCAGTGAAAACGTCATCACGTCTGGTCCTGTCAATCAAGGTGCAGAGGACGCAGTGGTTTCAGAGGGAGCACAGGCTCTAGGTGCAATGGTAACGCCCCCATTGCTCCTAGAGGCTCATCTGCATATATTAAACCATCACTTTTCTCAGCAATGCGGGCACATATAAACACGGGACCAACACAGACGCCTTCAGCTGCCGAGCGCACATGTGACCGGTCAGCCGGTGTCATGGGGACAGATCTGCCGACAGATGATCTTTAAATCATCTCTCCATACCCCCCCCCCCCCAGAAATCTCCTGATAGTTTATAATGTCCCATCCTTCCTGTTGAGCTTCTGCTCATAACACAACAGCCATCCCAAACAAGCAGAGCTGCAGTGTAAAGCACAGGGGTTTGCGGTTGATTTTAAGTTTCAGACTTAGAGCTGAATCTGGACATACCCCCATTTTCACCCAGGCAGCCCCCTGATATGAGCATCAGAACATTTCATGCTCCGATGCTCTCCTTTGCCCTCTGCTGAATCACGCAGGTCAAAGGTGACGTATTGGGCTCTCCATGGGGAAAGCTGCGTGGAGGCTTCTGCCCAGCAGTGACCCCTGTGATGTCACCGGCATTAATAGGCGGCCTTTAATGCTGCCCCATTCTGTAAAACGGCTAGGGCAGCGCTAAAGCCCCCCCCCCCCAACAGTGCGGGTGACGTTACGGCAAACACCGCGAGACGGAAGCCTCCACCTGGCAGTGTAATGATATATAAAAGCCCTCGTCCTGCACGATCCAGAACAGGGTGATGGGGAGTGAGCGTCAGAACATGAAATGAGGGTCCGGAGGGGTGAAAACGGGGAGAGTCCTGGGTCAGCTCTTAACCCGAACAACCCCTTAAATGGAGGGTTATAAGGCCCCTTTCACACAGGCGAGTATTCCGTGCGGATGCGATGCGTGAGGTGAACGCATTGCACCCGCACTGAATCCGGACCCATTCATTTCTACGGGGCTGTGCACATGAGCGGTGATTTTCACGCATCACTTGTGCTTTGCCTCAAAATCGCAGCATGCTCCTCTTTGTGCGTTTTTCACACAACGTAGGCCCCATAGAAATGAATGGGGCTGCGTGAAAATCGCAAGCAAGTGCGGATGCGGTTCGATTTTCACGCACGGTTGCTAGGAGACGATCGGGATGGGGACCCGATCATTATTATTTTCCCTTATAACATGGTTATAAGGGAAAATAATAGCATTCTGAATACAGAATGCATAGTACAATAGGGCTGGAGGGGTTAAAAAAAAATATATTATTTAACTCACCTTAATCCACTTGTTTGCGCAGCCGGCATCTCTTCTGTCTTCTTTTGTGAAGAAGTTCGGGTCTGGGTACCACAGTCAGTTTTTTATCACGCGCGTGCAAAACACATTGCACCCGCGCGATAAAAACTGAACAACGGAACGCAATCGCAGTTAAAACTGACTGCAATTGCATTCCTACTCGCGCGGGTTTGCCGCAATGCAACGGGACGCATCCGGACACGCTCGTCTGCAAGGGGCCTAAGAGAAGCTGCTGAGAGACAGGAGATACATGACCTACAATAGTGATTGTTAGAAGGGGTGCGGGTCTCTATGTCCTGCGCTTATTCCATTGAAGAACATTACCGTCATCCTCTCCCCTGAAATGGCTGATAACAGGGAGCAATAGACTGTATTCTCCTGTCCTACAGTCATCCTCTCCCCTGAAATGGCTGATAACAGGGGGCAATAGACTGTATTCTCATGTCCTACAGTCATCCTCTCCCCTGAAATGGCTGATAACAGGGAGCAATAGACTGTATTCTCCTGTCCTACAGTCATCCTCTCCCCTGAAATGGCTGATAACAGGAAGCAATAGACTGTATTCTCCTGTCCTACAGTCATCCTCTCCTCTGAAATGGCTGATAACAGGGGGCAATAGACTGTATTCTCCTGTCCTACAGTCATCCTCTCCCCTGAAATGTCTGATAACAGGAGGCAATAGACTGTATTCTCCTGTCCTACAGTCATCCTCTCCCCTGAAATGGCTGATAACAGGGGGCAATAGATTGTATTCTCCTGTCCTACAGTCATCCTCTCCCCTGAAATGGCTGATAACAGGGGGCAATAGACTGTATTCTCCTGTCCTACCGTCATCCTCTCCCCTGAAATGGCTGATAACAGGGGGCAATAGACTGTATTCTCCTGTCCTACAGTCATCCTCTCCCCTGAAATGGCTGATAACAGGGAGCAATAGACTGTATTCTCCTGTCCTACAGTCATCCTCTCCCCTGAAATGTCTGATAACAGGAGGCAATAGACTGTATTCTCCTGTCCTACAGTCATCCTCTCCTCTGAAATGTCTGATAACAGGGGGCAATAGATTGTATTCTCCTGTCCTACAGTCATCCTCTCCCCTGAAATGGCTGATAACAGGGAGCAATAGACTGTATTCTACTGTCCTACAGTCATCCTCTCCCCTGAAATGGCTGATAACAGGGGGCAATAGACTGTATTCTCCTGTCCTACAGTCATCCTCTCCCCTGAAATGGCTGATAACAGGGAGCAATAGACTGTATTCTCCTGTCCTACAGTCATCCTCTCCTCTGAAATGGCTGATAACAGGGGGCAATAGACTGTATTCTCCTGTCCTACAGTCATCCTCTCCCCTGAAATGGCTGATAACAGGGGGCAATAGACTGTATTCTCATGTCCTACAGTCATCCTCTCCCCTGAAATGGCTGATAACAGGGGGCAATAGACTGTATTCTCCTGTCCTACAGTCATCCTCTCCTCTGAAATGGCTGATAACAGGGAGCAATAGACTGTATTCTCCTGTCCTACAGTCATCCTCTCCCCTGAAATGGCTGATAACAGGGGGCAATAGACTGTATTCTCATGTCCTACAGTCATCCTCTCCCCTGAAATGGCTGATAACAGGGAGCAATAGACTGTATTCTCCTGTCCTACAGTCATCCTCTCCCCTGAAATGGCTGATAACAGGAGGCAATAGACTGTATTCTCCTGTCCTACAGTCATCCTCTCCTCTGAAATGGCTGATAACAGGGGGCAATAGACTGTATTCTCCTGTCCTACAGTCATCCTCTCCCCTGAAATGTCTGATAACAGGGGGCAATAGACTGTATTCTCCTGTCCTACAGTCATCCTCTCCCCTGAAATGGCTGATAACAGGGGGCAATAGATTGTATTCTCCTGTCCTACAGTCATCCTCTCCCCTGAAATGGCTGATAACAGGGGGCAATAGACTGTATTCTCCTGTCCTACCGTCATCCTCTCCCCTGAAATGGCTGATAACAGGGGGCAATAGACTGTATTCTCCTGTCCTACAGTCATCCTCTCCCCTGAAATGGCTGATAACAGGGAGCAATAGACTGTATTCTCCTGTCCTACAGTCATCCTCTCCCCTGAAATGTCTGATAACAGGAGGCAATAGACTGTATTCTCCTGTCCTACAGTCATCCTCTCCTCTGAAATGTCTGATAACAGGGGGCAATAGATTGTATTCTCCTGTCCTACAGTCATCCTCTCCCCTGAAATGGCTGATAACAGGGAGCAATAGACTGTATTCTACTGTCCTACAGTCATCCTCTCCCCTGAAATGGCTGATAACAGGGGGCAATAGACTGTATTCTCCTGTCCTACAGTCATCCTCTCCCCTGAAATGGCTGATAACAGGAGGCAATAGACTGTATTCTCCTGTCCTACAGTCATCCTCTCCCCTGAAATGGCTGATAACAGGGGGCAATAGACTGTATTCTCCTGTCCTACAGTCATCCTCTCCCCTGAAATGGCTGATAACAGGGGGCAATACACTGCATTCTCCTGTCCTACAGTCATCCTCTCCCCTGAAATGGCTGATAACAGGGAGCAATATACTGTATTCTCCTGTCCTACAGTCATCCTCTCCTCTGAAATGGCTGATAACAGGAAGCAATAGACTGTATTCTCATGTCCTACAGTCATCCTCTCCTCTGAAATGGGTGATAACAGGGAGCAATAGACTGTATTCTCCTGTCCTACAGTCATCCTCTCCCCTGAAATGGCTGATAACAGGGGGCAATAGACTGTATTCTCCTGTCCTACAGTCATCCTCCCCCCTGTAATGGCTGATAACAGGGGGCAATAGTCTGTATTCTCCTGTCCTACAGTCGTCCTCTCCCCTGAAATGGCTGATAACAGGGGGCAATAGATTGTATTCTCCTGTCCTACAGTCATCCTCTCCCCTGAAATGGCTGATAACAGGGGGCAATAGATTGTATTCTCCTGTCCTACAGTCATCCTCTCCCCTGAAATGGCTGATAACAGGGAGCAATAGACTGTATTCTCCTGTCCTACAGTCATCCTCTCCCCTGAAATGTCTGATAACAGGCGGCAATAGACTGTATTCTCCTGTCCTACAGTCATCCTCTCCTCTGAAATGGCTGATAACAGGGAGCAATAGACTGTATTCTCCTGTCCTACAGTCATCCTCTCCCCTGAAATGGCTGATAACAGGGGGCAATAGATTGTATTCTCCTGTCCTACAGTCATCCTCTCCTCTGAAATGGCTGATAACAGGGAGCAATAGACTGTATTCTCATGTCCTACAGTCATCCTCTCCTCTGAAATGGCTGATAACAGGGAGCAATAGACTGTATTCTCCTGTCCTACAGTCATCCTCTCCTCTGAAATGGCTAATAACAGGAAGCAATAGACTGTATTCTCATGTCCTACAGTCATCCTCTCCCCTGAAATGGCTGATAACAGGGGGCAATAGACTGTATTCTCCTGTCCTACAGTCATCCTCCCCCCTGTAATGGCTGATAACAGGGGGCAATAGTCTGTATTCTCCTGTCCTACAGTCATCCTCTCCTCTGAAATGGCTGATAACAGGGGGCAATAGACTGTATTCTCCTGTCCTACAGTCATCCTCTCCCCTGAAATGGCTGATAACAGGGAGCAATAGACTGTATTCTCCTGTCCTACAGTCATCCTCTCCTCTGAAATGGCTGATAACAGGGGGCAATAGACTGTATTCTCCTGTCCTACAGTCATCCTCTCCCCTGAAATGGCTGATAACAGGGGGCAATAGACTGTATTCTCCTGTCCTACAGTCATCCTCTCCCCTGAAATGGCTGATAACAGGGGGCAATAGACTGTATTCTCCTCTCCTACAGTCATCCTCTCCCCTGAAATGGCTGATAACAGGGAGCAATAGACTGTATTCTCCTGTCCTACAGTCATCCTCTCCACTGAAATGGCTGATAACAGGGGGCAATAGACTGTATTCTCCTGTCCTACAGTCATCCTCTCCCCTGAAATGGCTGATAACAGGGAGCAATAGACTGTATTCTCCTGTCCTACAGTCATCCTCTCCCCTGAAATGGCTGATAACAGGGGGCAATAGACTGTATTCTCCCGTCCTACAGTCATCCTCTCCCCTGAAATGGCTGATAACAGGGGGCAATAGACTGTATTCTCCTGTCCTACAGTCATCCTCTCCCCTGAAATGGCTGATAACAGGGGGCAATAGATTGTATTCTCCTGTCCTACAGTCATCCTCTCCCCTGAAATGGCTGATAACAGGAGGCAATAGACTGTATTCTCCCGTCCTACAGTCATCCTCTCCCCTGAAATGGCTGATAACAGGGGGCAATAGACTGTATTCTCCTGTCCTACAGTCATCCTCTCCCCTGAAATGGCTGATAACAGGGGGCAATAGACTGTATTCTCCTGTCCTACAGTCATCCTCTCCCCTGAAATGGCTGATAACAGGGAGCAATAGACTGTATTCTCCTGTCCTACAGTCATCCTCTCCCCTGAAATGGCTGATAACAGGGGGCAATAGACTGTATTCTCCTGTCCTACAGTCATCCTCCCCCCTGTAATGGCTGATAACAGGGGGCAATAGTCTGTATTCTCCTGTCCTACAGTCGTCCTCTCCCCTGAAATGGCTGATAACAGGGGGCAATAGATTGTATTCTCCTGTCCTACAGTCATCCTCTCCCCTGAAATGGCTGATAACAGGGGGCAATAGATTGTATTCTCCTGTCCTACAGTCATCCTCTCCCCTGAAATGGCTGATAACAGGGAGCAATAGACTGTATTCTCCTGTCCTACAGTCATCCTCTTCCCTGAAATGTCTGATAACAGGCGGCAATAGACTGTATTCTCCTGTCCTACAGTCATCCTCTCCTCTGAAATGGCTGATAACAGGGAGCAATAGACTGTATTCTCCTGTCCTACAGTCATCCTCTCCCCTGAAATGGCTGATAACAGGGGGCAATAGATTGTATTCTCCTGTCCTACAGTCATCCTCTCCTCTGAAATGGCTAATAACAGGAAGCAATAGACTGTATTCTCATGTCCTACAGTCATCCTCTCCTCTGAAATGGCTGATAACAGGGAGCAATAGACTGTATTCTCCTGTCCTACAGTCATCCTCTCCTCTGAAATGGCTAATAACAGGAAGCAATAGACTGTATTCTCATGTCCTACAGTCATCCTCTCCCCTGAAATGGCTGATAACAGGGGGCAATAGACTGTATTCTCCTGTCCTACAGTCATCCTCTCCCCTGTAATGGCTGATAACAGGGGGCAATAGTCTGTATTCTCCTGTCCTACAGTCATCCTCTCCTCTGAAATGGCTGATAACAGGGGGCAATAGACTGTATTCTCCTGTCCTACAGTCATCCTCTCCCCTGAAATGGCTGATAACAGGGAGCAATAGACTGTATTCTCCTGTCCTACAGTCATCCTCTCCTCTGAAATGGCTGATAACAGGGGGCAATAGACTGTATTCTCCTGTCCTACAGTCATCCTCTCCCCTGAAATGGCTGATAACAGGGGGCAATAGACTGTATTCTCCTGTCCTACAGTCATCCTCTCCCCTGAAATGGCTGATAACAGGGGGCAATAGACTGTATTCTCCTCTCCTACAGTCATCCTCTCCCCTGAAATGGCTGATAACAGGGGGCAATAGACTGTATTCTCCTGTCCTACAGTCATCCTCTCCCCTGAAATGGCTGATAACAGGGGGCAATAGACTGTATTCTCCTGTCCTACAGTCATCCTCTCCCCTGAAATGGCTGATAACAGGGGGCAATAGACTGTATTCTCCTGTCCTATAGTCATCCTCTCCACTGAAATGGCTGATAACAGGGGGCAATAGACTGTATTCTCCTGTCCTACAGTCATCCTCTCCCCTGAAATGGCTGATAACAGGGGGCAATAGACTGTATTCTCCCGTCCTACAGTCATCCTCTCCCCTGAAATGGCTGATAACAGGGGGCAATAGACTGTATTCTCCTGTCCTACAGTCATCCTCTCCCCTGAAATGGCTGATAACAGGGGGCAATAGATTGTATTCTCCTGTCCTACAGTCATCCTCTCCCCTGAAATGGCTGATAACAGGAGGCAATAGACTGTATTCTCCCGTCCTACAGTCATCCTCTCCCCTGAAATGGCTGATAACAGGGGGCAATAGACTGTATTCTCCTGTCCTACAGTCATCCTCTCCCCTGAAATGGCTGATAACAGGGGGCAATAGACTGTATTCTCCTGTCCTACAGTCATCCTCTCCCCTGAAATGGCTGATAACAGGGAGCAATAGACTGTATTCTCCTGTCCTACAGTCATCCTCTCCCCTGAAATGGCTGATAACAGGGGGCAATAGACTGTATTCTCCTGTCCTACAGTCATCCTCCCCCCTGTAATGGCTGATAACAGGGGGCAATAGTCTGTATTCTCCTGTCCTACAGTCGTCCTCTCCCCTGAAATGGCTGATAACAGGGGGCAATAGATTGTATTCTCCTGTCCTACAGTCATCCTCTCCCCTGAAATGGCTGATAACAGGGGGCAATAGATTGTATTCTCCTGTCCTACAGTCATCCTCTCCCCTGAAATGGCTGATAACAGGGAGCAATAGACTGTATTCTCCTGTCCTACAGTCATCCTCTTCCCTGAAATGTCTGATAACAGGCGGCAATAGACTGTATTCTCCTGTCCTACAGTCATCCTCTCCTCTGAAATGGCTGATAACAGGGAGCAATAGACTGTATTCTCCTGTCCTACAGTCATCCTCTCCCCTGAAATGGCTGATAACAGGGGGCAATAGATTGTATTCTCCTGTCCTACAGTCATCCTCTCCTCTGAAATGGCTAATAACAGGAAGCAATAGACTGTATTCTCATGTCCTACAGTCATCCTCTCCTCTGAAATGGCTGATAACAGGGAGCAATAGACTGTATTCTCCTGTCCTACAGTCATCCCCTCCTCTGAAATGGCTAATAACAGGAAGCAATAGACTGTATTCTCATGTCCTACAGTCATCCTCTCCCCTGAAATGGCTGATAACAGGGGGCAATAGACTGTATTCTCCTGTCCTACAGTCATCCTCCCCCCTGTAATGGCTGATAACAGGGGGCAATAGTCTGTATTCTCCTGTCCTACAGTCATCCTCTCCTCTGAAATGGCTGATAACAGGGGGCAATAGACTGTATTCTCCTGTCCTACAGTCATCCTCTCCCCTGAAATGGCTGATAACAGGGAGCAATAGACTGTATTCTCCTGTCCTACAGTCATCCTCTCCTCTGAAATGGCTGATAACAGGGGGCAATAGACTGTATTCTCCTGTCCTACAGTCATCCTCTCCCCTGAAATGGCTGATAACAGGGGGCAATAGACTGTATTCTCCTGTCCTACAGTCATCCTCTCCCCTGAAATGGCTGATAACAGGGGGCAATAGACTGTATTCTCCTCTCCTACAGTCATCCTCTCCCCTGAAATGGCTGATAACAGGGGGCAATAGACTGTATTCTCCTGTCCTACAGTCATCCTCTCCCCTGAAATGGCTGATAACAGGGGGCAATAGACTGTATTCTCCTGTCCTATAGTCATCCTCTCCACTGAAATGGCTGATAACAGGGGGCAATAGACTGTATTCTCCTGTCCTACAGTCATCCTCTCCCCTGAAATGGCTGATAACAGGGAGCAATAGACTGTATTCTCCTGTCCTACAGTCATCCTCTCCCCTGAAATGGCTGATAACAGGGGGCAATAGACTGTATTCTCCCGTCCTACAGTCATCCTCTCCCCTGAAATGGCTGATAACAGGGGGCAATAGACTGTATGCTCCTGTCCTACAGTCATCCTCTCCCCTGAAATGGCTGATAACAGGGGGCAATAGATTGTATTCTCCTGTCCTACAGTCATCCTCTCCCCTGAAATGGCTGATAACAGGAGGCAATAGACTGTATTCTCCCGTCCTACAGTCATCCTCTCCCCTGAAATGGCTGATAACAGGGGGCAATAGACTGTATTCTCCTGTCCTACAGTCATCCTCTCCCCTGAAATGGCTGATAACAGGGGGCAATAGACTGTATTCTCCTGTCCTACAGTCATCCTCTCCCCTGAAATGGCTGATAACAGGGAGCAATAGACTGTATTCTCCTGTCCTACAGTCATCCTCTCCCCTGAAATGGCTGATAACAGGGGGCAATAGACTGTATTCTCCTGTCCTACAGTCATCCTCTCCCCTGAAATGGCTGATAACAGGGGGCAATAGACTGTATTCTCCTGTCCTACAGTCATCCTCTCCCCTGAAATGGCTGATAACAGGGGGCAATAGACTGTATTCTCCTGTCCTACAGTCATCCTCTCCCCTGAAATGGCTGATAACAGGGAGCAATAGACTGTATTCTCCTGTCCTACAGTCATCCTCTCCCCTGAAATGGCTGATAACAGGGAGCAATAGACTGTATTCTCCTGTCCTACAGTCATCCTCTCCCCTGAAATGGCTGATAACAGGGGGCAATAGACTGTATTCTCCTGTCCTACAGTCATCCTCTCCCCTGAAATGGCTGATAACAGGGGGCAATAGACTGTATTCTCCTGTCCTACAGTCATCCTCTCCCCTGAAATGGCTGATAACAGGGGGCAATAGACTGTATTCTCCTGTCCTACAGTCATCCTCTCCCCTGAAATGGCTGATAACAGGGAGCAATAGACTGTATTCTCCTGTCCTACAGTCATCCTCTCCCCTGAAATGGCTGATAACAGGGGGCAATAGACTGTATTCTCCTGTCCTACAGTCATCCTCTCCCCTGAAATGGCTGATAACAGGGAGCAATAGACTGTATTCTCCTGTCCTACAGTCATCCTCTCCCCTGAAATGTCTGATAACAGGGAGCAATAGACTGTATTCTCCTGTCCTACAGTCATCCTCTCCTCTGAAATGGCTGATAACAGGGGGCAATAGACTGTATTCTCCTGTCCTACAGTCATCCTCTCCCCTGAAATGGCTGATAACAGGGGGCAATAGACTGTATTCTCATGTCCTACAGTCATCCTCTCCCCTGAAATGGCTGATAACAGGGGGCAATAGACTGTATTCTCCTGTCCTACAGTCATCCTCTCCTCTGAAATGGCTGATAACAGGGAGCAATAGACTGTATTCTCCTGTCCTACAGTCATCCTCTCCCCTGAAATGGCTGATAACAGGGGGCAATAGACTGTATTCTCATGTCCTACAGTCATCCTCTCCCCTGAAATGGCTGATAACAGGGAGCAATAGACTGTATTCTCCTGTCCTACAGTCATCCTCTCCCCTGAAATGGCTGATAACAGGAAGCAATAGACTGTATTCTCCTGTCCTACAGTCATCCTCTCCTCTGAAATGGCTGATAACAGGGGGCAATAGACTGTATTCTCCTGTCCTACAGTCACCCTCTCCCCTGAAATGTCTGATAACAGGAGGCAATAGACTGTATTCTCCTGTCCTACAGTCATCCTCTCCCCTGAAATGGCTGATAACAGGGGGCAATAGATTGTATTCTCCTGTCCTACAGTCATCCTCTCCCCTGAAATGGCTGATAACAGGGGGCAATAGACTGTATTCTCCTGTCCTACCGTCATCCTCTCCCCTGAAATGGCTGATAACAGGGGGCAATAGACTGTATTCTCCTGTCCTACAGTCATCCTCTCCCCTGAAATGGCTGATAACAGGGAGCAATAGACTGTATTCTCCTGTCCTACAGTCATCCTCTCCCCTGAAATGTCTGATAACAGGAGGCAATAGACTGTATTCTCCTGTCCTACAGTCATCCTCTCCTCTGAAATGTCTGATAACAGGGGGCAATAGATTGTATTCTCCTGTCCTACAGTCATCCTCTCCCCTGAAATGGCTGATAACAGGGAGCAATAGACTGTATTCTACTGTCCTACAGTCATCCTCTCCCCTGAAATGGCTGATAACAGGGGGCAATAGACTGTATTCTCCTGTCCTACAGTCATCCTCTCCCCTGAAATGGCTGATAACAGGAGGCAATAGACTGTATTCTCCTGTCCTACAGTCATCCTCTCCCCTGAAATGGCTGATAACAGGGGGCAATAGACTGTATTCTCCTGTCCTACAGTCATCCTCTCCCCTGAAATGGCTGATAACAGGGGGCAATACACTGCATTCTCCTGTCCTACAGTCATCCTCTCCCCTGAAATGGCTGATAACAGGGAGCAATAGACTGTATTCTCCTGTCCTACAGTCATCCTCTCCTCTGAAATGGCTGATAACAGGAAGCAATAGACTGTATTCTCATGTCCTACAGTCATCCTCTCCTCTGAAATGGGTGATAACAGGGAGCAATAGACTGTATTCTCCTGTCCTACAGTCATCCTCTCCCCTGAAATGGCTGATAACAGGGGGCAATAGACTGTATTCTCCTGTCCTACAGTCATCCTCCCCCCTGTAATGGCTGATAACAGGGGGCAATAGTCTGTATTCTCCTGTCCTACAGTCGTCCTCTCCCCTGAAATGGCTGATAACAGGGGGCAATAGATTGTATTCTCCTGTCCTACAGTCATCCTCTCCCCTGAAATGGCTGATAACAGGGGGCAATAGATTGTATTCTCCTGTCCTACAGTCATCCTCTCCCCTGAAATGGCTGATAACAGGGAGCAATAGACTGTATTCTCCTGTCCTACAGTCATCCTCTTCCCTGAAATGTCTGATAACAGGCGGCAATAGACTGTATTCTCCTGTCCTACAGTCATCCTCTCCTCTGAAATGGCTGATAACAGGGAGCAATAGACTGTATTCTCCTGTCCTACAGTCATCCTCTCCCCTGAAATGGCTGATAACAGGGGGCAATAGATTGTATTCTCCTGTCCTACAGTCATCCTCTCCTCTGAAATGGCTAATAACAGGAAGCAATAGACTGTATTCTCATGTCCTACAGTCATCCTCTCCTCTGAAATGGCTGATAACAGGGAGCAATAGACTGTATTCTCCTGTCCTACAGTCATCCTCTCCTCTGAAATGGCTAATAACAGGAAGCAATAGACTGTATTCTCATGTCCTACAGTCATCCTCTCCCCTGAAATGGCTGATAACAGGGGGCAATAGACTGTATTCTCCTGTCCTACAGTCATCCTCCCCCCTGTAATGGCTGATAACAGGGGGCAATAGTCTGTATTCTCCTGTCCTACAGTCATCCTCTCCTCTGAAATGGCTGATAACAGGGGGCAATAGACTGTATTCTCCTGTCCTACAGTCATCCTCTCCCCTGAAATGGCTGATAACAGGGAGCAATAGACTGTATTCTCCTGTCCTACAGTCATCCTCTCCTCTGAAATGGCTGATAACAGGGGGCAATAGACTGTATTCTCCTGTCCTACAGTCATCCTCTCCCCTGAAATGGCTGATAACAGGGGGCAATAGACTGTATTCTCCTGTCCTACAGTCATCCTCTCCCCTGAAATGGCTGATAACAGGGGGCAATAGACTGTATTCTCCTCTCCTACAGTCATCCTCTCCCCTGAAATGGCTGATAACAGGGAGCAATAGACTGTATTCTCCTGTCCTACAGTCATCCTCTCCACTGAAATGGCTGATAACAGGGGGCAATAGACTGTATTCTCCTGTCCTACAGTCATCCTCTCCCCTGAAATGGCTGATAACAGGGAGCAATAGACTGTATTCTCCTGTCCTACAGTCATCCTCTCCCCTGAAATGGCTGATAACAGGGGGCAATAGACTGTATTCTCCCGTCCTACAGTCATCCTCTCCCCTGAAATGGCTGATAACAGGGGGCAATAGACTGTATTCTCCTGTCCTACAGTCATCCTCTCCCCTGAAATGGCTGATAACAGGGGGCAATAGATTGTATTCTCCTGTCCTACAGTCATCCTCTCCCCTGAAATGGCTGATAACAGGAGGCAATAGACTGTATTCTCCCGTCCTACAGTCATCCTCTCCCCTGAAATGGCTGATAACAGGGGGCAATAGACTGTATTCTCCTGTCCTACAGTCATCCTCTCCCCTGAAATGGCTGATAACAGGGGGCAATAGACTGTATTCTCCTGTCCTACAGTCATCCTCTCCCCTGAAATGGCTGATAACAGGGAGCAATAGACTGTATTCTCCTGTCCTACAGTCATCCTCTCCCCTGAAATGGCTGATAACAGGGGGCAATAGACTGTATTCTCCTGTCCTACAGTCATCCTCCCCCCTGTAATGGCTGATAACAGGGGGCAATAGTCTGTATTCTCCTGTCCTACAGTCATCCTCTCCCCTGAAATGGCTGATAACAGGGGGCAATAGATTGTATTCTCCTGTCCTACAGTCATCCTCTCCCCTGAAATGGCTGATAACAGGGGGCAATAGACTGTATTCTCCTGTCCTACAGTCATCCTCTCCCCTGAAATGGCTGATAACAGGGGGCAATAGACTGTATTCTCCTGTCCTACAGTCATCCTCTCCCCTGAAATGGCTGATAACAGGGAGCAATAGACTGTATTCTCCTGTCCTACAGTCATCCTCTCCCCTGAAATGGCTGATAACAGGGGGCAATAGACTGTATTCTCCTGTCCTACAGTCATCCTCCCCCCTGTAATGGCTGATAACAGGGGGCAATAGACTGTATTCTCCTGTCCTACAGTCGTCCTCTCCCCTGAAATGGCTGATAACAGGGGGCAATAGATTGTATTCTCCTGTCCTACAGTCATCCTCTCCCCTGAAATGGCTGATAACAGGGGGCAATAGATTGTATTCTCCTGTCCTACAGTCATCCTCTCCCCTGAAATGGCTGATAACAGGGAGCAATAGACTGTATTCTCCTGTCCTACAGTCATCCTCTTCCCTGAAATGTCTGATAACAGGCGGCAATAGACTGTATTCTCCTGTCCTACAGTCATCCTCTCCTCTGAAATGGCTGATAACAGGGAGCAATAGACTGTATTCTCCTGTCCTACAGTCATCCTCTCCCCTGAAATGGCTGATAACAGGGGGCAATAGATTGTATTCTCCTGTCCTACAGTCATCCTCTCCTCTGAAATGGCTAATAACAGGAAGCAATAGACTGTATTCTCATGTCCTACAGTCATCCTCTCCCCTGAAATGGCTGATAACAGGGGGCAATAGACTGTATTCTCCTGTCCTACAGTCATCCTCCCCCCTGTAATGGCTGATAACAGGGGGCAATAGTCTGTATTCTCCTGTCCTACAGTCATCCTCTCCTCTGAAATGGCTGATAACAGGGGGCAATAGTCTGTATTCTCCTGTCCTACAGTCATCCTCTCCCCTGAAATGTCTGATAACAGGGAGCAATAGACTGTATTCTCCTGTCCTACAGTCATCCTCTCCCCTGAAATGGCTGATAACAGGGGGCAATAGACTGTATTCTCCCGTCCTACAGTCATCCTCTCCCCTGAAATGGCTGATAACAGGGGGCAATAGACTGTATTCTCCTGTCCTACAGTCATCCTCTCCCCTGAAATGGCTGATAACAGGGGGCAATAGATTGTATTCTCCTGTCCTACAGTCATCCTCTCCCCTGAAATGGCTGATAACAGGAGGCAATAGACTGTATTCTCCCGTCCTACAGTCATCCTCTCCCCTGAAATGGCTGATAACAGGGGGCAATAGACTGTATTCTCCTGTCCTACAGTCATCCTCTCCCCTGAAATGGCTGATAACAGGGGGCAATAGACTGTATTCTCCTGTCCTACAGTCATCCTCTCCCCTGAAATGGCTGATAACAGGGAGCAATAGACTGTATTCTCCTGTCCTACAGTCATCCTCTCCCCTGAAATGGCTGATAACAGGGGGCAATAGACTGTATTCTCCTGTCCTACAGTCATCCTCTCCCCTGAAATGGCTGATAACAGGGGGCAATAGACTGTATTCTCCTGTCCTACAGTCATCCTCTCCCCTGAAATGGCTGATAACAGAGAGCAATAGACTGTATTCTCCTGTCCTACAGTCATCCTCTCCCCTGAAATGGCTGATAACAGGGGGCAATAGACTGTATTCTCCTGTCCTACAGTCATCCTCTCCTCTGAAATGGCTGATAACAGGGGGCAATAGACTGTATTCTCCTGTCCTACAGTCATCCTCTCCCCTGAAATGGCTGATAACAGGGAGCAATAGACTGTATTCTCCTGTCCTACAGTCATCCTCTCCCCTGAAATGGCTGATAACAGGGGGCAATAGATTGTATTCTCCTGTCCTACAGTCATCCTCTCCCCTGAAATGGCTGATAACAGGGGGCAATAGACTGTATTCTCCTGTCCTACAGTCATCCTCCCCCCTGAAATGGCTGATAACAGGGGGCAATAGACTGTATTCTCCTGTTCTACAGTCATCCTCCCCCCTGAAATGGCTGATAACAGGGGGCAATAGACTGTATTCTCCTGTCCTACAGTCATCCTCCCCCCTGAAATGGCTGATAACAAGGGGCAATAGACTGTATTCTCCCGTCCCTCACCTCTGGGTGTTGATCCTTCTTGTGGTTGGTCGGGTGACTTCTTCTCATGGGTGCTGTGTCTACAGATTCGCTGTTAACCCTTTGCCTTCCTTTGCAGCTCTCTTCTCCTGGCACCCGTTCCTCATGAGTCTGGCGGTGAGTCCTCGCTGATCTTACGCATTTTACTCTGCTCTGCAATGTCCAGTAAAGTGATGACCACATGACAGAAATCCAGCAGACCCCATTATAGTGGGTGGGGTCCGGCCGGCGCCGCTGGTGTCCATCATGGGACAGATCCGGCTCTTCCGTTATTTTCCTGTTCATTAACAGAGCAGAGAACCTTGAATTTCCACGCTATGTGAATCCGCAGTTGAGCGGTCAGGATCGCCGTGGATTTCAGCCGTGTCTCCTGCTTTTGTCTTTGCAGTTCTCCTTCTTCATGACGGAAGCCATCTTGGTCTTCTCACCTGACTCCTCCTTGCTGCGTTCCTTTTCCCGTAAGGTGCGGGTTCGGGCTCACTGGATTCTCCAGAGCCTCTCTGGCCTCTGCGCCGTCCTGGGCCTGGCCATTATCTACTACAACAAGGTCCTCCATGAGAAGCCTCACTTTTCCACCTGGCACGGCCTGCTGGGGTTACTCACCGTGCTGTGGGCCCTGATCCAGAACGGCGCCGGGATAACACTGCTGTACCCCAAACTGGTGCAGCGCTGGACTCTGTCCACCCGCAAGCTGTACCACGCCACCTCCGGCCTGCTGGGGTACTTGCTGGGGTGCACCAGCCTCTTCCTTGGTATGTGTTCCCTGTGGTTCAGCGCCAATGTCACTGGCAGCTCGTGGTACCTGTGTGCCCTGTGCCCGCTTCTCACTGGTCTGGTGGTGATGAATCAGGTCAGCAACGCTTATCTCTATCGAAAGAGGAGCCAGTCCTGAGGCGGAGGACACCGCGGCTTCTCGTGGACGCTTGCACTGTAGATGCCATGCTTTTTAATCCTGGACTCCAAGGACTAGAATCCTTAAGGACCTAAAATGCCTCCCCAGTCACCCTGAGGACTGTTGGCGCTGCAAAAGCCCCTCCCCGGGGACGCACCGGGCTGCGGACATTATTTTCATACTTGTTACAGTAAAATAAAAGGGAGGATTTTTATCTTTATCTGAAGTTCAATTTAATTCAACCTTCTGGAACCGTCCTATACTCCAGTCACAGCCAAAGCTGCACCCGATTCTGCAGGCGCTGTGCTGAGAGATCTACCAGTAGCAGTGCATTGTGGGACATACCGTTTTCTTATTACGTGTCCCACAATGCACCGCTCCACTGTAAAGTCACTGACCTAGGGAAATGGCGGCCTGTGTCCAAATACAGCACTGCATTGTGGGTAAAGCAGCAGCATCTGGTTAACATGTCCCACAATGCACCACTGTAGACCGTACACCGATCCAGCAATGTCAGGCCTAACAGGAAGTCAACAAATTTGTATGTGCAGCTCTGGATGTGAGTGGAGTATAAGACCTCCGTGTCTGCACAGTAAGGCTAGGTCTACACGACAGATAGGGCACAACTACTATTTTATAAGGATAGTCTATGGTGTCGCAATGAGCCGTGACAGTTGCAGAAAAATTCATCTCGAATAGATTTTTTGCTACTGTCGCATTGCGACACCATAGACTATCCTTATAAAAATGGTCGCGCGACAAAACGTAATCGTGTAGACCTAGCCTAATACACACAAACCTGGACTGGTGGAGCGTTCCTCAGTCTATCGGACCCAGGCACAGCAGGATCAGGAGTCGCTGCTTCTTTTACCTTTTATTTCCTCCAGGGCAAATGTCGCCGTCTGTGCAGCCACCGCCTCCTCCCCAGCAGCACAAACCAGTTCTTGAGGAATCAGCAAGAAGCCAAAATGCATCACGCTGAAAGCTGGGCCTTATTCACACAGTGATTGAGTCCAGGAGTGGAGACTACACCAAAGATAAGGGAGAGACCAGCACCTGGTGCGAATAAGGCCTTATCAAGAACCACATTGCTGGATCTCTGAAAGGAGAAGAGAACGAAGGCTTACTGAATAAATCCTGCATTATACTCCAGAGCTGCACTCACTATTCTGCTGGTGCAGTCACCGTGTACATACATTACTTATCCTGTACTGACCCTGAGTTACATCCTGTATTATACTCCAGAGCTGCACTCACTATTCTGCTGGTGCAGTCACTGTGTACATACATTACTTATCCTGTACTGATCCTCAGTTACATCCTGTATTATACTCCAGAGCTGCACTCACTATTCTACTGGTGCAGTCACTGTGTACATACATTACTTATCCTGTACTGATCCTGAGTTACATCCTGTATTATACTCCAGAGCTGCACTCACTATTCTGCTGGTGCAGTCACTGTGTACATATATTACTTATCCTGTACTGATCCTGAGTTACATCCTGTATTATACTCCAGAGCTGCACTCACTATTCTGCTGGTGCAGTCACTGTGTACATACATTACTTATCCTGTATCATACTCCAGAGCTGCACTCACTATTCTGCTGGTGCAGTCACTGTGTACATACATTACTTATCCGGTACTGATCCTGAGTTACATCCTGTATTATACTCCAGAGCTGCACTCACTATTCTGCTGGTGCAGTCACCGTGTACATACATTACTTATCCTGTACTGACCCTGAGTTACATCCTGTATTATACTCCAGAGCTGCACTCACTATTCTGCTGGTGCAGTCACTGTGTACATACATTACTTATCCTGTACTGATCCTGAGTTACATCCTGTATTATACTCCAGAGCTGCACTCACTATTCTGCTGGTGCAGTCACTGTGTACATACATTACTTATCCTGTACTGCTCCTGAGTTACATCCTGTATTATACTCCAGAGCTGCACTCACTATTCTGCTGGTGCAGTCACTGTGTACAAACATTACTTATCCTGTACTGATCCTGAGTTACATCCTGTATCATACTCCAAAGCTGCACTCACTATTCTGCTGGTGCAGTCACTGTGTACATACATTACTTATCCGGTACTGATCCTGAGTTACATCCTGTATTATACTCCAGAGCTGCACTCACTATTCTGCTGGTGGAGTCACTGTGTACATACATTACTTATCCTGTACTGATCCTGAGTTACATCCTGTATTATACTCCAGAGCTGCACTCACTATTCTGCTGGTGCAGTCACTGTGTACATACATTACTTATCCTGTACTGATCCTGAGTTTTACAGCCAGACACGGAGGCTCCTATTGCTTTCTCCTTCTTTACTTCCACCAATAGCAGCAAAGGAGAAATTTACATAAACATAACAATAAAGGCCCCTTCCCTGACAGATCCTATAATAAGCAGTGTCCTCTTCTTTTCTTCCTCTTTCTTTGCTGCTCCACCAAAGCTAAGTTATTTCTGTATTTCATGGAGTGTTATTACATGTTATAAGCCATTACGTCATTACCCTGTTTATTAAGGCTTGTCTATTATACATAGCTTCTGCCCTTTGACAGGGTTTCTTTTCCCCTCATTTGTGGGTATTTTCTTACTTTACAACTTTATTTCCCCTACGCCTATCGCGTTTATCATTAGGGGGTCCCCCCCCCCTTCCCCCTCCCATCCTCGCTTCATCCCCTGCGTTTTTATTCAATTTGTTAGTTCCGTTTTCATTCAATTTGTTCGTTCCGTTTTCGCTTGGGGTGCGCTCTGCGTCTCCCCTCCTTCCTTCCTACCTTCATTCGCCGCTCCGATTCCTCCCCGCTGGTTCCCGGCGGTATAGGTGTCGACGGCAGGTTCCGCTTTGCTTCCCGCGGCTCCGAGATCTCGGCGGCCATCTTGGGGAGCTCCCGCCCGTCCTCTCGCGGGATTTCGGAGGATACTGCCCTGCACGTCGGTCGCTCGGCTCCGGATCGGCTCCTACACTGCGGCGCTTAGGGTGATTAACCCCTCGTTAGGTAGCTACCTGCTTTCATAGTGACCCCTACTATATTAGGCATCCCCATTAGGTTTCTCTGCTCTTATAGTATTTATTTTATACCACCTAACCATGTCTTCTGACCGCTCTCCCTCTGGGTCCAATCCCCCCCCATCCACTGGGGACCCCAGCTTACCAGCTATTAGTGCACAGGCCCTGGAGCTACAACGCTCAGTGTCTAGTGCTATTATTGAGGCAATGGGATCCATGTCTTCTATGATCTCACAAACCATCTCACAGGCCTTGTCTGCCCATGCCCCTGGCCCCTCTACTCAGTTGCCTGTACTTACCAGCCCGCAGCCTACCATTGAACCTCCTGCCCAGGAGACTTTGACTGGTGTGATCCAAGCCACCCATGATAGCGCGCTTAGATCGCGCAAAAGAGCCTTTCCGCGCCAGGCAGAAAGGGCGCGAACGTGGAAATGTGCTAGAGCGCAAACTAATGATATAGATTCAGATATTGAATCTGATATGGAGGCTTATGCGGAGGCAAGCGTCCAATCTGAAGGGGAGATGGAGATGGAATCTGAGTTTCCAGGTACCTCAGGCCCTAGGCCTTCCACCTCTGGGTCCGTGGGCGCGTCCGCTACTGCCCCTAACACGGCTTCTTCCCTGGTGGATCCCTCAGGCAACCCATTATTTGATCCTGATGCCCTCCACCACCCTAGGTCGGCGGAGTGGCTGCCGGTAGCTCATGTGAGCGATTACCTTGAGCATTGGGTGCGCCGTCCTCTGAGCAAAGAGGCGCGCAGCAAGCTCCGTGCGGAATGCCCCAGACCATTGATCCCCAACAAGGTCTGTGAAACGCCATCTGTGGATCCAAAAATGACACAGTTTTTGGCTAAAACCGGTTGGAATCCCCGTAAGGGGTTAGATTCCGCAATTAAGAGTTGTCAGGATAAGCTCCTTGACATCTTTGGCCCCCTTGCCAAAATCTTTGAGATGGCCGAATCGGCCAGAGCGGACGGCTCTCCGATAGATCCGGAGGAGCTTACTGGCTGGATACAGAGAGCCATTTGTATCGCGGGCAGCACCAACTCCTCCCTGGCCATTGAACGGCGTAAAGCCATACTGTTCAAGATTGACCCGAAATTGGCCAACCTGGCACTCACTGAGGCAGGGAAGGATGCTCAGGGTCTGCTTTTCGGGGATTCCTTTATCAAGGACCTCAGCAGATATGTGGGAGCATTTACCGCCCTAGACAAGGCCCAGTCCTCCATGTGAAGGGTCTTTCAGGGACGGGTCTCCACTAGGGCCGGCAGTAGTAGGGGCCGTCTGTCCGGCCGCTCCAGTTTCCAAGCCCGCAGCTCGGGCAGAGGCTCCTTCAACCAGAGACCACCCTTCCAGGACCAAAGGAATCCTCCTCCGTTCTTCCCGGCCAAAGAGGCGGCCAATGGCGTTCCAGGTCCGTTACAGGGAATCCGAGCTTCAGAAAATCTTTCGGTAAGTCTTTCCCCAGTGGGGACTTCTTTGGTTCCTTGTGTCGGGGGCAGACTCCGTCTATGTTCCCTCGTTTGGTCCAGCATCACATCAGACCCATGGGTGCTGAGCACAGTGCAGGGGTTCCACATAGAACTTACGGGTTCGCCAAATCTCGTCCTTTCACCCCCACCCCTGGCGTTACCAGACAGGGAACTAGTGGATTTAGAACGGTTTTCCCTTTTTCACAAAGATGCGATAGAAAGGGTCCCTCCTACCCCGGGGGGTGTTCTCAGCCACATTTTTCTAGTGCAATAAAAGGGTGGGCAAATGCGTCCGGTGATAAATCTCCGTGCCCTGAACGCTGTGGTGCGCTATCGCCACTTCAAGATGGAGGAGATTCACCTCCTTCGGGACTTGCTGATTCTGGACTGGATGGTGAAGCTGGACCTCAAAGATGCCTATCTGACGGTCCCAATAGCCTCTTCGTCCAGGGACCTCCTGCGCTTCCTGTGGAGGGGCAAAGTGTGGCGCTTCACTTGCCTTCTGTTCGGCCTCTCTTCGGCGCCTTGGTGCTTTACCAAGCTGCTGCGCCCGGTCATGGCCTGGCTACGGAGTCGAGGGGTGCGTCTAGTCATCTATCTAGACGACATCCTCATTATGCATCAATGTCAGTCGTCCCTGCTACAGCATCTCCAGTGGACCTCGGACCTTCTGACGGGTCTTGGATTTCTACTCAACCCCGAGAAATCCTGCCTCACGCCGGCTCTACGGATGGAGTTCCTGGGCTTCACGGTGGACTCTGTTGCGGAATCTCTCAGTCTTCCGTCAGAGAAGTTGCGGACGATACGCAAGGAATTGAGGCATGCCCTCTCAGCTTCCTCCCTATCCCTACGCCACCTGGCTCGCATCATTGGGCTATTAGCCTCCTCTATCCAGGCAGTCTTCCCCGCTCCTCTCCATTATCGGGCTCTACAGCACCTGAAGATCGCCCACCTCCATGCCGGGGCCTCGTTTGCAGACGCGGTGGTTCTGGATCAGGAAGCTCGGGAGGAACTTCGCTGGTGGATAAGCAACTTGGAAGCCTGGAACGGCAGAGCAATCTTCGGATTCCAACCAGAATTCACGGTGGAGTCGGACGCGAGTCTCCAAGGCTGGGGTGCCCACTGCGAGGGTATTTCCACTGGGGGTCGATGGTCGGAGACCGAGACCCATCTTCACATCAACGCTCTGGAACTTCTGGCGGGCTCGTTTGCCATCAGGAGTTTCACCAAGGGCATAGCTCACGCATGCATCCGTCTACGCATGGACAATGTGTCGGCGGTCCGATATGTCAATCACCTAGGCGGCACCCAATCGGCTACCTTGGCCCGACTGGCGAAGGAGTTCTGGTCCTACTGTCTTTCCAGGGACATCATGATTCAAGCGGAGTACCTTCCGGGTCTTCACAACTACCGAGCGGATCGGAGTTCCCGATGCTTCACGGACGGCAGCGACTGGAGGCTAAATCCGGAGATGTTCTCCACAATCTCGGACATCTGGGGTCCTTGCTCCATAGACCTCTTTGCGTCCCGGCTCAATACTCACCTGCCCAGGTTCGTCAGCTGGCGCCCGGATCCGGAAGCAGAGGCGGTGGATGCGTTTCTCCAGGACTGGTCTGCAGCCCTACATTGCGCGTTTCCACCGTTTGCCATGATCCCGAGGATGCTGCTACAGACTCATCGTCAGGTGGCGGAATTGGTGGTGGTGATTCCCTTCTGGGGGTCTCAAGCCTGGTACCCGAGCCTCCTGGAACTCCTGGTGGATGTACCTCTCCTCCTCCCGGATCGGACGGATCTCCTCCAGGACCCTCTAGGTGCCCCACATCCCCTGCTGGTCGAAGGCTCCCTTCAACTTCTAGCGTGCCGAATCTCAGGACTCCAGGAGAGGTCGAGGGAATTTCGGAGGCAACTAGACGCCTCCTGGACAACGCTTGGGCTCCCGGCACCCGAAAATCTTACCGGGCAGCTTGGAGATCTTGGGTTAGCTGGTGCGTGGAACGGGACCTGGATCCCATTTCGGCGCCTGTGACCCATTTATTACAATTCCTTACGTCTCTTTTTGAAGCAGGAAAAGCTTATCGGACCATCAATTTGTTCCGTTCAGCGATTTCTTCTACTCATCAGGGCTTTGATGGTGTTCCGGCGGGTCAACACCCTTCGGTGTCACGCCTACTACGTGGCTCACGCTTGGCTCGGCCTCCCCGGCCGCGCTTCACCACTACGTGGGACGTGTCCCTGGTCCTGTCTTTCCTCTCGGCGTGGCCTGACAACGCGGCTCTTTCCCTCCGTCAACTGTCAGCCAAATTGCTTACCCTCTTTTGCCTGATTTCCTGTAAGAGGGTTTCTGATGTCAGGGCTCTGGATCATGATGCGAGATCCTTTACTCCCGAGGGCGTCACATTTAACATTACGCGGCGCACCAAGACCAATATTCGGTCTGTGTCTTATCCCTGTTTTCCGTCTTCTCCAGCGCTTTGTCCTGTAACTTGCTTACGGGAATATGAGTTGCGCACTTGGACTCACCGCTCTGCGGACATCCCACAACTTTTCCTATCTATTCGCCATCCCTTTGGCCCGGTGACCAGTCCCACTTTGGCGCGGTGGATGAAGTGGGTCAAGTCCCTTTCGGGGATTGATACAGCGGTCTTTACCGCTCATTCGGCCAGGGGCGCGGCTGCCACTGCCCTGGCGGTTTCGGGGGCTCGTTTGGAGGACATTCTGCGTCTGGCTGACTGGTCTAGGGCCACGACGTTCACAGAGTTTTATTTTCGTCCGCCCCCTCATGTGTTTTCATCTATTATTGATCGGCTTTGAACTTGCAATACGAAGCCTCCGTGTCTTGCTGTAAAACTAAATGATTTTCCTATTTCATGACGTAAAGTCATAGTTTTATTAAAGACACGGAGGCGAGTATTGCCCGCCCTGGGTTTCTCCTGCCCGCCCTGTTATTGTGATTTTATGGTGATTTTATTGACTGTTTACATTGTCTTTTATTGTTATTTATGACATATATTGCCATTAAGGTTTATTTATGGTTCTGTTTATCAGCGACCTTTTGATGTACGACCGTTCCAGGGTCGATATTGCTCAGTTTTTACCCGATTTTTACACTGGCTATATTATTTATTCTGTTTCAGGTTGAAAGCCCCACGGCATATGGAATTCCGCGTTGTTCCAGGTTTCCTGAAGTGTTAGCCATGTTGGCTTGAGTTCTACAGTTGGACGGACCAGAATGGTTGTCGGTTTCGGATCCAGTTCCAGTTACGGTTTCGGTTATGGTTTGGCGGTTGGTGTCGTGGATTCAAAGAAAGAGGAAGATATGCAAGAGGACACTGCTTATTATAGGATCTGTCAGGGGAGGGGCCTTTATTGTTATGTTTATGTAAATTTCTCCTTTGCTGCTATTGGTGGAAGTAAAGAAGGAGAAAGCAATAGGAGCCTCCGTGTCTTTAATAAAACTATGACTTTACGTCATGAAATAGGAAAATCATTTAGTTACATCCTGTATTATACTCCAGAGCTGCACTCACTATTCTGCTGGTACAGTCACTGTGTACATACATTACTTATCCTGTACTGATCCTGAGTTTTACAGCAAGACACGGAGGCTCCTATTGCTATCTCCTTCTTTACTGTCCACCATATAGCAGCAAAGAAAAAACTTTACATAACATGACGTAACCATAGTAACATCACCCTCCCCTCATAGTCCATATAATAGGCAGCTCCTCCTATAGATCCTCCTCTTTCTTTGCTGCTGCCACCAAGATAAGTACTCATTTTGGCAGCTCCTGTGTCTATATATTTTGCATTAGATTGTGCATTCTATTTGTATTGCTGTTATTTGTCAGCTGCTATTGGTACTAGCTGCTGCTAGCGTTTATATTACTGCGCTTTGCTTGGGATTCCTTCCCTGCACCCTATGCTTTGCGGTTTTCCTTTTTCCTAACACTTTTAGGTTCCGTTTTACCTCCCCATAGGCTCCGCTTTTGCGGTGTGTCTTTGTACCCCTTCCAGTGTTTTTTACAGGTTTTTTCTCGTCTTACCCCATCGGCGCTGCGGTTCCTGCGCTCACCTCAGTCTTCTCCATGGCCGCGTGATATCGCGAGATCCCGGCGGCCATCTTGGTACTCCTTTGGCCGTCTCCCGCTTGTTCTCGCTGGATTTCGGCGGCCATTTTAATTTCTTCTGCTTCTTCCCGCCGGTTATCGCGGGACCTCGGCGGCACTTCCTGTTTCTCCGCATCCGCTCCTGTGATCCAGTCGCCTGTACCGGCGCTCCTGCAGATCGGGTGACTAACCCTGCCTTCCTCCTCTAATCGCTTACCCGGCACTATTGTTAGCTAGCCGCTATTAGGCCTCATATATATTAATAGCCTTAGCTCAGTTTTGCCATTATCTTCATCAGGTAGACATATAGATATATAGAGATATATAGATTCTTTCTACTCATCATGGAGGCCTCTGCACCCTCTTCCCCTGATAGGGATACCCATAGTGGGGCTGACAACCAGGCAGTAGCGCTGCAGCGCTCTGTCACGGCCGCTATTACTGCTGCAATGGACTCCATGTCCTCTGTGCTGTCTCAGACGATAGCACAGGCACTGGCTGGCCGCCCTCTTTCAGGGTCTGTGCAGCCTGCGGCCCCCACAGCTCAGCAACCTCCTTTGAATAGTCCTGTGTCACAGGTACAATTGACTGGTGCGCCTCCGGCCACCCTTGAACACGCGCATAGATCGCGTAAGAGAGCCTTTCCGCGCCAGGCAGAACGGGCGCGGCCTTGGAAATGCGCTAGAGCGCAACAATTGAGTGATTCTGACGCCGAGATTGGGTCAGATGAGGAGGCCTTTGCTGATACAAATGCTGATTCTGAGGAAGATACACATGCGGGACCCAGTTCCCCAAACTGCCCCATTCCTTCCACTTCTCAGGTGAAGGATCCCTCTGCCAGGGCTACTCCGGCTTCCTCCCTTGTCGACCATTTGGGAGAGCCCATGTTTGACCCTAACGCCCTCCACCATCCCAGATCGGCGGAGTGGCTGCCAACGGACCATGTTGGCAAATACTTGGAACATTGGGTCCGCCGCCCCCTTAGCAAGGAGGCGAGAAATAAGATGAAGGCTGAATGCCCTATGCCTATTGTGCCTAATAAGGTATGTGACACTCCTGTGGTAGATCCCAAGGTCACACAATTCCTCGCCAAGTCCGGCTGGAATCCCCGTAAGGGGTTAGACTCAGCTCTGCGTAGCTGTCAGGACAAGCTCCTAGATGTCTTTGGTCCTCTGGCCAAATTGTTTGAGATGGCTGAGAATGCCAGATCTGAGGGGTCCCCTATTGACCCTGAGGAAATGAGAGGCTGGATCCAGCGGGCAATCTGCATCGCTGGCAACGCCAATTCCTCTCTAGCAATTGAGAGAAGGAAAGCAATTTTATTTAAAATTGATTAGAAACTGGCCAACCTGGCCCTTACCGAATCAGGCGCAGACGCTCAGGGTCATCTCTTTGGCGACTCCTTTATTAAGGATTTGAGCCGGTTCGTGGAAGCTTTCACTGCCCTAGATAAGGCCCAATCTTCAATTAGGAGAGTATTTCAGGGACGGGTCTCCACCAGGGCCGGCAGTATTAGGGGCCGCCTGTCCGGCCGTTCCAATTTTCAAGCCCGCAACGCGGGCAGAGGCTCCTTTCAGCAACGCCCCGCCTTCCAGGAACAGAGGTTTCCATCCCCGTTCTTCCCTGCCAGAGGTGGACAATGGCGTGGCAGACCCTACAGAGGAAATCAGTCCTCACGACGACATTTCGGTAAGTCCTCCCCCGATGGGGGCTTCTTTAGAGCATTGCATAGGGGGCAGACTCCGGCATTTTTCCCCTGCTTGGGCGGCAATAACATCCGACCCTTGGATTTTATCCACTGTAGAAGGCTTCCACGTGGAACTCGTGGCTTCGCCAGATCAGATTCCTACCCCCCCCACCTCCCTGCTGTCTCGCCCCGACGCCGCGCTGGTAGACCTAGAGCTCACTTCCCTTTACCACAAGCGGGCGATCGAGAGGGCACCACCAGGCATGACGGGTGTCATCAGCTCTATCTTTCTGGTCCAGAAGAAAGGGGGTCAGATGCGCCCTGTTATCAATTTACGGGCTCTGAATGCGATTGTCCGCTATCGCCACTTCAAGATGGAGGGCATCCATCTACTCCGAGATCTCCTCATGCCGGGCGATTGGTTTGTGAAACTAGACCTCAAGGACGCTTACTTAACAGTACCTGTGTCCGTCCCATCCAGGGATTTACTGCGTTTCATATGGAGGGGAGAAATCTGGAGGTTCTCTTGCCTCCCTTTCGGCCTTTCATCAGCACCGTGGTGCTTCACGAAACTTATGCGACCAGTGGTGGCCTGGCTCCGCAGTCGTGGGGTCCGCCTCATAATATACCTGGACGACATTCTTGTAATGCACCAGTCAGCCGCGACTCTGTTGATACATCTCCGCTGGACGACAGACCTTCTATCCCGTCTAGGTTTTCTCGTCAACCACGAGAAGTCATGCTTAGAACCATCGCAGAGGATGGAGTTTTTGGGGTTTACCGTGGATTCGGTGTCCGAATCCCTCTCTCTACCCATAACGAAGCTGCGTTCCATACGCAAGGAACTCAAACATGCTCTGTCTATGCCTCGGCTGTCCCTGCGCCATTTAGCCAGGATCATCGGTCTTCTCGCCTCGTCGATCCAAGCAGTGTTTCCAGCCCCATTGCACTACAGGGCCCTTCAGCGCTTAAAGATAGTGCATCTCTGCTCTGGCGCTGCGTTCGCAGACACTCTGATCCTGGACCCGGAATCTCGGGAAGAGATCGCTTAGTGGATCGACAACCTGGAGGCATGGAACGGCAAGGCGATATTCGGGTTACATCCCGATTTCACTGTCGAATCGGACGCCAGTCTTCACCGTTGGGGTGCCCACTGCAACAGGATCTCCACGGGCGGCCGGTGGTCCACAGAAGAGGCACGACTTCATATCAACGCGTTGGAACTTCTTGCCGGTTCCTTTGCCATTCGGAGTTTCACCAACGGGATGGCTCGGGCGTGCATTCGTTTGAGGATGGACAATGTGTCTGCAGTGCGATACATCAACCGGTTGGGAGGTACGCGCTCGGCTACCCTGGCTCGGTTAGCGAAAGATTTCTGGTCCTTTTGTCTCTCCAGGGAGGTCATGGTTCAAGCGGAATATCTCCCGGGACTCCACAACAGTCGGGCGGATTGGGGCTCTCGCTACCTTACGGACAGCAGCGATTGGATGCTAGCGCCAGAAACATTTTCAGAGTTATCCAGGAATTGGGGTCCTTTTGCTATAGACCTATTTGCCTCACGTCTGAACACCCAGCTTCCACGGTTTTTCAGCTGGCGCCCGGATCCGGCGGCAGAGGCAGTGGACGCGTTCCTTCAACCCTGGTCCGGGCCCCTGATGTATGCATTCCCGCCATTTGCTATGATCCCGAGGATGATGTTACATGTCCGTCGTCATCTGGCCGAATTGGTAGTGGTGGTCCCCTTCTGGGGGACTCAGGCTTGGTTTCCGTCTCTACTGGGTCTCCTGATAGATGTGCCGTTTCTTCTCCCGAATCGGATGGATCTCCTCCAGGACCCTCGAGGATTACACCACCCGCTCCTGTTGGACGGATCCCTACGTCTGATAGCCTGCCGGATCTCAGGACGCCTGGAGAAATCGGTGATATTTCAGAGGCAACTAGACGCCTTTTGGACAACACATGGGCTCCCGGCACCAGAAAATCTTATCGGGCAGCCTGGCGATCTTGGTCTGGTTGGTGCGTGGAACGGGACTTGGATCCCGTTTCGGCCCCTGTGACCCATCTTCTAGACTTTCTTACTTCCCTTTTCGAAGCGGGTAAAGCTTATCGGACAATTAATTTGTTCAGATCCGCTTTTTCGTCTACGCATCAGGGTTTTGATGGTGTCCCTGCGGGACAGCACCCTTCCGTATCGCGTTTGCTTCGCGGTTCCCGCATGTCTCGTCCTCCCCGTCCTCGCTTTACCACGACTTGGGACGTGTCTTTGGTTTTGTCCTTTTTATCCAACTGGCCAGGTAACCCGGATCTCACCTTACGGCAGTTGTCTGCCAAATTAGTGGTTCTTTTTTGCCTGATATCCTGTAAGCGGGTCTCTGATGTTCGGGCGCTTGATCACGACGCCAGATCATTCACTCCGGAGGGGGTCACCTTCAATATATCCAGACGTACTAAGACCAACATTAGGTCGGTCTCTTACCCATCATTTCCAGCCTCGCCGGTTCTTTGTCCGGTGGCTTGTTTGAAGGAGTATGAATCCCGGACGCGCACTTACCGGTTGTCTTCGGTTCCTCAGCTTTTCTTATCCATTCGGCATCCGTTTGGTCCTGTGTCCAGCCCTACTTTGGCGCGCTGGATGAAGTGGATTATGGCGTTAGCAGGAATCGATACTTCCATATTTACAGCTCATTCCGCTAGAGGCGCATCAGCTACTGCCTTGGCTGTTTCAGGGGCACGATAGGAGGATATTCTACGTCTTGCGGACTGGTCTTCGGCATCGACATTCAGGGAGTATTATTTTAGACCGCCTCCACATTTGTTTTCTGCTGTTATTGCTCAACTTTAAACTTAGCAATAGGAGCCTCCGTGTCTTGCTGTAAAACTAGGTGATTTTCCTAGTCTATGACGGAAAGTCATGGTTTTATTAAAGACACGGAGGCGAGTATTGCCCACCCTGGGATTCCCTCCCTTATAATGTATTTTCTGTGGTTTTCACTCTGATTTGCATGCTTTGTCTGCATAGTCGGCTTAAGATGTTTATGATGGCAGGATCACGTATGACTGGCGATGTATTCTTCTGCCCATTGCTTAATTTGTTTATTACTTTCAGGAGGAAGTTGATTCGCTGCGGGCTTCAATTGCTCTGCTCCAGTTGTAGCCATGTTGGCTTTCAAGGAAGAAGGGTTCCAGTGATCTCAGCTGATGGTGTTCGTTCGGATGTTCCGGGGGTTCCATGATGGTCGTTTTCCCGATTCAAGGTTCCGGTTTCGTGTGCGGTGGTTCCGGTCATGGTGGCAGGCTCGTAAAGAAAGAGGAGGATCTATAGGAGGAGCCGTCTATTATATGGACTATGAGGGGAGGGTGATGTTACTATGGTTACGTCATGTTATGTAAAGTTTTTTCTTTGCTGCTATATGGTGGACAGTAAAGAAGGAGATAGCAATACTCGCCTCCGTGTCTTTAATAAAACCATGACTTTCCGTCATAGACTAGGAAAATCGCCTAGTTACATCCTGTATTATACTCCAGAGCTGCACTCACTATTCTGCTGGTGCAGTCACTGTGTACATACATTACTTATCCTGTACTGATCCTGAGTTACATCCTGTATTATACTCCAGAGCTGCACTCACTATTCTGCTGGTGCAGTCACTGTGTACATACATTACTTATCCTGTACTGATCCTGAGTTACATCCTGTATTATACTCCAGAGCTGCACTCACTATTCTGCTGGTGCAGTCACTGTGTACATACATTACTTATCCTGTACTGATCCTGAGTTACATCCTGTATTATACTCCAGAGCTGCACTCACTATTCTGCTGGTGCAGTCACTGTGTACATACATTACTTATCCTGTACTGATCCTGAGTTACATCCTGTATTATATATAGAAAAGGAGAGAAGAAAGAGACAGGAGGCCGCGCCTCGTGTGTGTGGCTGTATATTTGGTATAAATGCACTGTATACAAGAAGCGCTTACCGTATGTTGTTGTGTGAAGCCACAACAACTGTAGAGAGCTTGTGCTGGTATTTTCCCGTCCAGCATATGCTTTTATTGTCCTGACGAAGAGGGCTGTGTGCCCTTGAAACGCGTTGACAAAAGAATAAATAAGCTATTCAATTTTTAAAATATATTTTATGAGAATCTGCCTCCTGTTTTCAGCGCCGAAAATAGGGTTCAAAAACCACTATCTTTTACATCCTGTATTATACTCCAGAGCTGCACTCACTATTCTGCTGGTGCAGTCACTGTGTACATACATTACTTATCCTGTACTGATCCTGAGTTACATCCTGTATTATACTCCAGAGCTGTACTCACTATTCTGCTGGTGCAGTCACTGTGTACATACATTACTTATCCTGTACTGATCCTGAGTTACATCCTGTATTATACTCCAGAGCTGCACTCACTATTCTGCTGGTGCACTTACTGTGTACATACATTACTTATCCTGTACTGATCCTGAGTTACATCCTGTATTATACTCCAGAGCTGTACTCACTATTCTGCTGGTGCAGTCACTGTGTTCATACATTACTTATCCTGTACTGATCCTGAGTTACATCCTGTATTATACTGCAGAGCTGCACTCACTATTCTGCTGGTGCAGTCACTGTGTACATACATTACTTATCCTGTACTGATCCTGAGTTACATCCTGTATTATACTGCAGAGCTGCACTCACTATTCTGCTGGTGCAGTCACTGTGTACATACATTACTTATCCTGTACTGATCCCGAGTTACATCCTGTATTATACTCCAGAGCTGTATTCACTATTCTGCTGGTGCAGTCACTGTGTACATACATTACATATCCTGTACTGATCCTGAGTTACATCCTGTATTATACTGCAGAGCTGCACTCACTATTCTGCTGGTGCAGTCACTGTGTACATACATTACATATCCTGTACTGATCCTGAGTTACATCCTGTATTATACTCCAGAGCTGCACTCACTATTCTGCTGGTGCAGTCACTGTGTACATACATTACTTATCCTGTACTGATCCTGAGTTACATCCTGTATTATACTGCAGAGCTCCACTCACTATTCTGCTGGTGCAGTCACTGTGTACATACATTACTTATCCTGTACAGATCCTGAGTTACATCCTGTATTATACTCCAGAGCTGCACTCACTATTCTGCTGGTGCAGTCACTGTGTACATACATTACTTATCCTGTACTGATCCTGAGTTACATCCTGTATTATACTCCAGAGCTGCACTCACTATTCTGCTGGTACAGTCACTGTGTACATACATTACTTATCCTGTACTGATCCTGAGTTACATCCTGTATTATACTCCAGAGCTGCACTCACTATTCTGCTGGTGGAGTCTTGGTGGTCAGATAGAGACACAAATAATTTCCAAAAAAACTTTAATCCAGACAGAAAAATATCGCCATTTACGTCCCCGGAGCAGTAAATGTAAATCCTCGAAGAGAGAAAAAGAAGTTCTTTCCCAGGGTCCTGCCGATCCCCGCCCCCTCCGGCAGGGAAACCAGAGACTCCGCCTCTTCTCGGGTTTGGTGTCCCCTGGCACACAGAAGTGGGGGGTCCTCGGTAGTGATGGCACATCCCATGTAAAGGTGCTACCCCAATACCTGCTAGTAGTGTTATTAGAGGGGTACACAAGCTTGGCTTTGGGCAGTGCAGACGGTGGACGGGCCCCATGGAGCGTCTCAGGGGCCCACCGTGCAAACGACGTAATACCAACATTGAGGGTGAAGGACCCTGCTGAGAAGACGTGCAGCGCCTCTGTGCTCGGCTCCACCACGACGCCGAACAGTGGGAGTGTCCGCAGGCGGCTTATACGATGGGCCCCGCTGTGCTCGGCTCCTGGGCGGACTGAGGATCCGTTTTACTGCCGCCGCTGCTGAAGGACATCTCACGAGACGCATCGTCTTCCTCCTCCTCCTCCTCCTCCCCCTCCTCCTCCTCCATGCTCGGCCATGATGTCTGGTCTTCTACTCGCTTCAACCGCTCGTTCAGAGCCTTCAGCGCCAGCTGCCTGTGGAGGAGACGACAGGTCACTACTCTCATCATCTGCATCTACAACCCACAGCAGGCACTCTGCACGGCCATGTTCACAGCGCAGAAGTGACTGGAACATAAGGCATGCTTTAACAGTATATAGGCGAGTGCAGCTCTGGCTGTGACTGTAGTATAATACATTACATAACAGCGAGTGCAGCTCTGGCTGTGACTGTAGTATAATACATTACATAACAGCGAGTGCAGCTCTGGCTGTGACTGTAGTATAATACATTACATAACAGCGAGTGCAGCTGTGACTGTAGTATAATACATTACGTAACAGTGAGTGCAGCTCTGGCTGTGACTGTAGTATAATACATTACATAACAGCGAATGCAGCTGTGACTGTAGTATAATACATTACGTAACTATATAACAGCGAGTGCAGCTCTGGCTGTGACTAGTATAATACATTACATAACAGCGAGTGCAGCTCTGGCTGTGACTGTAGTATAATACATTACATAACAGCGAGTGCAGCTCTGGCTGTGACTAGTATAATACATTACGTAACTATATAACAGCGAGTGCAGCTCTGGCTGTGACTGTAGTATAATACATTACATAACAGCGAGTGCAGCTCTGGCTGTGACTGTAGTATAATACATTACGTAACAGCGAGTGCAGCTCTGGCTGTGACTGTAGTATAATACATTACGTAACTATATAACAGCGAGTGCAGCTCTGGCTGTGACTGTAGTATAATACATTACGTAACAGCAAGTGCAGCTCTGGCTGTGACTGTAGTATAATACATTACATAACAGCGAGTGCAGCTCTGGCTGTGACTGTAGTATAATACATTACATAACAGCAAGTGCAGCTCTGGCTGTGACTGTAGTATAATACATTACGTAACAGCGAGTGCAGCTGTGACTGTAGTATAACACATTACATAACAGCGAATGCAGCTCTGGCTGTGACTGTAGTATAATGCATTACGTAACTATATAACAGCGAGTGCAGCTCTGGCTGTGACTGTAGTATAATACATTACATAACAGCGAGTGCAGCTCTGGCTGTGACTAGTATAATACATTACATAACAGCGAATGCAGCTCTGGCTGTGACTGTAGTATAATACATTACATAACTATATAACAGCGAGTGCTGCTCTGGATGTGACTACTATAGTTAGTGCAGCTCTGGATGTGACTGTTGTGTAAGGGTACATTTACACGTCCATATGCGTTTTGTGGTCCACAAATTGCGGATCCGCAAAACATGGATGCCGGCCGTGTGCATTTGGCATTTTGCAGAACGGAACGTTAGGTTAATATGCATGAGACCTAAGACATGATTTAATAGTAGAATAGTGAGTGCAGCTCTGGATGCGATTGTAGTAGAATATATTACTTTAAAGGGGTCGTCTCATGTAGATGCAGTTACTACCAGGCCCTGACTAATGTATTGTGATTCTCCATATTGCTTCCTTTGCTGACAAGATTCAGATTATACACGGCTCATTTCCATGGTTACGACCACCCTGTAATCCATCAGTGGTGGTCGTGCTTGCACACTACAGAATAAAGCACCATTCTATGTGCGGTCCAACGGTCCCAGCCACCAGAGAGGCCGACACTTTCCTATTTTGTGCAAGCACGACCACCGCTGTTGGATTACAGGGTGGTCGTAACCATGGAAATAAGCCGTGTATAATCTAAATTTCGTCAGCAAAGGAAGCAATATGGAGAATCACAATACATTAGTCAGGGCCTGGTATTAACTGCATCTACATGATAAATGCCATTTGCTGAAGTCAGACATCCCCTTTAACTATATAACAGTGAGTGCAGCTTTGGATGTGACCGGAGTATAACATGTGATGCAACTGTAGAATATTGAATGCAGCTCTGGATGTGACTAGAGTAGAACACGGTCCTGACTCTACTCTTTGCACTGGCCGGTTCTCCTCCGCCATATTTGATGTCACTAAAGCCCGGAGTGTGAGGGCGAGTTCACACGCAGCCTTCACTCCGTCCAGATAAATGGAAATACATTTTCTGTCAGTTTTATCTGCTGTGTGTGAATTCACCCTGAAGTCTCCGGCCTCGCAGCGCCACCTTCAGCCAGGGCAACAAACTGCACAACTGTGATTAAAGGGCCGGTGTCGAGTAATGGAAATCGAATCCGAAATGTTAAGCACTTCCCATTAGACTGTCGCCATGTTCAATATCTGTGCTTGCTGCCAGACCCCACTCTGATCTAGTCCCGCAGACATTACCGTATGATGTGGGAATCTTTACTGCTTTCCCTTTAAATGCCCCCCCCCCCCTCCCCCCAACAATACATAACGAACCCCCCCAACCTGAGCGGTGGCCGCACTAATGGGGCTGCGGGGGCTACGAGCTTTCCCAGCCGCGGGCCGATGCTTTCTGCGAGGTCTTTCTGCTCGGGAAGGGGGGGCTTGATCGTCCACCAACCACCCCCCATACTTAGACCCTCTTACAGGGCAGGATCTGCCTCCGGGGGGCGCTGACAAATCTTATTAATCATCAGCATAACGGCCTCATGCACAAGAAAAGATCATCCCGACCATGAAGCAGACGCCCCGGGGCCCGCTGTGGCCCCCACCAGCAGAGGGAACTTCATGCTGGCAAAACTCCCATCAACGGCCCTGAGCGTGGAGGGAGACTTAGAGCCGCCCTGTCCGATTCTAGGAAAGCTGGGTGACAACCAACATGGCCGTCATCTCCATCATCCAGGGGGCGGGGCTCAAACCGCTATTTGCAGATCACAGGTAACGGAGCGACGCCTATAATACGGTTATATCAGCCCCCCCCCCCCACAGTTTTCTTTGTGCTGACCTCGTACAGGAGACATCACAAGTCATACGGGGCGGGCGGGCTGAGGAATTATCAGTCATGTAATTGCTTTATCAATCAACTCATAGCCGCTGAGGGTTTGTTACAATGTATCCGGTCTAGACAATTCTATAAACTTCCTGCACTCCAGACTGATACATTGTAACAAAGTGACTTGTAAAGGAGAAAATAGGAGAGCAGCCCCTCCCCCGCACACGTTACCTCCTCCGTTCGGCGTCTTGGGGGTCAGTGCCCGGTAAGCTGATGGTGATGGAGGATGGCGCCCCCACGTCGTATCTCTTGACAGTTTGCGGGCAGAGTCGCAGTTTCACCAGGCCGGCGTGTGCGAGGGTCCCAAGGAGGGCAGCGGCGGGCTGCAGGGGCGCCGGGAAGAAGCTGCCGAAGGAGAAGTGGTCGGACATGTCTCCTCGGCCGCGGCTGTGTCTCTGGTAGAAGCGCAGGTACACCCAGCCGGACAACAGCCCCAGACTGTACCCCACCAGCACCTGACCCGGGATCAGCCCGGCCACCGTCAGCACCATGACCCCCAGCAGTGCCAGCTGAGGGAGAATCCGCACCCAGCGCTGAGGCTCCACCAGGACGTCTCCGATCGTCTGTTTATGCGCCACCAGGACGGCGCCGGCAAAGGCTGGAAACCCGTGGACCCGGGCGGAGAACAGGAAGTACAGGTCAGAGGTCGCAGCGTAGGCCACCAGGAAGAAGAGGGAGCTCAGGATGCCCACAGACAGACTGACCACCCCATAGAAGAGCAGCAGCTCCGGGGCCCCCCACAGCGGCTCCAGCCGGCGCCCGGCACCCAGGGTCAGCAGCAGATTAGCAAGGACGTCCCATAGGTGCAGCTCCACCAGTCCGTGCGTCACCAGCGTCCACAGCCAGAGGTTGGGGGGCAGCAAGAGTCCAGGGGTGACGGCCAGAACATGAGCAGTGTCCACCCATAGGGAGAGAAGGTAAAGGAGGACTACGACCCCCCACAGGCACTTCACCAGCACGCTGCTCCCAGACAGCGCAGACACCAGCCGGTTGGCAGGGATGGAGCGCAGCATGGCGGCAGTCATAGGGTCACCCCGAACCTCTACACCCCAATAACTTGGATTTACGCCAGTGTCTACCTGTTATGTATAGAAGTCAGGGGCCTAAAGACAGGAAGACCCCCTAAAGACAAGTCTGGTACAGGAAGTACAACTCCAATCCTCCAAATGACTACTGGATCTGTCACTGCGCCCCTTATAGAGAGTGGGAACCCAGACCTATAGAAACTGCGCTCCTTCCCCTATAGAGACCGTGTGAACCAAGACCTATAGAAACTGCGCTCCTGCCCCTATAGAGACAGTGTGAACCCAGACCTATAGAAACTGCGCTCCTTCCCCTATAGAGAGTGGGAACCAAGACCTATAGAAACTGCGCTCCTTCCCCTATAGAGAGTGGGAACCAAGACCTATAGAAACTGCGCTCCTTCCCCTATGGAGAGTGGGAACCCAGACCTATAGAAACTGCGCTCCTTCCCCTATAGAGAGTGGGAACCCAGACCTATAGAAACTGCGCTCCTTCCCCTATAGAGAGTGGGAACCCAGACCTATAGAAACTGCGCACCTGCCCCTATAGACAGTGGGAACCCAGACCTATAGAAACTGCGCACCTGCCCCTATAGACAGTGGGAACCCAAACCTATAGAAACTGCGCACCTGCCCCTATAGACAGTGGGAACCCAGACCTATAGAAACTGCGCACCTGCCCCTATAGACAGTGGGAACCCAGACCTATAGAAACTGCGCACCTGCCCCTATAGACAGTAGGAACCCAGACCTATAGAAACTGCGCACCTTCCCCTATAGAGACAGTGGGAACCCAGACCTATAGAAACTGCGCTCCTTCCCCTATAGACAGTGTGAACCCAGACCTATAGAAACTGCGCTCCTTCCCCTATAGACAGTGTGAACCCAGACCTATAGAAACTGCGCTCCTTCCCCTATAGACAGTGTGAACCAAGACCTATAGAAACTGCGCTCCTTCCCCTATAGACAGTGTGAACCAAGACCTATAGAAACTGCGCACCTGCCCCTATAGACAGTGGGAACTCAGACCTATAGAGATGGTGACCTATAGAAACTGCGCTCCTGTCCCTTATAGAGATGGGACCTATAGAAACTGCGCTCCTGTCCCTTATAGAGATGGGACCTATAGAAACCTCCCCTATAGACGCTTAAACACAATCTCCCCCTATTGGATGGCCGCAATGGGGGCTGCCCCTATAGACACTGCCCCTATAGGGTGACCCCGACACAAACTGGTCCTATGAGGTGACGCCCCCCTAGAACGCTCCCCTGCAGGGTGCCGGCAGCCTCACTGCCCATAGATACCACCACAGCTCCCCCGCCGCCGCCCGCTCCGCTCTCGGCTCCGGTTCCGGGCTGTACAGGGCAGGCCTGACACTTCCACCCGACAACGTCACCAGCCGCGCAGCGCACAAATAGCCAGTACGCATGCGCAGCCTTCTCCGCACACACCTCTGGGAATCGAAGTCCGGATGAGCGGCCGTAAAGGAGACGCGCGCATGCGCAGTACTAAAGCCTCTAGTTACCAAGGTATCAGAATAGGGTAATGGCTAAATACTATACTCGACAAGGACCTACTGACGTCACAACATCACGTGGCACTCCTAGATCACGTGGATCGGAAACCGGAGAGCCGCGCGCTTTTTCCAAGAGCTCATTAGTCACGACGAGTGTCAGCAGCGCAGGAGAAGTACTGGGGGCTGCTGTACTACTGCGATGGGGGGGGGGGTGTCGTGTGTGGGTGGCTGTGTGTATGCTGAGGGGGGTCTCGTGTGTGTGTGGCTGAGTGTATGTGGGGGGCAGCTGTGTGTATGCTGAGGGGGGTCTCGTGTGTGTGGGGGGCTGCGTGTATGCTGAGGGGGGTCTCGTGTGTGTGTGGGGGGCTGCGTGTATGTGGGGGGCAGCTGTGTGTATGCTGAGGGGGGTCTCGTGTGTGTGTGGGGGGCTGCGTGTATGTGGGGGGCAGCTGTGTGTATGCTGAGGGGGGTCTTGTGTGTGTGTGTGGGGGGGGCAGCTGTGTGTATGCTGAGGGGGGTCTCGTGTGTGTGTGGGGGGCAGCTGTGTGTATGCTGAGGGGGGTCTCGCGTGTGTGTGGGGGGCAGCTGTGTGTATGCTGAGGGGGGTCTCGCGTGTATGTGGGGGGCAGCTGTGTGTATGCTGAGGGGGGTCTCGCGTGTATGTGGGGGGCAGCTGTGTGTATGCTGAGGGGGGTCTCGTGTGTGTGGGGGGCTGCGTGTATGTGGGGGGCAGCTGTGTGTATGCTGAGGGGGGTCTCGTGTGTGTGGGGGGCTGCGTGTATGTGGGGGGCAGCTGTGTGTATGCTGAGGGGGGTCTCGTGTGTATGTGGGGGGCAGCTGTGTATGCTGAGGGGGGTGGGCTGTATTACACAGGCAGATCCTACAGGTGATAAGGAAGGACTTGCCTGGTGAGGAGATGCTCCTGTTACATGCAGCCATCTTCTCCACAGTATGGGGGGGGGGGCAGGGCGCTCGTTGTACCGTCTGTCTCCACGCTGTACGGTTATTTGCCGGCGGCAGATTGTAATTAGCACCATCAGCCGTTTGCTTGTTCATCGGTTAATTACCGGCGGTATTAAACTGATATCTGATGATATGGGGACGACTTCAGAGCCGAGGTCACAATAACTCCTGTTCAGGGTTCACACTAAAAGGAAGGACAGGATGGAATGCCATAGACATTGGCAGGGGAAGAGAAGGCCCATAGGCTAAGGCTACTTTCACACTAGCGTTCAGAGCGGGTCCGTCTGGGGTCTGCTCAGACGGATCCGCTCCTATAATGCAGATGTTTGGATCCATTCAGAATGGATCCGTCTGCATTATAGTTTGAAAAAAATTCTAAGTGTGAAAGTAGCCTGAACGGATCCGTCCAGACTTTACATTGAAAGTTAATGGGGGACGGATCCGTTTGAAGATTGAGCCATATGGTGTCATCTTCAAACGGATCCGTCCCCATTGACTTACATTGTAAGTCTGGACGGATCCGCTCGCCTCCGCACGGCCAGGCCAGACTGATGCATTCTGAGCGGATCCGCGTCCACTCAGAATGCATTAGGGCCGGACGGATGCGTTCGGGGCCGCTTGTGAGACCCTTCAAACGGAGCTCACGAGCGGACACCCGAATGCAGGTGTGAAAGTAGCCTATAATGGGAAGCAAAGTATCAGATAATTTGTAGGAAAATCTGCAAAAAATATCAACTTATCCTTTACCACAGATCTTCCCCGTGTATAGTAACATCTTATACAATAGAAATAACTTTTGGATTTTTCCTGTTCTCTATGGAATGACAGGTGAATAGCACAATGGAGGGCCCATAGAGTATAATGGGAAGAAAGATGGGCCGTGGAGTCAAGAACAAGAGTTGTTGCGATACCAAATTTTTGATTCAATTTCGATACCATAAAAAAGTATTGTGATGCTCAATACCACGTGAAAAAAATAAACCAAAAAAGCCACGTGCATTCAGCATTTTTTAAAATGGCGAATCACGCATTTTTTATTTTTCTGTTCCAGCATTCACCGCATAGATTTGTTTCTATTTTAATAGTTTGGACTTTTTGGACGTGGCGATATGTTTATTTATTGTCTATATATTTTATGTGTAATTTATACTTAATATTTTGGTGTGTTTTTTTTTTTTTTTTATAACTTTTTATTTAATAACTTCTTCCCCCTTAGGGGCTAGAACCGGGTGTTTTTTCATCCCTTGTCCTATTCACCCTGATAGAGCTTACACTGTCCCTGCTGCCCTCTGCATATTACATGGCAGCCAGGGCTTCAGCAGCGTCCTGGCTGCCATGGTAACCGATTGAAGCCCCGGGATTACACTGCTGGGGCTCCGATTAGAACTGCCACCAATGAAGAGGAGGGGACCCTGTGGCCACTGCCACCAATGATTTTAATACTGGGGAATGGGGGGCACTGCGCCACCAATGATGATTAACCTTTAACCCCTTAAGGACTTAGGACATACTGGTACGGCATGGGTCCCGAATCCTTAAGGACCCATGACATACCGGTACGTCATGGCTTTAATTCGCGACTCCGGCACCGCAGGGGTTAATCGGAACGGGATGCCGGCTGAAATCATTTAGCCGGCATCCCGTAACAACGCGGGGGGGGTCATTTGACCCCCCCGTATCGACGATCGTAGAAAACCGCAGGTCAATTCAGACCTGCGGTTTTATGCGTTTCCAGTCCATTCGGGTGTCCTGTGACCCGATGAACCGGAAAAAGACTGCGATCGGTGGCGTGATTACACACCACCAATCGCAGTATGAAGATTTGGAGGCGGTGCTGGCCCTGGTGCTGAACACTGCTGTCCAGAGTGCTGATTGGTGCAGGGCTAGAGGCGCGAGATTCAAACTTCCTGCGCTCCTCTCTCCCCTCCTCTTCCTGTCCAGCTCCTGCGTCCCCCTAATCGTTATCCATCACCCTCCTGCACCCATCGCCACCCAGGTAGGTTAGGGTCAGTGAGGGAGAGGCACCGTTAGGAAGGGAAAAGTTAGTTACGAAAAAAAAAAACTTTTATACTAAACTTTCTTTGATCCATCTATCAGAACCCCAGGCCCCCCCCCCCAACAACTCGGACTTTGAGTCTGAGATTCCGGATTTTGCTGGCAATCCTGGAATCCAGATTCCCACAGTGGGGTTTACTGAAATTGACTTTTTTAGTGTTTTTTTTCAGTAACCCACTGGTGAATCTGATGGTGGAGCAGACGAATCTGTACGCCCAACAGTTCGTCGCTCAAAACCCAGGCTCAGTTTTGGCTAGACCCGGTGGCTGGACGCCGGTCAGTGCAGCCGAGATGAGGACATTTTGGGGCCTCGTGCTGCATATGGGTCTAGTCCAAAAACCCAGGGTCAGGCTGTACTGGAGTGGGGACGTCCTCTACCAGACCCCACTGTACAGTACGGTCATGACACGCTCCCGGTTTGAGGCCATCCGGAAATGTCTGCATTATTCCGATAATGCAGCATGTCCACCCCGAGGTGATCCTGCCTATGACCGTCTGTATAAGATACGGCCGGTCATCGATCACTTTGGGGCCACATTTCAGCAGGCCTACGTACCTGGAAGGGAGGTCGCGGTTGATGTGTCTCTCGTTGCGTTCAAGGGGAGACTCCGTTTCCGCCAATATATTCCCACAAAGCGGGCGAGGTATGGCGTGAAGCTGTACACACTTTGTGAGAGTGCTTCAGGGTACACTTACAAATTTCGTGTGTACGAGGGGCGAGATTCCCGGATTCAACCCCCAGAATGTCCCCCCACTCTGGGTGTTACCGGGAAACTCGTGTGGGACCTTATGTACCCACTGCTGGATAAGGGTTACCACTTGTACGTGGATAACTTTTATACCAGCATTCCCTTGTTCAGGTCCCTTGCCGCCAGATCCACGTCCGCTTGTGGGATCGTGCGGAAAAATCAGCGCGGCCTCCCTGCCCACCCCCTCCAGGTACCAATCCCCAGGGGTGCGACCCGTGCCCTTACCAGTGGAAACCTGTTGCTGGTCAGGTATAAGGACAAGAGGGATGTCCTTGTACTGTCCACAATCCACGGTAACGGCACCACCCCTGTCCCTGTGCGAGGTACCGCGGCAACGGTCCTCAAGCCCGATTGTATCGTCGACTACAATCGCTATATGGGAGGAGTTGATCTCTCTGATCAAGTCCTCAAGCCATATAACGCCATGCGCAAAACCCGGGCATGGTACAAAAAAGTTGCGATCTACTTGGTGCAGGTTGCCTTGTACAACTCTTTTGTGCTGTCCCGGAGCGCTGGCAGCACAGGGACATTCCTGCAGTTCTATGAGGCAGTCCTCAAGGACCTGATCTTTTCGGACCGGGAAAGAGCAGGCCGGAGTACCTCGGGAATTGGAGGCGCCCGGATCGTCCCTGGCCAACACTTTCCAGGTGTGGTCCCCCATACTGGAAAGAAGGGACGAACCCAAAAAAGGTGCAGAGTGTGTCACAGGAGGGGGATACGGAAGGACACCACCACTCAGTGTGACACGTGCCCCGATCATCCGGGCCTCTGCGTTATCGATTGCTTCAGGGAGTATCACACTTCCATGGAGTACTAAATTTTTATAATCCCCAACAGTCCCCTAGAGAACATAAAAAACTATGGCACTCAGACTTTGGAGACACGGAAACAATTTTTTTCCCCCAAAAAAATATTAGTTTTAGTGCAGGCATCCTCAAACTGCGGCCCTCCAGATGTTGTAAAACTATAACTCCCAGCATGCCCAGACAACCTACAGCTATCAGCAGGGCATGGTGGGAATTGTAGTTTTACAACATCTGGAGGGCCGCAGTTTGAGGATGCCTGCTTAGTGTCTCCAAAGTCTGAGAGCCATACATATTGGGCATCGTCGCGTCCGTAAAAGTCGTCGCTATAAAAATAACTTTTGACCAAACGCCTCGGATGAACGGTGTTAAAAATATAAAATAAAAACGGTGCCAAAACACCAATTTTTGGGCAAAATTTCCATTTGAATACTTTTTGCCGGTAATAAAGCAAGGGTTAACAGCCAAACAAAACTAAATATTTATTGCCCTGATTCTGTAGTTTGCAGAAACACCCCATATGTGGTCGTAAATGGCTATATAGCCGCACGGCAGGGCGTAGAACGAAGGGAACGCCATACGGTTTCTGGAAGGCAGATTTTGATGTACAGTTTATTTACACCATGTCCCATTTAGAAGCCCCTCCTGATGTAACCTAGACTAGAAACTCCAAAAAAGTGACCCCCATCTAAGAAACTACACCCCTCAAGGTATTCAAAAGTTACTTTACAAACTATGTTAACCCTTTAGGTGTTCCACAAAACTAAATAGCGAATGTAGAAACAATTTTAGAATTTAATTTTTTTTGTTACATTGCCTCAAAAAAGAGTAATATAGAGCAACCAAAAATCATATTTACCCCAAAAATAGTCCCAAAACAACAACCACCTTATCCCGTAGTTTCCTAGATGGGGTCACTTTTATGGAGTTTCTACTCTAGGGGTGCATCAGGGGGCTTGAAAGGGTACATGGTGTAAATAAACCAGATCAGCAAAATCTGCCTTCCAAAAACCATATGGCGTTCCCCTTCTTCTATGTCCTCCCGTTTGGCCAAACAATAGTTTACGACCACATATGGGGTGTTTCTGCAAACTACAGAATCAGGGCAACCCATATTGAGTTTTGTTTGGCAGTTAACCCTTGTTTTACTCCTGGAAAAAATTGATTATATTGGAAAATTTTCCAAAAAATAGAAATTTCTAAATTGTTTCTCCATCTGCCATTAACTCTTGTGGAACACCTAAAGGGTTAACAAAGTTTGTAAACCCAGTTTTGAATACCTTGAGGGGTGTACTTTTCTTAGATGGAGTCACTTTTTTTAAATTTCTATTCTAGGGGTGCAACGGGGGGCTTCAAATTGGACATGGTATAAACAAAACCAGTCCTGCAAAATCTGCCTTCCAAAACCCATATGGCGTTCCCCTCCTTCTATGTGCTCCCGTTCGGCCAAATAGTAGTTTACGACCACATTTGGGGTGTTTCTGCAAACTACAGAATCAGGGCAACCCATATTGAGTGTTGTTTGGCAGTTAACCCTTGTTTTACTCCTGGAAAAAATTGATTATATTGGAAAATTTTCCATAAAATAGAAATTTCGAAATTGTTTCTCAATCTGCCATTAACTCTTGTGGAAGACCTAAAGGGTTAATAAAGTTTGAAAAAACAGTTTTGAATACCTTGAGGGGTGTAGTTTCTAGAATTTTTGGGAGGTTTCTATTATCTAAGCCTCACAATATGACTTCAAACCTGAACTGGTCCATAAAAAGTGGGATTTTGAAGATTTCTGAAAAATTTCAAAATTTGCTTCTAAACTTCTAAGCCTTGTAACATCCCCAAAAAATAAAATATCATTCCCACAATGCTACAAACATGAAGTAGACATATGGTGAATGTAAAGTCATCACAATTTTTTGGGGCATTACTATGTATTATAGAAGTAGAGAAACTGAAATTTGCAAATTTTTCAAAATTTTGGGTAAAAATTGTATTTTTTTTATGCAAAAAAATTTCACTTTTTTGACCCAATTTTACCAGTGTCCTGAAGTACAATATGTGACGAAAAAACAATCTCAGAACGGCCTGGTCAGATTTGCAAAAAATGGCCAAGTCCTTAAGGTGATATAGGGCTGAGTCCTTAAGGGGTTAAGAGAGGTCATCTGCTGGAGGTGCCATGGCCTGGGACATATGGCAGCCCAATGTCCCATCAGCCCAGAACAAACGGACTGTTCTGTGGGGAGACGAACCTCACTGTTTGCGTGTAGTGCGGTTCCTAATGTTGAGGGAGGACTCCCTTTTTGTACAATTAATGTGAATGGCAACCCCACAACGGGACTTCTGGACTCGGGGAGCCTGGTCACGCTCCTAGCGGCCCGTATTCCTCATAAGTTGGTTCCTGGGAAGATCTTGGGAGTCACCTGCATTCATGGTGATACCAAGGTCTACCCAATAGCCCAAGTCACCTTAAAAACAGAAGAGGGTACGGTGTACCACCAGGTAGGGGTCGTGCAGGGGTTGATGCATTAGATGATCATTGGCCGAGACTGTCTTGGGTTCTGGGACCTGTGGGTCAAGGCAGTACCACAACAACGTCCTGGGGCCGCAGACAGCCCGTGCTCCTTGACCCTGAGATGGTCCCTGACTTTCCATTCTTGGCCATGGTAGGCGAGAATGAGAAGAAGTCTGCCCTTGAGGAGACGGTCCCTGACTTAGAGGTGTCTCGGGGAAACTTTGGGACTGCCCAGTTCCGAGATGAGACTCTAAAAGGGGCCTTAAACAATGTGGCGGTAGTCAAGGGGGCACCTCAAGAGCCAGGGGCAGACGAAAGGCACCCTCACTTTGCAATGAATGTAAACTTGCTGTACCAGGTGTCTAAAATCCGTGAAGAATTAGTGGAACAGCCTGTGGTTCCTAAACCATACCGACGCATGGTAATGGACCTGGCACATAGCCGCGTATTAGGGGGACACTTAGGGGCTGATAAAACTCTTGAAAGGGTTTTGCAGAGGTTTTATCGGCCCGGGTGCTACAGAGAAATGAAGGATTACTGCCAATCCTGCCCTATGTGCCAAGTAACCTCTCCAGTCGCAAACTTCCGCAGCCCTCGAATACCATTACCAACTATCGAGATACCGTTCAAGAGAATTGCGATGGATTTAGTCGGGCCTTTGGTAAAATCCGCGCGGGGGCACCAATATATATTAGTGGTAATGGGTTATGCTACCCGATACCCTGAGGCGGTGCCCATGAGGAAAGCTACCTCTAAAGTTATAGCCAGAGAACTGTTCCAGATTTTCTCCAGAGAAGGGCAGATCCTGACTGAGCAGGGGGCCCCGTCCAGGGTCAGGCAGGACCTCTGTAAGGTATGACCAATGACCCATTGCGTACCTCAGTGTACCACAGACAGATGGCCTGGTGGAACGCTTCAGTAAAACTTTGAAGGCCATGTTGAAAAAAGTGGTTGAGAAAGATGGCCGAGATTGGGATTACCTGTTGCCTTATCTACTGTTCTCGATCGGAGAGGTGCCCCAAGTGGCGACAGGTTTCTCGCCTTTGGAGTTGTTGTCTGGAAGGCATCCGCGAGGCCTGTTAGATATCGCTAAGGAGACCTGGGAGAGTGAGGTCACGCCTTACAAAAGTGTCATTGAACGTGTCACTACATTGCAGGAGCGAATCGCTCAAATGACACCAATTGTGAAAGAGCATCTGCTCCAGGCACAGGAGGCGCAAGGAAGATATACAACAGGGCGGCCCGTCTCAGACCGTTCAGTCCGGGGGGCCGGGTTCTAGTCTCAGTCCCCACAGTGGAGAGCAAGTGGCAAAGGCCTACGAGATAACCGAGAGCAGTGGCGACTCTAGGATCAATATATAGGGGGGCACAGAAGATACACAGTCAAAAATGGGGGGCACTAATAATTTTCACCAGCTAATCATACTACTGAAAAATACTAAATTAGTATATATAAATAAGATAACAAAATACTCTGCACAAGCTGTGACACGTAAGAAGGGATGTTACAGGTCTGGATCCATCCGCTCACTTACATCTGTATTCGCTTCATGGAGAACTATGGAAACAATGTAGTCTTTATGTTTCTACACACATGGCAGATGCTGAGGCAGACCGCCCGGGGAATGTCTGCTGCCCCATAACAACCAGATGCCGGTCCAGCCAAACCCAGGGACGGACGGAAATGTCCCAGTCCCCATGGCCAGTTAATCCCATTACAGATAATCCAGTAGACTGTCTGAAGCACTGGTCGGGTCTTCTCTAAAGATGGTTCTGTGCCCTTGTGAGTCCCTGGTAATAGTCTTTGACCGCTCGGGGCAGTAAATGATTTGCTGTCATTGGGGCCCTCAGATCTGTTACACACACTGGTGCTGTGGCGGACTGGCACCTGTAGCGGGCTATGCCACCAGGACTCCGGATACCCCCCATACCCTGCGAGAAACAGGAGACGGCCGACCCCCTAGTCCTCTGCTGCTCCCTATTTGCAGTGCTCTCGCCCGTTACTATCGCACACACTGCACACTGACTTCTGTCACATGTTACCCCTGTATAATGCACCCTGATACCCCTTAGTTATATCATATCAGGGGTAATATAACTGAGGGGTATCAGGGTACATTATACAAGGGTAATATAACTGAGGAGGGCTATCATGGGACATTATACAGGGGTAATGTAAGCTATATTACCACCGTATAATGCCTGATAGGCCTCCTGAGTTATATTACCCCCTGTATAATGTACCCTGATTACCCTCAGTTATATAACTGAGGGGTATCAGGGGACATTATGGCTAATAATATAACTGAGAAGTATCAGGGTACATTATACAAGGGAAATACAGGGAGTGCAGAATTATTAGGCAAGTTGTATTTTTGAGGATTCATTTTATTATTGAACAACAACCATGTTCTCAATGAACCCAAAAAACTCATTAATATCAAAGCTGAATATTTTTGGAAGTAGTTTTTAGTTTGTTTTTAGTTTTAGCTATTTTAGGGGGATATCTGTGTGTGCAGGTGACTATTACTGTGCATAATTATTAGGCAACTTAACAAAAAACTAATATATACCCATTTCAATTATTTATTTTTACCAGTGAAACCAATATAACATCTCAACATTCACAAATATACATTTCTGACATTCAAAAACAAAACAAAAACAAATCAGTGACCAATATAGCCACCTTTCTTTGCAAGGACACTCAAAAGCCTGCCATCCATGGATTCTGTCAGTGTTTTGATCTGTTCACCATCAACATTGCGTGCAGCAGCAACCACAGCCTCCCAGACACTGTTCAGAGAGGTGTACTGTTTTCCCTCCTTGTAAATCTCACATTTGATGATGGACCACAGGTTCTCAATGGGGTTCAGATCAGGTGAACAAGGAGGCCATGTCATTAGATTTTCTTCTTTTATACCCTTTCTTGCCACCCAGTCTTGAGATATTTCTTGGCCCAGTCTTGACGTTTCAGCTTGTGTGTCTTGTTCAGTGGTGGTCGTCTTTCAGCCTTTCTTACCTTGGCCATGTCTCTCAGTATTGCACACCTTGTGCTTTTGGGCACTCCAGTGATGTTGCAGCTCTGAAATATGGCCAAACTGGTGGCAAGTGGCATCTTGGCAGCTGCACGCTTGACTTTTCTCAGTTCATGGGCAGTTATTTTGCGCCTTGGTTTTTCCACACGCTTCTTGCGACCCTGTTGACTATTTTGAATGAAACGCTTGATTGTTCGATGATCACGCTTCAGAAGCTTTGCAATTTTAAGAGTGCTGCATCCCTCTGCAAGATATCTCACTATTTTTGACTTTTCTGAGCCTGTCAAGTCCTTCTTTTGACCCATTTTGCCAAAGGAAAGGAAGTTGCCTAATAATTATGCACACCTGATATAGGGTGTGGATGTCATTAGACCACACCCCTTCTCATTACAGAGATGCACATCACCTAATATGCTTAATTGGTAGTAGGCTTTCGAGCCTATACAGCTTGGAGTAAGACAACATGCAGAAAGAGGATGATGTGGTCAAAATACTCATTTGCCTAATAATTCTGCACTCCCTGTATAACTGAGGAGGACTCAGTGCTATCAGGGGACATTATACAGGGGTCCTCAGTTATATTACCCCTGTATAATGTACCCTGATACCCCCAAGTTATAGGGGTATCAGGGTTGAGGAGGGGCTGGGCACAAGCAGGTATATAGAAAGGCACAAGGGACCATCATAGAAGATATGTGTCACTGAGGTTCCTGGCCTCGGTGAAGTAGGAGCCAGTAGTGCATATGTACAAAGCAGTTGCTGATGGCCACTTTAGTAGTCCGCATAGCTGTGAAAAGCTAATCCGGGCCGGCTCTTACTGGGAGAAGTCATAGTGCTGGGGGGGTGGCTGTTCCCCACGGTCCAGGCCGGGTTTTGACGGGCTAACAAAAAGTCTGCAGCAGGGTCAGGTGGTGTGTGTGTTATTACCTGGCTGACGGTCGAGCTCTGGAGAGTTGGGTGTTTTTTGAGCTGAGTGAAGGGTCTCTGCCGAGAGACGGAGGACAAAGCAAGATCCCCTCCACTCCGTGGGGATTACGGTACTGTGCCTTAATAATACCTGCGTGATGTCACCAGATACGGGACTAAATTTTTTTTTTATTTTTTAAGTGTCGGCTGAAGTAAGCCGATCACTGCCGCCTGTTCACTTGTTGTGTGCCAACAATAAAAGACATTTATTACTTTAATTTTCACCGAATAAAGGCTGCTGTGTATTTATTAGAAGGCTACCATTTGGGAAATCCCTACAGGAGATACCCAGGTTATACCAGCTGTACATATATAATTATATACAGGAGATACCCAGGTTATACCAGCTGTACATATATAATTATATACAGGAGATACCCAGGTTATACCAGCTGTACATATATAATTATATACAGGAGATGCCCAGGTTATACCAGCTGTATAGATACACTGCTCAAAAAAATAAAGGGAACACTTAAACAACACAATGTAACTCCAAGTCAATCGCACTTCTGTGAAATCAAACTGTCCACTTAGGAAGCAACACTGAGTGACAATCAATTTCACATGCTGTTGTGCAAATGGGATAGACAACAGGTGGAAATTATAGGCAATTAGCAAGACACCCCCAATAAAGGAGTAAAGGTGGTGACCACAGACCACTTCTCAGTTCCTATGCTTCCTGGCTGATGTTTTGGTCACTTTTGAATGCTGGTGGTGCTTTCACTCTAGTGGTAGCATGAGACGGAGTCTACAACCCACACAAGTGGCTCAGGTAGTGCAGCTTATCCAGGATGGCACATCAATGCGAGCTGTGGCAAGAAGGTTTGCTGTGTCTGTCAGCGTAGTGTCCAGAGCATGAAGGCGCTACCAGGAGACAGGCCAGTACATAAGGAGACGTGGAGGAGGCCGTAGGAGGGCAACAACCCAGCAGCAGGACCGCTACCTCCGCCTTTGTGCAAGGAGGAACAGGAGGAGCACTGCCAGAGCCCTGCAAAATGACCTCCAGCAGGCCACAAATGTGCATGTGTCTGCTCAAACGGTCAGAAACAGACTCCATGAGGGCCCGACGTCCACAGGTGGGGGTTGTGCTTACAGCCCAACACTGTGCAGGACGTTTGGCATTTGCCAGAGAACACCAAGATTGGCAAATTCGCCACTGGCGCCCTGTGCTCTTCACAGATGAAAGCAGGTTCACACTGAGCACATGTGACAGAGTCTGGAGACGCCGTGGAGAACGTTCTGCTGCCTGCAACATCCTCCAGCATGACCGGTTTGGCATTGGGTCAGTAATGGTGTGGGGTGGCATTTCTTTGGAGGGCCGCACAGCCCTCCATGTGCTCGCCAGAGGTAGCCTGAATGCCATTAGGTACCGAGATGAGATCCTCAGACCCCTTGAGACCCCATACGCTGGTGCGGTTGGCCCTGGGTTCCTCCTAATGCAAGACAATGCTAGACCTCATGTGGCTGGAGTGTGTCAGCAGTTCCTGCAAGACGAAGGCATTGATGCTATGAACTGGCCCGCCCGTTCCCCAGACCTGAATCCAATTGAGCACATCTGGGACATCATGTCTCGCTCTATCCACCAACGTCACGTTGCACCACAGACTGTCCAGGAGTTGGCAGATGCTTTAGTCCAGGTCTGGGAGGAGATCCCTCAGGAGACTGTCCGCCACCTCATCAGGAGCATGCACAGGCGTTGTAGGGAGGTCATACAGGCACGTGGAGGCCACACACACTACTGAGCCTCATTTTGACTTGTTTTAAGGACATTACATCAAAGTTGGATCAGCCTGTAGTGGGTTTTTCCACTTTAATTTTGAATGTGACTCCAAATCCAGACCTCCATGGGTTAAAAAATTTGATTTCCATTTTTTTATTTTTGTGTGATTTTGTTGTCAGCACATTCAACTATGTAAAGAACAAAGTATTTCAGAAGAATATTTAATTAACTCAGATCTAGGATGTGTTATTTTTGTGTTCCCTTTATTTTTTTGAGCAGTATATAATTATATACAGGAGATGCCAAGGTTATACCACCTGTATATACACTCACCTAAAGAATTATTAGTGCCACCATACTAATACGGTGTTGGACCCCCTTTTGCCTTCAGAACTGCCTTAATTCCACGTGGCATTGATTCCACAAGGTGCTGATAGTATTCTTTAGAAATGTTGGCCCATATTGATAGGATAGCATCTTGCAGTTGATGGAGATTTGAGGGATGCACATCCAGGGCACGAAGCTCCCGTTCCACCACATCCCAAAGATGCTCTATTGGGTTGAGATCTGGTGACTGTGGGGCCATTTTAGTGCAGTGAACTCATTGTCATGTTCAAGAAACCAATGTGAGATGATTGGAGCTTTGTGACATGGTGCATTATCCTGCTGGAAGTAGCCATCAGAGGATGGATACATGTTCTCATTCTGTTTACCCCAAATTCGGACTCTACCATTTGAATGTCTCAACAGAAATCGAGACTCATCAGACCAGGCAACATTTTTCCAGTCTTCAACAGTCCAATGTTGGTGAGCTCGTGCAAATTGTAGCCTCTTATTCCTATTTGTAGTGGAGATGAGTGGTCCCCGGTGGGGTCTTCTGCTGTTGTAGCCCATCCGCCTCAAGGTTGTGCGTGTTGTGGCTTCACAAATGCTTTGCTGCAGACCTCGGTTGTAACGAGTGGTTATTTCAGCCAACGTTGCTCTTCTATCAGCTTGAATCAGTCGGCCCATTCTCCTCTGACCTCCAGCATCCACAAGGCATTGTCGCCCACAGGACGGCCGCATACTGGATGTTTTTCCCTTTTCACACCATTCTTTGTAAACCCTAGAAATGGTTGTGCGTGAAAATCCCAGTAACTGAGCAGATTGTGAAATACTCAGACCGGCCCGTCTGGCACCAACAACCATGCCACGCTCAAAACGGCTTAAATCACCTTTCTTTCCCATTCTGACATTCAGTTTGGAGTTCAGGAGATTGTCTTGACCAGGAGCCCCCCCCCCCTAAATGCATCGAAGCAACTGCCATGTGATTGGTTGACTAGATAATTGCATTAATGAGAAACAGAACAGGTGTTCCTAATAATTCTTTAGGTGAGTGTATATAATTATATATAGGAGACGCCCATCTCGTAGCAGTGTTGCTGGTAGGCAGTTGCTGTCATGCTGGGTTTTGCACACCAGGTGGCGGTAGAGTTCTCCTGTCCTCTTTTCCTGTAGGTTGCGGAGCTCTTACTATATTTATAGCTGGAAGTTTGTGCCCCCCTCTCACGTTTTGTTGTTGATCATGCCATTCCCAGACCGTTGGCATTAATATGGTGGCAGTGCCCGCTGTGCTGCTCTGTCTCCTGTAGATTTTGGTTCCTTTCAGAAAAAAGTGGACAATATTCCTTTGGATGAACGTCACTATACAGGGAGTGCAGAATTATTAGGCAAGTTGTATTTTTGAGGATTAATTTTATTATTGAACAACAACCATGTTCTCAATGAACCCAAAAAACTCATTAATATCAAAGCTGAATATTTCTGGAAGTAGATTTAGTTTGTTTTTAGTTTTAGACTATTACTGTGCATAATTATTAGGCAACTTAACAAAAAACAAATATATACCCATTTCAATTATTTATTTTTAACAGTGAAACCAATATAACATCTCAACATTTACAAATATACATTTCTGACATTCAAAAACAAAACAAAAAACAAATCAGTGACCAATATAGCCACCTTTCTTTGCAAGGACACTCAAAAGCCTGCCATCCATGGATTCTGTCAGTGTTTTGATCTGATCACCATCAACATTGCGTGCAGCAGCAGCCACAGCCTCCCAGACACTGTTCAGAGAGGTGTACTGTTTTCCCTCCTTGTAAATCTCACATTTGATGATGGACCACAGGTTCTCAATGGGGTTCAGATCAGGTGAACAAGAAGGCCATGTCATTAGATTTTCTTCTTTTATACCCTTTCTTGCCAGCCACGCTGTGGAGTACTTGGACGCGTGTGATGGAGCATTGTCCTGCATGAAAATCATGTTTTTCTTGAAGGATGCAGACTTCTTCCTGTACCACTGCTTGAAGAAGGTGTCTTCCAGAAACTGGCAGTAGGACTGGGAGTTGAGCTTGACTCCATCCTCAACCCGAAAAGGCCCCACAAGCTCATCTTTGATGATACCAGCCCAAACCAGTACTCCACCTCCACCTTGCTGGCGTCTGAGTCGGACTGGAGCTCTCTGCCCTTTACCAATCCAGCCACGGGCCCATCCATCTGGCCCATCAAGACTCACTCTCATTTCATCAGTCCATAAAACCTTAGAAAAATCAGTCTTGAGATATTTCTTGGCCCAGTCTTGACGTTTCAGCTTGTGTGTCTTGTTCAGTGGTGGTCGTCTTTCAGCCTTTCTTACCTTGGCCATGTCTCTGAGTATTGCACACCTTGTGCTTTTGGGCACTCCAGTGATGTTGCAGCTCTGAAATATGGCCAAACAAGTGGCATCTTGGCAGCTGCACGCTTGACTTTTCTCAGTTCATGGGCAGTTATTTTGCACCTTGGTTTTTCCACACGCTTCTTGCGACCCTGTTGACTATTTTGAATGAAACGCTTGATTGTTCGATGATCACGCTTCAGAAGCTTTGCAATTTTAAGAGTGCTGCATCCCTCTGCAAGATATCTCACTATTTTTGACTTTTCTGAGCCTGTCAAGTCCTTCTTTTGACCCATTTTGCCAAAGGAAAGGATGTTGCCTAATAATTATGCACACCTGATATAGGGTGTTGATGTCATTAGACCACACCCCTTCTCATTACAGAGATGCACATCACCTAATATGCTTAATTGGTAGTAGGCTTTCGAGCCTATACAGCTTGGAGTAAGACAACATGCATAAAGAGGATGATGTGGTCAAAATACTCATTTGCCTAATAATTCTGCACGCAGTGTATATCGATTACAATGGCTCAAAAAATAGTGATTATTAGTTATATTAAAACATAACTTTTACTCATGAAATTAAAAGATAGGCCCAAAATATAAGTATGATAAAAACATGAGAGCGGCGGTATTACAGGTCAATGTGCTCGGCGGCACCTGAAATAAAACCCGTACTCCTACCGCTCTGTCGTCCTGATGACTCCGGAGTGAATGGCTCCAAACCGGACGCTCAGCTGCTAGAGGCGGCGGGGTCAGAGACAACCCTAATTTGACCCTATGGTGTGGTCTGAGGCTTGCCCTAATAGGATCCTAACCCCAGGGCACTCGTCCTGTACCCTGGCCCTGTGTGGCCCCGATCTAGTCCCGCTCCCTACATGCACGTTCCATATCTCAGAAATCATCAGGGGAAGTTTATCTAGGACTTTTAGAGACGATCGGGTGACACCAGGTATAACACACCCATATGATCGTCTATAAATGATGTGGAGTACTGGATAACGCTCCTCAACCATAATACGGGCATCTCACTAGCCGCGGGCAATAAGACAGGTTCCTTTCAGCCACAAGGTCATTAGGGTTAGCGCTTTTTATTACATCATTTCCCGCAGCCTGGTAATACCGCATTTCTCCGGCGGAGGTCGCTGCAGGAAATACATGTAGTTACTGGAAGCCCCAGCAATAATAGCTGATCGATAGGGCAAGGGGTTATTCAGATGGCCCAGATCCTAAGACCAAAAAATGTAACATAATGTCACATCCAGAGCTGTATTCACAATTCTGCTGTGACATCATGTTTTATTCTCTAGTCACATACCGATCTGCTTTTGCAATTTGAGGTTATGCCACGTCTCATATTCCAGTGACATCCAGAGCTGTATTCATAGTTCGACGGTTGTATTATTTTTAATACTCCAGTCCCCACCAGAGCTGCATTCACATTTCTGATAAAATTGTATGATTTCCAACACTCCAGTCCCCTCCAGAGCTGCAGTTGCCATTTTCCTGATCCCAGCTCTTTGCGCAGTGTCCCTGCGGTCTGATGCATTGTATTGTGGGAGATGCGGTGTTACCGTGACATCACGTGTAGTCTGCGGCGTTTGCGCTGTTCTAACGCTGAGTCGCAATTTCTTGGATGTTATCACTTGTTTTCACTTTTCTAATCATGAGGAGCCAGGAAGACGGGAAAAACGGAGAACATCATGCAAATTGGCGGGACGCGGTGATTGGTTACTATAGTAACCGGCGTCCTGTCTCACCGTACATATAGAGCGCGCTGACCAGGCAGGTTCAGGAAACCTGCGTGGAAAATGATATATGGAGAAAAATTAAAGGGGATCTCCACCTAGCACTGACGTTAAAGGGGGCACCCACAGCACTTACATTAAAGGGGAACACCACCCAGCGCTGATGTTATAGAGAAACTTTGCCCATCACTGACATTAAAGGGAACTCCAGCAAATGAAGCCTAATTATCATATAATGGGGAATTCATCATTTTCAAAATCCCTGCTTCCTGTCAGTGAAAAGAAAAATCCAGAGGCTGAAAACTAACAGATTGTTATATTTGTATCCAGTGTTGAAAATCCTCTGGTTTATAAACCTCCTGCACTGAAACATTGTAACAAACTCCAAGAACAGGGGAGAGATGTCTACTGCTAATGTGTTGTCTAAAGTGGAAACACTGTAACAAATCGTCAGCTGTGAGAGGTATGAAGTCAGAACGTGTTCTAAGCCTCTAAGTATAAACTGGAATGGTCAGTTTCCAGAGATTATCAAAGAGGTAAATGATTGCTGTACAAATCTGCTCACATCCGCAGTGCAGGATCCCGGTTACCGCCCCTTTAATGTGTGTCGTGTCGAGAGCAGTTCTAGCGGTATATGATATACACATAGTAAGAGCTCACTACATACAGATTGTACAGCCACCACTAGAGGGAGCTCACTACATATAGATTATACAGCCACCACTAGAGGGAGCTCACTACATATAGATTATACAGCCACCACTAGAGGGAGCTCACTACATACAGATTATACAGTCACCACTAGAGGGAGCTCACTACATACAGATTATACAGCTACCACTAGAGGGAGCTCACTACATGCAGATTATACAGCCACCACTAGAGGGAGCTCACTACATACAGATTATACAGCCACCACTAGAGGGAGCTCACTACATACAGATTATACAGCCACCACTAGAGGGAGCTCACTATATACAGATTATACAGTCACCACTAGGGGGAGCTCACTACATACAGATTATACAGCCACCACTAGAGGGAGCTCACTACATACAGATTATACAGCCACCACTAGGGGGAGCTCACTACATACAGGTTATACAGTCACCACTAGAGGGAGCTCACTACATACAGATTATATAGCCACCACTAGAGGGAGCTCATCACATACAGATTATACAGCCACCACTAGGGGGAGCTCACTACATACTGATTATACAGCCATCACTAGAGGGAGCTCACTACATACAGATTATACAGCCACCACTAGAGGGAGCTCACTACATACAGATTATACAACCACCACTAGAGGGAGCTCACTACATACAGATTATACAGCCACCACTAGAGGGACCTCACTACATACAGATTATACAGCCACCACTAGAGGGAGCTCACTACATACAGATTATACAGCCACCACTAGAGGGAGCTCACTACATACAGATTATACAGCCACCACTAGAGGGATATCACTACATACAGATTATACAGACACCACTAGAGGGAGCTCATTTCATAAAGATTATACAGCCACCACTAGAGGGAGCTCACTACATACAGATTATACAGCCACCACTAGAGGGAGCGCACTACATACAGATTATACAGCCACCACTAGAGGGAGCTCATTACATACAGATTATACAGCCACCACTAGGGGGAGCTCACTACATACAGGTTATACAGTCACCACTAGAGGGAGCTCACTACATACAGATTATATAGCCACCACTAGAGGGAGCTCACTACATACAGATTATACAGACACCACTAGAGGGAGCTCATTTCATAAAGATTATACAGCCACCACTAGAGGGAGCGCACTACATACAGATTATACAGTCACCACTAGAGGGAGCTCACTACATACAGATTATACAGCCACCACTAGGGGGAGCTCACTACATACAGATCATACAGCCACCACTAGAGGGAGCTCACTACATACAGATTATACAGCCATTACTAGGGGGAGCTCACTACATACAGATTATACAGCCACCACTAGAGGGAGCTCACTACATACAGATTATACAGCCACCACTAGAGGGAGCTCACTACATACAGATTATACAGCCACCACTAGAGGGAGCTCACTACATACAGATTATACAGCCACCACTAGAGGGAGCTCACTACATACAGATTATACAGCCACCACTAGAGGGAGCTCACTACATACAGATTATACAGCCACCACTAGAGGGAGATCATTACATACAGATTATACAGCCACCACTAGAGGGAGCTCACTACATACAGATTATACAGCCACCACTAGGGGGAGCTCACTACATACAGATTATACAGTCACCACTAGAGGGAGCTCACTACATACAGATTATACAGCCACCACTAGAGGGAGCTCACTACATACAGTTTATACAGCCACCACTAGAGGGAGCTCACTACATACAGATTATACAGCCACCACTAGAGGGAGCTCACTACACACAGATAATACAGCCACCACTAGAGGGAGCTCACTATATACAGATTATACAGCCACCACTAGAGGGAGCTCAGTACATACAGATTATACAGTCACCACTAGAGGGAGCTCACTACATACAGATTATACAGCCACCACTAGAGGGAGCTCACTACATACAGATTATACAGCCACCACTAGAGGGAGCTCACTACATACAGATTATACAGCCACCACTAGGGGAGTTCATTACATTTAGCTTTCATTGAACTCTGTATCAGTTATATACATTTATATGCATGGAGCTCCTCCTGGTGGTTACAGAATTAATCATATAACTGTACGGCTGTTTGGCTGTGATTACAGCCCAGTATTTGTGTCCTTTGAGGGTTTGTTAAAGATTAAAGAACCGATTCGTCTTCGTATTTCGCTGTTTCTGGCACATTTGCGCACTGATGTCGATTGTCCGTGATGCTGATTTCTTTTTCTTGTTTATAAAATTCACAGGTGTTCGGATTGTTGCTGCGGAGAACATGAAATATTTACATCAATTTGCTGTTATGGAAACTGAGTGCCTAACGACGGGTGAACGCAGCGCAATTATCAGTGGTGTTCCAGGTATGCGCTGGTCGGACCTGCCGGGTGTGTGCGAGGCGGGGCAGCTGCGGGTGTGAAGTAATGACGGGGCAGTCATCACCTGGACAATCAGTGACTCCGGGGGCAGACTGCTTTGTCATTGGGTCTTATTTGTTACATTTTGTCAATTTGTTTCCATTTTATCTTTATTTGTTTTGTATTTTCCTTTTTTTTGTTCTCTTTTCTTTTTATTTATTAATTATTGTAATTTTCTTAGCATTTTTTGTCTTTTTATATTTTATTTTTTTCTTGTTCTGATGAGTTTGTGCATTTTTCTCGTTGTTTCAGTTTTATTTCTTCTTCTTTGTAGGGATTTAGAGTCTTCAGATCCTCCCTGTGTGATTGTTGACAGACATTGCAGGTATCCATGTGAGGACGGAGCTGTCATTAGCTTTTGTGTCAGTGATTTACTGACATCTCCAACCAGGGTGTGCGACCCTCTGTGTACTAACAGAGGTATCCAAGGACTCACTGATAATCACCCCACGGCTCACACCCTGAGGAGCAACCATTACTGAGGCGCTGTATCTAAGCTCAGAATTGGTGATACTGCCTGCTGAGCCACTGTATCTAATCCTGTTGTATATACAGTATAGTGGGTGTATACATAGATGGTGTGCGTATACAGGATATATGTTTATATAGTGTCTATACTGAGTATACACTGCATTCAGAAAGTCGTCAGCCCCTCAGTACAGAGCACCGGGAAAGTCCTCACACCCCCCCCCCCCCACCACTGTCCTCACATTTTGTTCTCTCGCTCCTTGTGCTATCAGTTCCCCCATAATGAGAAAGTGAGAAGATGATGAAAAGGAAAAACCTAATGTCTCACATGGACATAAGTCTTCAGCCCCTTTACTACTCAGGACATAAGTCTTCAGCCCCCCTGGCAGTGATTCCAGTCTTCTCGGAGATGATGCCACAAGGTTCACTCCTGGATTTGGGGATTTTCGGCCGTTCTTCTCTGCAGATCCTCTCCAGCTCTGTCAGGTTGGACGGGGGCCGTCGGTGGACAGCCATCTTCAGGCCTCTTCAGAGATGTTCCATTGGGTTCAGGGCTCCAGCTGTGGCCCCTCAAGGACATTCCCAGAGTTGTCCCTGTGGTGTCCTGGTTTCCTCCAGACATGATGCTGCCCCCACCATGCTTCACTGTAGGGATGGTATTGGGCAGGTGATGAGCGGCGCCTGGTCTCCTCCAGACATGATGCTGCCCCCACCGTGCTTCACTGTAGGGATGGTATTGGGCAGGAGATGAGCGGCGCCTGGTCTCCTCCAGACATGATGCTGCCCCCACCATGCTTCACTGTAGGGATGGTATTGGGCAGGTGATGAGCGGCGCCTGGTCTCCTCCAGACATGATGCTGCCCCCACCCTGCTTCACTGTAGGGATGGTATTGGGCAGGTGATGAGCGGCGCCTGGTCTCCTCCAGACATGATGCTGCCCCCACCATGCTTCACTGTAGGGATGGTAATGGGCAGGTGATGAGCGGCGCCTGGTCTCCTCCAGACATGATGCTGCCCCCACCATGCTTCACTGTAGGGATGGTATTGGGCAGGTAATAAGCGGTGCCTGGTCTCCTCCAGACATGATGCTGCCACCACCATGCTTCACTGTAGGGATGGTATTGGGCAGGTAATGAGCGGCGCCTGGTCTCCTCCAGACATGATGCTGCCCCCACCATGCTTCACTGTAGGGATGGTATTGGGCAGGTGATGAGCGGCGCCTGGTCTCCTCCAGACATGATGCTGCTACCACCGTGCCTCACTGTATGGATGGTATTGGGCAGGAGATGAGCGGCGCCTGGTCTCCTCCAGACATGATGCTGCCACCACCATGCTTCACTGTATGGATGGTATTGGGCAGGTGATGAGCGGCGCCTGGTCTCCTCCAGACATGATGCTGCCACCACCATGCTTCACTGTATGGATGGTATTGGGCAGGAGATGAGCGGCGCCTGGTCTCCTCCAGACATGATGCTCCCACCACCATGCCTCACTGTAGGGATGGTATTGGGCAGGAGATGAGCGGTGCCTGGTTTCCTCCAGACATTATGCTGCCACCACCATGCCTCACTGTAGGGATGGTATTGGGCAGGTGATGAGCGGCGCCTGGTCTCCTCCAGACATGATGCTGCCACCACCGTGCTTCACTGTAGGGATGGTATTGGACAGGTGATGAGCGGTGCCCGGTCTCCTCCAGACATGATGCTTAGAACTGAGGTCAGAAAGTTCCATCTTGGTTCCATTGGTGCAGAGAATCTTGTTTCTCACAATCTGGGAGACCTTTAGTGACCATTGGGTTCTTGGTCTCTTCTCCCCGATTACTTAGTTTGGGGGGCAGCAGCTCTAGGAAGAGTCCTGGTTCTTCTTCCATGTAAGAATTCTGGAGGTCTCTGTGCAGCAGAAAGGTTGTGTTGTCCCCTTCTCCAGATCTGAGCCTCCACACAATCCTGTCTCTGAGCTCTACAGGTAGTTTTCTCCTCACCATGTCTTGGTTTTTGCTCTGATGCATTGTCAGCTGTGAGATCTTCTATAGACAGGGCTGTGTCTTTCCAAATCCTGTCCAAGCCATGAATTTACCACAGTTGACTCCAATCCAGGTGCAGAACATCTCAGAGATGATCCAGAAGTTACGCCAACTTTCTGAATTCTAAATTTGGCGTGAGTGCAATGTGGAGTGCACCTATGTCTGTACACAGGGGGTGCGCTGGCGCAGAGATCTGAGGTTTTTGCAACTGTTGCAGTCGTCACACGTAGTAAATACATGTCTTTGGGGTGTATACGTGTCTTTGGGGTGTATACGGGTTGTATACATGTCTTTGGGGTGTATACGGGTTGTATACATGTCTTGGGTGTATACGGGTTGTATACATGTCTTTGGGGTGTATACGGGTTGTATACATGTCTATAGGGTGTATACATGTCTGTGGGGTATATACGGGTTGTATATATCTGTGGGGTGTATACGGGTTGTATATATGTCTGTGGGGTGTATACAGGTTGTATATAGGTCTGTGGGGTGTATACGGGTTGTATACATGTCTTGGGTGTATACGGGTTGTATACATGTCTTTGGGGTGTATACAGGTTGTATACATGTCTATAGGGTGTATACGGGTTGTATACATGTCTATAGGGTGTATACATGTCTGTGGGGTATATACGGGTTGTATATATCTGTGGGGTGTATACGGGTTGTATATATGTCTGTGGGGTGTATACGGGTTGTATATATGTCTGTGGGGTGTATACAGGTTGTATATAGGTCTGTGGGGTGTATACGGGTTGTATATAGGTCTGTGGGGTGTATATATCTTATCCCCCCCCATTTCCATTATATACTGACCCCTTCCTTGCTGTGAGCACAGTCAGTGATTTGACCTTTGTGACCCTGCTCTCTCACCTCTGACCCCATTGTCAGTGACTTTGCTGACAGTCGTCTCCACAACAGCCGCTCTCAGGTAGCAGGGTAACCATGGCCGGCGCTGCTGCTGCTGTTTGATGCTCAGCCCCATGGAAACCTCCGTCCAGGAGCTTTATAAGAGGAGCCGGAGGAGCGTGGCCCCAGACACTGACCAGACCACAGAGGACAGTCAGCATGGCCGAGCCCAAGTCCATCCTCAGCGAGCCTATGCCCCTCGACATCGACAACCGCGACCCCAACAACATGAACGATCATGTCCGGGTGAGTGCCCCAGACCGGGGGTCCTTACAGCCCCTCATGGTGGGAGGACATAACCAAATCTACCAGGCATGCGCAATCGGTCGGCCCTCCAGCTGTTGTAAAACTACAACTCCCACAATGCCCTGCTGTAGGCTGTTCAGCCATGCTGGGAGTTGTCGTTTTGCAACAGCTGGAGGGCCGCAGGTTGCGCATGCCTGGATTATTCTTCAATATCTCTGCTTGCTGCCGGTGAAATGTACCTTCAGAGAAAACCTGTACAGGCCTAATACTTCTCACAGCTGAGGTTTTGTTACAGTTGTATCCAGTCTCTGTGAGGTAAACACGTCATCAGCACTAATCTCTCTCCGGGGCTGATAGTTTGTTACAATGTATCAGTTATGTGACAGCATTTCTTCCCGTATCCCCGGAGGCGCTGCGCATCCAATACTAAACGAAAACACAAACTAAACAGCAATTTTTAAACTGAAAAAATATATTGCGGACCTGCTGTTTGTGCGACATGACGTCCCCCAGTATCCACACTGGTCCATGGCGCCTGGAATGTGATAAATGGGCCGACTCCAGAGTCTGAGAACCACCGCCCCTCCATGTTCTCCAGTCCTCCCAGTGTCCTGCGGCTTGGATTCCGTTTTTATGGGTCGTCTCACCCAGTAAGACCGTCTTGCTCTCCTCTGGCCGTAGAACATTCCCTCGCTTCTCTTTAGGCCACTCTATGCGTTTAGAAATCCGTAACCTTTTTCTCGGCAAAAGTTTTTTACCAGGGTTTCTTGTAGTGTTGAGCGAAGCGCGCTCTGGATCAATAGATCCGAAAGTCACGTTGTTCAAAACGTTGAATGCTGCACGGAGATCCGTCTCTGTCCGGCACTCAAACGTATGGGCTGTGCGGAGGTGAAGTTCGTCCAAGGAGATCCTCAGCCACCTGTGAGTCCTGCAGCAAGCAGAAGACACTGACGTGAGGCCAAACTATCTGCCAGAAACTAGCGTTGAGCGAAGGGCGCTTTAGGCCCAAGATCCGAAGTCACTTCGTTTAAATGCTGCACGGAGATCCGTCTCTGTCCGGCACTCAAACGTATGGGCTTCGCGGAGGTGAAATTCGTCTCACGAGACTTCGGTGAATAACGTTGATTCTTCAACCTGAAAACCATTTTAAAACTGAGATCTGAAGTCGGCTTCGGCACCGAGTTTCCATCCAGTATAAAACCGACTTCGGATGCCAATTTTAAAATGGTTTTCAAGTTGAAGAATCGACGTTATTCACCGAAGTCTCGTGAGACGAATTTCACCTCCGCGAAGCCCATACGTTTGAGTGCCGGACAGAGACGGATCTCCGTGCAGCATTTAAACGAAGTGACTTCGGATCTTGGGCCTAAAGCGCCCTTCGCTCAACGCTAGTTTCTGGCAGATAGTTTGGCCTCACGTCAGGACTCACAGGATCTCCTTGGGTCACTGGAGGCTTCTTTGCCGTTCTATCATCTACACAGACGGCGGGATTTCTGTACCTATCACAGTTTTTTGTTTTTTTTGGCCATTTTAAAGCTTTGGAGATGGTTTTAGCCAAGTAGACAATTATTTTCTGCTCTTTATATGTTTTCCAGTCTCCAATCAACTTCTTGATCAAAGTTCTCACTTCTTCGGTCCAATGTCTGGATCAGCCCCTTTTAGTCACCGAGCACGAGCTAAAACCAGCAGGTCCAACCTCTGCCGCCCTCCTTCTGTGATGGACCCCTGTCTCTTCCCGGAATGACGGCACTATATGACCCCCCCTTCATTTAAGGAGTCAGCTCTACCCAGCTAGCCCCGCGCTGTCATGGCCGTTGGTTACCCGTTCCTCGGCTGCACCTCGTCATTCATGATCTTCCATGACATGGCGAGGTCGAACGCTCGTATTGTGCACATTGCTGCATCAGTCTGGAGTTGTCAGTGGTGCAGTTTACGTACGGTCTCGTCATAAGGAGCGCAGGTGGGAACCTGTACATACCTAGTGCTTCTTACAGATGGGGTTGGTAACAATCTGTCGACTCATACATTGTAACAAACTATCACGTGTGACAGTGAGAGGTTTGGTCTGGGAAAACAGGTATTTTCCTCCCAGCATGTGCTGCTGGGCTGATTTACAGCCAGGTGAGGTCAAATAACGGACCGGATTTTAAGTGCCGATCTGGGTTTTGGCAGCACCTGGCTGTCCTTAAATAGGCAGCTGGGCTCAGAAGCCAGGTCTCTGTGCTGGGATCTGGGAGCCTTGTGTCTGGATGAAGGCTTGCTACCTGTTTGGCGTGAAAACAGGTTGGTGCTGCTGTCAGCAAGGACTCTTTAAAGCAGAATTGCCGCATGGTGTGAATTACCACCAACACCGCAAGGTGACTTTTTGCTTGTTTTGTCACTTGCCTAAAGTGTGAATAAAACACTGAACTGTTTGATCCAAAGAACTTGTTGTTGCCTCTGTCCTGCGTCCGCTAATCCTGTCTACCAGAGCGAGTCCCCACACAGGATGGGAGGGAGATTTGTGCTGCTCATCAGGATTGTCTACACCAGGGATCAGCAACCTCCAGCTGCTGATCCCTGATCTAGACTGAGACAAGAAAAAGCTTCTATTTTACAGCTTCTGTTGAGTTCAATGGTAACTGTATACAGTCCTATGCGCTGAGCTCCCCCTAGTGGTGGCTGCAGGCAGTCAGTTCTATAATATACTATGAGGAGAAGCAGTTGCCTGCCGAACACCATATTTAGTAAGCACCCGTTCCACCTTTTCTGACGTCAGCTAAAGCAGGAATCGCCAATCACGTCTACTGGGTCTCAGTCGGGGCAGTTCCTCAGGATTACAGTGTCACTATATGGCGGTAAATGAGCTGAGCATCCTGTGAACCTTTCTCTTATAGATTTCCTGTTTTTCCCTCCAGGTTCTCTTTGAAGACGTTTTTGGGGAGCCTGATGGGTCTCACAGCATCCCCGGGGTCTGGTCGATGTCCTACAAGACCTTTGGTGGGGTGAAGAACTGCTGCTACATTGTGTTGTCGGTGCTGTGCGGCTGCCCCCTGGCCTTCTGCTGGGCCCTGGAGTTCGCCTGCGTCCAGTGCTGCCACATCTGGTGCATCGGGCCCTGTATAAAGATGTGGAACATGAACGTCTCCTGCATGAAGCTGTTCTGGAGCTCCTGCATCCACTGCATGTGTGACCCGTGTTACGAGGCCTGCGCCCTGTGCTTCAGCCTCATCCGGGTGCAGAACAAGAATGGATAGCCCCGGTGCCTACCCCAGTCACCTGGCAGCTGCCATCAGACCTCTGAGCCAGCTCATCTGTAATCATCTACCATCCCCTGATCACAGCGAGGTCCGAGCTGCAGCTTCTGTATATGTCTTGTACATTAATAAAGAAGTTTTCATATCACACGCCATCTTCAATGTCCAAATTTGTCCCAAATATCATCCAACACAGAGCAGCAGTTTGTGCTCCAGAGCTGCTTCACTTAACGGGGCTGTACAACAATGTATTCTTTATCCACAGGATCGACGAAGGCTTCACTGCTTGGGCCCCTGCCGATCACAGTGGACACGCGTGCTCGCTGCCGCTCCAGTCAGGTCTGTGGGTGCTGCAGAGTACAAGCGCCCACGGGTCCCTGGCAGCCCCACAGAGCTGAATGCAGCGGGCGGGCATGCATGTCTGCTACTCCATTCAAACGGGGGAATGCGGCTCCTGTTCTCGTGATCAGAAGGGCCAAATATTCAGCCAAGGTCGCTCCTCTGCTCACTTTGTATAATTCACGAGAAACATAGAAGTTGGTGTAAATTATAAATCTACCACAACTCCCATCGGGCCTGGCTTACATTTTCTGGCAGTGATGCGCTCTCGGATCCTCTGACTGCAGCAAGAAACGCCGTAATAAATTCGCCTGATGGAAGCAGACGCGGATCTGCTTTATTTTATAGCTTCAGTATTAATAAATCTGGAAGTTTCAGGCCACACCCCTCTCAATAAACCACACCCACTTTCCCAACTATTTAGCAAGCCTGGGGTAAAAAGTGAATTCCATTTTTTAGTGCAAACTGTGACTTAATGAAGAGCTGCTGCAGAACCTCCTAATACACAGAAGACCTCAGCAGCTGCAGAACCTCCTAATACACCCCTCAGCTGCTGCAGAACCTCCTAAAAACCTCAGCTGCTGCAGAACCTCCTAATACACAGAACAGCTATTGCTGGGGGCCCGAAGGTGAGTTTTTCAGGGCATCCATTCAGATTACACACATCAGGCTATATGGACTCCTGGTTCCTACGGCCACCTTCCAATTGTCATTCTAAAAAGTGTTTCTTCAGGGAGGCACAAAAATACCAAACTTCCAAAAAGCAAAATAAAACCAACTAAGAGAGGCCATAGGCCTAACTAACTGGGACAAAGTCCTCAAAAATAAAAATACAGCCACAAAATGGGAGATTTTTAAAAGCATCCTAAACTCTAATTGTGAGAGGTACATACCTTATAAGAAAAAAAAACTATGTGGATAAACAGAACTGTAAAGAAAACAATAAATGACAAAAAGAAAGCATATAAAACACTAAAACAGGAGGGTAGCACGGAAGCACTGAAAAACTATAAGGAAAAAAAATAGAATATGTAAAAGACAAATAAAAGCGGCCAAACTAGAGACCGAGAGATTAATTGCCAAAGAGAGAAAAACTAACCCTAAAATGTTCTACAATTATATAAATGTTAAAAAGTATAAATCTGAAGGTGTCGGCCCTCTACAGAGTAATGAGGGGGGAGTCGCAGAGAGCGATCAGGAGAAAGCAATGCTATTAAATATTTTTTCTCCACTGTATTCACTGAGGAAAATAAACCGTCATATGAAATGTAAAAGTAAATTCCCCATTAAAAGTGCCCTATCTGACCCAGGAAGAAGTACAGCCGCATCTTAAGATAAAAAATTGACAAATCACCGGGACCAGATGGCATACACAAGAGAATTAAGTAATGTCATAGCCAGACCCTCATTTCTGATATTTAAGGATTCTATACTGACAGGGAGTGTTCCACAGGATTGGCGCATAGCCAATATTCAAAAAAGGGTCCAAAAACAGAGCCCGGAAACTATAGGCCGGTAAGTTTAACATCTGTCGTGGGTAAACTGAAGGTTTTGTAAGAGATGCTATCTTGGAGGACCTCAATGAAAATAAACGAATAACGCCATATCAGCTTGGCTTCATGAGGGATCAGTCCATCATCTCCCAGATGATGATTATAGACCATGATGCCCCAGGACAATAACCCCCATCACCTGCGAGGACAGCGTCTTTGTCCTCATGACAACACTTGATGTCTCTCTGTGTCCCTATGTTAACACTTCCTGTCCTTGGATTTTGGGGGGACTCTATAGCAGCCAATCAGAATCCAGCACAGGTAAGAAAGTGAAAGGTGAGCTCTGATTGGCCGCTCTGCGGTGTGAGAGCAGCAAGGGGCCAGGTGTTGTTGTCATAGGGACGTTTCTGTCGCAGCGCAGGAATGAGGCAAGAGGCGGCGATGAAGTGAAAATATGCACATTATTTATTAACCGATTCTTTGTAATAAACCATTTGAAAATATTTTACAGAATCACGCACGACTCGTACAAACGCTCGTCACTTGTGGGACTTCTCTGTACAAATAAATAATCTGCTCCAGTCACCGGAAAAAAGCCACGGACGCATGAGGAGGAGTCGATGACCGGCGCCGCGCACCATATATATAGTATTTATAGATATTTATACCTATTTATAGTGGAGGATGCGAGCGGACGGACGCCTGGCGCACACACATCAGACACCCCCAAAACAACAGCCACACACAGCAAAGCTACAAGCAAACACATGACCATTAGGGGTTCACTTCATGACTCCCGACCCCTTGGCAGAGCGGGGGCTCCCCCCCCCCCCCCATCATTTGGCTGTGTCCAGAGCCGCAGGGAGGTCTAATCACTGGAGGCGGACGACAAGCAAGATGGCGGCATGAATGAGACGAGGATGAGGATGGACGCCAGAAAGGCAACAAATGGCTACAAAAGGAGCAAAGTCCCCCCAGTGTATAGAGGGCCTGTATTCATCATCTGTTCCAGGGAAAGCTGGGTGATCTCCCATACAAAGCCCACAGATGGCGACACTCAGCTTTCCTGGAAGCCTGAAGGGACAATCTGCCTGATCCCCCATTAATATGGGGCAGAACAAGGTGACGCGCCATACAGGAACCTGGGAAAGCTGGGTGCTAGGGACGACAGCTGACTGTACCCAGCTTTCCCAGGTTGCGGCTGATGCTCCAATTTCGGGGGGAAGGCGTAGTAATTGGAGGTTTGGCGCCTCATTCTCGGTCCCTGCTCTCGGTCATCATCTGGTCTGAAGGGCGGAGCACAGTTGAGACCCCTCCCCCAGGTTGTGCTATGATTGGCCGTGCCTCGCTGACACACTGCGACGGTTTCTGTGCGGTTTTTGGGGGTCGCAGGTCCCCTGTGCTTGTGAGATGCTTGTGCTCTGTCTTGGGATTATCACAGCTGGCACTGAGTATTTCAGGTCTACACACTCACAGAGTGAAAAAAACGGATTACATGAGGAACACACGGATCGGCTGGAGGCGGGGCTCTCTTAAAGAGATAGTAACCTGTGAGGGTGAATTAGGGCGTTGCCTTCACGCTCACGTGTAGGGGAAGCAGCAGCGGCGTCACAGACCGGATTCTTTGGTGCAAAATCATACATCGGGGGAAATTCGCCTGACCGCGGGGGCCGAGCTTGACAGCCCCAGGACCAGAGGGTGAAAGGAGAAAAACGCAGCTTTGGCACTTAAGGGGCAGAACTGCAGAAGCACAAGACCCCCGGAGCTGCACTCCTGCAGGAAGGAGCGGCAGATACTGTCCAATATGATCTGCCATACTTAAAGGGGCAGGCGCTGCCTGGAGTCTGACAACAGTCACTGTCCATTTTCTTTGCTTATAAGTCATTTGTCCTGAACCCCGACCCCCCCCCCCCCCCCGTATGAGAAGAACTCTGACTCCTTTGTATGTGACGATGATATGGAAAGCCATGAAAAGATGACCAAGGATCGCTGTGACATCGCCGTGAGGTCACCAGAGAGGGATATGACATCACCATTTATAACTGTGACAGCATCATTAGTGGATATGACATCACAATGAGCTGTGACATCACCACCATGGGTAGATATGACATCATCATGGGTATATGACATCATCACCAAGAACAGCTCTGACATCATCACCCTGAGTATATATGACATCATCACTATGGGTAGCTATAATATTTTCACTAAGGGTAGCTATGACATCACCCTGGGTAGATATGACATCATCACTAAGAGCTCTTGCTCCTTACAGTAGCTATAGACATGGACAAGGAGGTCAAAGAGCGCTGACCCTGTGACCCCCGCAACTTATAAGACAGAGAATCTGGTGAACGGACAGGAACCATGGAGACAGACGGACGAACAGGAAACAGGAAGTTCTGGGAGCTGCCATGGCTCCTCCCGCTCGCAGGTAAGTGCTGCCATGATGTCTAGGTTCCTGGTTGCCATGGTAACTCCTGATGACACTTAAAGGTCTCCTTGTTGTCGCCATAAAATCATCCAAATCAAGTGGTGGTTGTCGTGGTAATTCAGTGCAACGCGGAAGAGCGGCGTTTGCCTGTTTGTCATGGTAACCACATCACTACAGAAGAAGTGGCCTCAGGAAGGAGGGAGGAAGCGGGGCCCCTCTAGAGGCCCCGACCCACGGAGGACGAGGACGAGCAGCCGCCGAGCAGGAGCAGCAGCTGAAGAGACGCCAACAGGAGCCAAGACGGTCGGAACATGGAGCCCCGTCCGCAGTCCGAGGTGTCCTCCTGCAAGACAGAAGAGGCGGGAGTGAGAGGAGGACAAACTGATGCGGGACAGATGCAGCAGAGCCGAGTGTGTCAACTACTGGACACACTCGGCTCTGCTACATCGGTGAGGTATAGAACAGACCAGTACCATAGGGTTGTAGTCAAAGCAGACGTGGGGACCTTTACGATATCGGGGCATTTGCACCAGTTCACACTGCTCCGGACCCTCAGCTGTGACCAGGAGTTAAGGAGCGGCAGCAAAGAACTGAACCTTCTACTAGACTCTGTGCTTCTTTACCTTTGTGTTTCCAGGATCTCTGCTTGCTGTCAGTGAATAAAGGTGCAGCAACAGCCAGCAGAGGATTGTCTGCACCGACACACTGTAACAAACCATTAGGGTAGGTTTACAAAGTTTCGGGTCACCCTAACCCCCCCCCCCCCCCCCCAATATCTTCCCGGCTGAAGGATACAGCGCGTCTCGGCCTGGTCCAGCTTTATGGAGTCGCACTGGCTGCAGATCATCGTCTCGGCCACCACGAACAGGAGGTTTGTGTTTGAGAGTCTCTGGGCGTGGAAATATCTGTCAGAGCAAAGAGACAGCGATACAGGGGTTAATTTACCCTTCCTACCTCTGCGGCCATCCCCCGCCCCCCGAACCGGACTAACCGCGAGCAGGGTCCGCAATCAATGACCGCGGAGTAGGTGGCGTTGAGGTTGCTGAAGTAGTACTGCGTCTGCTTCATGATGCAGCTGGCTTCTCGGGGCTCCAGGTTCTCGGCCATGATGTCCTCTATGGAGACGGAAGAAACGGGGAAAGTGGGCGGAGCCTAGTCAGTGCCGCAGAGATCGGACATGGCCGCCACCCTACCTCACCATGGCAACACGCTGACGTCTGTGTAACACCAGCTTTACCATTACTGCTCATGTGCTTGTGTGGAAACCGTCAGTAAGCAGGAATCACAAGATCGGACCCGCAGCAGCTTACTGACGGTTTCCAGGTGGCACCCAATTTGTTTCCGCTGTGGAGTGAACAGGGGGCGTGCAATACCGCTCCTGTACTTCTCTCCCGCTCGCGGCAGGATGTAGTCGCCGACTAGGAGACGTGTTTGGCTCTTACCCGCGTGCATCCAGCTGGTGTACATGAGGCTGACGAACAGATGCTGCAAGAGCGACCTGCGGAGAGAGTCCGATATAAGATGGCGTCGAGGGGGCGTGACCTGACTGAAGCGCCAGGGAAATGGGGGCGGGGACAAGGAAGGCGGAGCCTCCAGGACTAACACACTCACCAGGCAGCAGCAGACGACAACCAGGCCAGATTCAGCATGTCCGCGATTGTCGGCTGGGGAAGAGGAGCTCAAGGTCAGCAGACAAGTCACAGGTGCTGCATTAACTCTCTAGTCACATCCAGAGCTGCAGTCACAGACTCACCCAGAAGGAGCTACGATGAACCAAACAGAGCCCTGAATGCAGCTCTGGAGGTGACTGGAGGAGAGTCACTTCCCTGGGGTTGTGCAGATCTCGGGCCCCTGCAAGGGACACTTACCACAAAGATGCCTCTGGGGGCGGCCCCCTTGTTGCTCTCGGTTTTGGGGGCGCACAGTGACTGGTAATCGTAGGACTCCTTCCTGGTGAAGAAGGAGCTGTTATACAGAGCAGACATCAGGTTGGGGTCCACCTCGCTGAAGAACTTCCCGACCTAAAAAACACATTGGGGCAGATTTATCAAAACTGGAGGAAAGGAAAAATGGCCTCGTTACCCATAGCAACCAATCAGATGGATCCGTTCATTTCCCAAAGGAGCTCGGACAAACGAAAGGCGAGATTAAGCACGTGGGGGCGGATTCTCAAGATACTACAACTCCCAGCATGCTCACTGTAAAGCCTCAAGTTGTGTAAACTCTACCAGGTATAACTGGCTGATAACAGAGAGCAATGGGTTAAATTCACCCGTCCTAGAACAGAACTGCCTATAACCTGCACTGGCCGATAACCGGGAGCAATAACCCGGATACACCCGCCATAACCCGCTCCGCGCTCAGCGCCATCACTGAAACCTGATTTCTGAATTACAGACAAATGCTCCGTGAAACGGCAATTAACCTCCGGAGTGAGGAGCATGTTTATGTATCAGCCCTGGCGAGAAAAACCGCGCCAATCAGGATCCGCATACAACGCAACCTGCAGTTATGTACTTAGTCTGTTTTATGTCTGACTGAAATTACCAGCAATATAAACACAGAGACGATCACATATAATCTACAGGCACTGATCCCCAGTCACATCCTGTATTATACTCCAGAGCTGCACTCACTATTCTGCTGGTGCAGTCACTGTGTACATACATTACTTATTCTGTACTGATCCCCAGTCACATCCTGTATTATACTCCAGAGCTGCACTCACTATTCTGCTGGTGCAGTCACTGTGTACATACATTACTTATCCTGTACTGATCCTGAGTAACATCCTGTATTATACTCCAGAGCTGCACTCACTATTCTGCTGGTGCAGTCACTGTGTACATACATTACTTATCCTGTACTGATCCTGAGTTACATCCTGTATTATACTCCAGAGCTGCACTCACTATTCTGCTGGTGCAGTCACTGTGTACATACATTACTTATCCTGTACTGATCCTGAGTTACATCCTGTGTTATACTCCAGAGCTGCACTCACTATTCTGCTGGTGCAGTCACTGTGTACATACATTACTTATCCTGTACTGATCCTGAGTTACATCCTGTGTTATACTCCAGAGCTGCACTCGCTATTCTGCTGGTGCAGTCACTGTGTACATACATTACTTATCCTGTACTGATCCTGAGTTACATCCTGTGTTATACTCCAGAGCTGCACTCGCTATTCTGCTGGTGCAGTCACTGTGTACATACATTACTTATCCTGTACTGATCCTGAGTTACATCCTGTATTATACTCCAGAGCTGCACTCACTATTCTGTTGGTGCAGTCACTGTGTACATACATTACTTAGCCTGTACTGATCCTGAGTTATATCCTGTATTATACCCCAGAGCTGCACTCACTATTCTGCTGGTGCAGTCACTGTGTACATACATTACTTATCCTGCACTGATCCCGAGTTACATCCTGTATTATGCTCCAGAGCTGCACTCACTATTCTGCTGGTGCAGTCACTGTCTACATACATTACTTAGCCTGTACTGATCCTGAGTTATATCCTGTATTATACCCCAGAGCTGCACTCACTATTCTGCTGGTGCAGTCACTGTGTACATACATTACTTATCCTGCACTGATCCCGAGTTACATCCTGTATTATGCTCCAGAGCTGCACTCACTATTCTGCTGGTGCAGTCACTGTCTACATACATTACTTATCCTGTACTGATCCTGAGTTATATCCTGTATTATACCCCAGAGCTGCACTCACTATTCTGCTGGTGCAGTCACTGTGTACATATATTACTTATCCTGTACTGATCCTGAGTTACATCCTGTATTATACTCCAGAGCTGCACTCACTATTCTGCTGGTGCAGTCACTGTGTACATACATTACTTATCCTGTACTGATCCTGAGTTATATCCTGTATTATACCCCAGAGCTGCACTCACTATTCTGCTGGTGCAGTCACTGTGTACATACATTACTTATCCTGCACTGATCCCGAGTTACATCCTGTATTATGCTCCAGAGCTGCAGTCACTATTTTGCAGAGCTGAAATCCCCCTTCAGTCTTAGCTGAGATGTAACAGTCGGAATTCCCGTTACCTGGGACCAGTGGTCTTGCTGGTTGGACATGACAAGGAATCCGCCGTCATCGATGAGAACGCAGAGTAAATCCTACAGAGGAGACACAATGACACGATGTCTGCAGCTCTGCTGATGGAGGATACTTGGCGCCTCACTGATAAATGACCGGGGTGCTGGGTTACTGATGGGCAGGGAGGGGAGGGTTTGGTACAATGTCACGGTGGTGGACAGATCGCAGGACGAGGCCACTTACCTCACTGTTGATGTCACAGTCCATCTCGCAGCTGCTGGAAGGACTGCATTGCTGGGGACGAGAGGAGAAGATGCTGCAGTCATTACATCTACAGGTCCATGAGGACCACGTGTGGCCGGAGGGGATCTAGGGTTATGGGGGGCTCACCTTGCGTGGTCCATGAGGATTTGCCTCCGAATGGTTACTGGCCAGAATTTTAAACTTTTCCACCCAAGCCTCAAGATCCAACTTTACCCCGACAACTATGGGGAAAAAAAATGGCAAAAAGGACAAACCACCAAGACGTAATATATGTCCCAAATGTATAGTGTGACAGGTGACTTCTAGCGCCCCCCGCAGTCCCAGCCATGCAACTCACCTGCAGGTTTCAGCTTCCTGCCGTCAATCTCCAGGTCCACCGCCGTGCTCACCAGAATCCCCACCGTGTTATTCTCCAGATCTGATGGTCGGTAACCAGCTGAGGAGAGAAGGTGGGGGTTACGTCAGGTGCTCCTCAGACCCTCTGTCCCGTCCTCAGCTCCTGCGTTCCTCAGAGTCCTCATCTGCCACGTTCCTGCCCTTCACCATCTTCCATGTCTCCATCCATCCCTCAACTAGACTCTTCCCTGCCAAGACCCTCACACACACCCCTCCTCCCCTCGGTCCTCCGCGCGCACCCCTCCTCTCCTCAATCCCTCCCTCCATCCATTCCTCAACTAGACTCTTCCCTGCCAAGACCCTCACACACACCCCTCCTCTCCTCAATTCCCCCGCGCACCCCTCCCCTCCTCAATCCCTCCCTCCCACGCACCCCTCCTCAATTCCCCCGCGCACCCCTCCCCTCCTCAATCCCTCCCTCCCACGCACCCCTCCTCTCCTCAATCCCTCCCTCCCACGCACCCCTCCTATCCTCAATCCCTCCCTCCCACGCACCCCTCCTCTCCTCAATCCCTCCCTCCCACGCACCCCTCCTCTCCTCAATCCCTCCCACGCACCCCTCCTCTCCTCAATCCCTCCCACGCACCCCTCCTCTCCTCAATCCCTCCCACGCACCCCTCCTCTCCTCAATCCCTCCCACGCACCCCTTCTCTCCTCAATCCCTCCAGTGCACTCCTCCTCAATCCCTCCCACGCACCCCTTCTCTCCTCAATCCCTCCAGTGCACTCCTCCTCAATCCTCCAGTGCACTCCTCCTCTCCTCCTCAATCCCCAGCGCACCCCTCCTCTCCTCATCAATCCTCCTCAATCCTCCGTGCACCCCTCCTCAATCCTCCAGTGCACTCCTCCTCAATCCTCCAGTGCACTCCTCCTCAATCCTCCAGTGCACTCCTCCTCTCCTCCTCAATCCCCAGCGCACCCCTCCTCTCCTCATCAATCCTCCTCAATCCTCCGTGCACTCCTCCTCAATCCTCCAGTGCACTCCTCCTCAATCCTCCAGTGCACTCCTCCTCAATCCTCCAGTGCACTCCTCCTCAATCCTCCAGTGCACCCCTCCTCTCCTCCTCAATCCTCCATGCACCCCTCCTCTCCTCCTCAATCCTCCGCGCACCCCTCCTCTCCTCCTCAATCCTCCGCGCACCCCTCCTCTCCTCATTCCTTCCAGTGCACTCCTCCTCAATCCTCCGCGCACCCCTCCTCTCCTCCTCAATCCCTCCAGTGCACTCCTCCTCAATCCTCCAGTGCACCCCTCCTCTCCTCCTCAATCCTCCAGTGCACCCCTCCTCTCCTCCTCAATCCTCCAGTGCACCCCTCCTCTCCTCCTCAATCCTCCAGTGCACCCCTCCTCTCCTCCTCAATCCTCCAGTGCACCCCTCCTCTCCTCCTCAATCCTCCGCGCACCCCTCCTCTCCTCAATCCCTCCAGTGCACTCCTCCTCAATCCTCCGCGCACCCCTCCTCTCCTCCTCAATCCTCCGCGCACCCCTCCTCTCCTCCTCAATCCTCCACGCACCCCTCCTCAATCCCTCCAGTGCACTCCTCCTCAATCCCTCCCACGCACCCGTTCTCTCCTCAATCCTCCAGGGCACTCCTCCTCAATCCTCCAGTGCACTCCTCCTCAATCCTCCAGTGCACTCCTCCTCAATCCTCCAGTGCACCCCTCCTCTCCTCCTCAATCCTCCACGCACCCCTCCTCTCCTCCTCAATCCTCCACGCACCCCTCCTCTCCTCAATCCCTCCAGTGCACTCCTCCTCAATCCTCCGCGCACCCCTCCTCAATCCTCCAGTGCACTCCTCCTCTCCTCCTCCTCAATCCTCCAGTGCACCCCTCCTCAATCCTCCAGTGCACTCCTCCTCTCCTCCTCCTCAATCCTCTGCGCACCCCTCCTCTCCTCCTCAATCCCTCCAGTGCACTCCTCCTCAATCCTCCAGTGCACCCCTCCTCTCCTCCTCCAGTGCACTCCTCCTCAATCCTCCAGTGCACTCCTCCTCAATCCTCCAGTGCACTCCTCCTCAATCCTCCAGTGCACTCCTCCTCAATCCTCCAGTGCACCCCTCCTCTCCTCCTCCAGTGCACTCCTCCTCAATCCTCCAGTGCACTCCTCCTCAATCCTCCAGTGCACTCCTCCTCAATCCTCCGCGCACCCCTCCTCTCCTCCTCAATCCCTCCAGTGCACTCCTCCTCAATCCTCCGCGCACCCCTCCTCTCCTCCTCAATCCTCCAGTGCACTCCTCCTCAATCCTCCAGTGCACTCCTCCCCTCCTCCTTTCGCGTTCGCCTCTTCTCTCATAACTTACGTTCTCTATAAGGTGCTCGGAATATATAGCCCTTGTTGTCGAGGCTTCTTCTATAAAACGTGGCATTATGAGGCTCCATGTCCTCCATCCAGTCATCCGCAGCCCTGGAGACACACAGATGACATAAGAGAGAGCAAGAAAGACACGAGAGACAGCAGAGAAGATTGGAGAGACAGAAGATGGAGACTGCAGAGAATGTATAATCACTGTGACCCCATGGGGTAGATAATCTGACCGCACAAGCCCCCCCCCCCCCCCCCAGGGTGCAGCCTTTTTTTTCTTGAAGTCCAAATTTTAACAGTTTTTATAATGTGACATTTCCAGTCGCTCTCAGTGGAGCCACTCACTTGTTGGGGAAGACTCTGGTGATGCCTCCATCCGTAGAAGCAAAGACGGCGAGGAGCCCGTACCTGCGAGGAGGAGGAGAATATAGAGTTATGGCGAAGGCAGCCACGTCATGACCGTCACCAAGGACGTCTCTGCAGCAGTCTCTAATGAGACGCCCTGTGCTGTCTATGGTCCTGGTTGGTTGTAGAGCTCATGTGGACGCCATGAGAAGTGGGTCACATATATGGCCCCCCGCACTGTGGTGTGAAGCCCCAGCGATTGCGCGGTGGCACACAGTGGGGCGGATTTACCAATCGTGCCGCACATTTACTATTCTGGTCCGTGGACCTTTAGAAATTTGGAGCATCGTAAAACCTGCGCCAGATTTACACTAGAATTACGTCAGTGCGCCTAGTCTAGATTCACACCACCTATACGTCGTTTTACTCCGCCAAAATGTTGGTGCCTTTTCGGCACAGAGGCAGACCACACCCCTTTCCTGTGAAGCCACGCCCCTTGTTGAAGCATGTATGACAGTTGGAAAACGTGATGTGAAGCGTGCTCGGCGGGTTTTTAATAGTAAATCTGCCCCTTACGTCAGAAGGTCCTTGTCCCTCCAGACACGGTCCGCCAGATCTCGCGTGATGCCCGTATCCAGGATCAGGTTGTGCAGGAGGAAGCTGTCACCTGTAGAAGAGGACTACAATGTCAGCCCCCGCACCACCACCACCACCACCATCCAGGAGCCCACCACAATGCTCACACTGCTTGGAGTCTGGAGTCACTTTCTCCATCAGTGAAATGAAATTCAGCAAGAACTCGGTGTTGTTTTCCGACTGTTCCAAGTCCTGGCAGTACTGCCTGCGGGAGACCGGGGAGGAGAGCGTCAGAGAAACAAGAAACGGAGGAGCGGGCGCATGATCAGGAACCAAGAGAGAGGGAACGGAGGAGCGATGGATCCTTACACTATGGCAGCCAATGAGGGGGAAAGAAGCAGGTCATGTGATCCATCCCAGCTGTGGTTGGCTGAGAATCTGCCTGACGGGAATGGAATCCTAAATCTATTTCAATTTCGAGGGACAGTACTGCCGCCATCATTCACATTTTGAGGGACATTACGGCCACCGTCATTCACATTTTGAGGGACATTATGGCCACCGTCATTTACGCTTCGAGGGACAGTACGGCCGCCATCATTTACATTTTGAGGGACAGTACCACCGCCATTTACATTTCAAGGGACAGTACCGCCGCCATCCTTTACGCTTCGAGGGACAGTACCGCCGCCTTCATTTACATTTTGAGGGACAGTACGGCCACCTTCATTTACGCTTCGAGGGACAGTACCGCCGCCATCATTTACATTTTGAGGGACAGTATCGCCGCCTTCATTTACGCTTCGAGGGACAGTACGGCCGCCATCATTTACATTTCGAGAGACAGTACGGCTGCCTTCATGTACATTTCGAGGGACGGTACCGCCGCCTTCATGTACATTTTGAGGGACAGTACCGCCGCCTTCATTTACGCTTCGAGGGACAGTACGGCTGCCATCATTTACGCTTCGAGGGACAGTACGGCCGCCATCATTTACATTTCGAGGGACAGTACGGCTGCCTTCATGTACATTTCGAGGGATGGTACCGCCGCCTTCATGTACATTTTGAGGGACAGTACCGCCGCCTTCATTTACGCTTCGAGGGACAGTACGGCCGCCATCATTTACATTTCGAGGGACAGTACGGCTGCCATCATTTACGCTTCGAGGGACAGTACGGCCGCCATCATTTACATTTCGAGGGACAGTACGGCTGCCTTCATGTACATTTCGAGGGATGGTACCGCCGCCTTCATGTACATTTTGAGGGACAGTACCGCCGCCTTCATTTACGCTTCGAGGGACAGTACCGCCGCCTTCATTTACATTTCGAGGGACAGTACGGCCGCCATCATTTACATTTCGAGGGACAGTACGGCCGCCATCATTTACATTTCGAGGGACAGTACCGCCGCCTTCATGTACATTTCGAGGGACGGTACCGCCGCCTTCATGTACATTTCGAAGGGACAGTACCGCCGCCTTTAGGAAGCTGCACTGGTGACAGGTTCCTGTTAGAGTAAAAGACCAAGAGAGTAAAGGGGGAAACAGAGAAGGGGCCCCAAAGTAAAAAACACGGAGAGGGCCCGACAAGATTGACTGTGACGGTTACGTTACCTTGGAGCCAGGAACACGCGACCTTCAGATTCAAAGGTATTCGGCATGAGAGACTCAAAATCTGTAACAGATAAGAAGAATTATCCAGCAAGTGAGAGGAGCGAGAGGGGTGACGCCCTGTGTGGGGCCGCTCCTATAGTGGTGGCATGTAGGGGAACCCTCGCCCTGCTGGGCACCAGGATCTGCTCTGCATGTATGGGTGGGACGAGCGGGATCCGGCCACAACCTTCAGGTGACATAATGAAAGTCAATGAAGTGAAGAGAAGGAGGAAGAACCACCAAGTGTCGATGGAGGAGCTGAAGGCGTCTTAATAGACACAAGCAACCTGGGGCTCTCCGACTGAGTCTGGCAAGGCATGCTGGGACTTGTGGTGCAACAGTTGGAGAGCCACAGAGTGCTACAGCTGGGATGATGGTGGATGGAGTAGGACTATCTGAAGCAGGAAGGGTCTCAGCCCCTAGAACTACAAACCTGAAGCTCATGTGATGGGAGAGCTGCAGGAACGTGCGCCACACCGTGACCGCTCCATTCATCCCTGTGCACTCCGCTGCGCCACCTGCTGTGCCTTAGTGGAACTGCAAACTGGGCCAAGAGCCTGTTCTCACCCGGGTTCTGCGATGTGACTGCCTCAGGTTTCTACAGGGGGCTCCGCGTAATCACTGTCCACCGGGGCCTGAGCTGAACTAGGGCCTCTTCACGTGTGAAAGATCGGCGTGCAGACTGGCCACATAGATGACCTGCCCGTCCACATGGTCTCCGTTCAACTGGGGAGAAGCCGGAGACTTGGGGGATTCATCTTGTGTCCTAATGAATATTGCAGATCGGCTCAATATCCTATAGCATCAGATGTCTGATATCCAGATGCATCTGTCACTGTAAACAGCCTACACATCTGTATTATACTCCAGAGCTGCACTCACTATTCTGCTGGTGCAGTCACTGTGTACATACATTACTTATCCTGTACTGATCCTGAGTTACATCCTGTATTATACTCCAGAGCTGCACTCACTATTCTGCTGGTGCAGTCACTGTGTACATACATTACTTATCCTGTATTATACTCCAGAGCTGCACTCACTATTCTTCTGGTGCAGACACTGTGTACATACATTACTTATCCTGTACTGATCCTGAGTTACATCCTGTATTATACTCCAGAGCTGCACTCCCTATTCTGCTGGCAGAATTACAGGATGTAATGTATGTACACAGTGACTGCACCAGCAGAATAGTGAGTGCAGCTCTGGAGTATAATACAGGATGTAACTCAGGATCAGTACAGGATAAGTAATGTATGTACACAGTGACTGCACCAGCAGAATAGTGAGTGCAGCTCTGGAGTATAATACAGGATGTAACTCAGGATCAGTACAGGATAAGTAATGTATGTACACAGTGACTGCACCGGCAGAATAGTGAGTGCAGCTCTGGAGTATAATACAGGATGTAACTCAGGATCAGTACAGGATAAGTAATGTATGTACACAGTGACTGCACCAGCAGAATAGTGAGTGCAGCTCTGGAGTACAATACAGGATGTAACTCAGGGTCAGTACAGGATAAGTAATGTATGTACACAGTGACTGCACCAGCAGAATAGTGAGTGCAGCTCTGGAGTATAATACAGGATGTAACTCAGGATCAGTACAGGATAAGTAATGTATGTACACAGTGACTCCACCAGCAGAATAGTGAGTGCAGCTCTGGAGTATAATACAGGATGTATCTTAGGATCAGTACAGGATAAGTAATGTATGTACACAGTGACTGCACCAGCAGAATAGTGAGTGCAGCTCTGGAGTATAATACAGGATGTAACTCAGGATCAGTACAGGATAAGTAATGTATGTACACAGTGACTTCACCAGCAGAATAGTGAGTGCAGCTCTGGAGTATAATACAGGATGTAACTCAGGATCAGTACAGGATAAGTAATGTATGTACACAGTGACTGCACCGGCAGAATAGTGAGTGCAGCTCTGGAGTATAATACAGGATGTAACTCAGGATCAGTACAGGATAAGTAATGTATGTACACAGTGACTGCACCAGCAGAATAGTGAGTGCAGCTCTGGAGTACAATACAGGATGTAACTCAGGGTCAGTACAGGATAAGTAATGTATGTACACAGTGACTGCACCAGCAGAATAGTGAGTGCAGCTCTGGAGTATAATACAGGATGTAACTCAGGATCAGTACAGGATAAGTAATGTATGTACACAGTGACTCCACCAGCAGAATAGTGAGTGCAGCTCTGGAGTATAATACAGGATGTATCTTAGGATCAGTACAGGATAAGTAATGTATGTACACAGTGACTGCACCAGCAGAATAGTGAGTGCAGCTCTGGAGTATAATACAGGATGTAACTCAGGATCAGTACAGGATAAGTAATGTATGTACACAGTGACTTCACCAGCAGAATAGTGAGTGCAGCTCTGGAGTATAACACAGGATGTAACTCAGGACTCTGTATGAGTTTGTGATCGGGGTTTCTGCTCCTGCATAATAATGGAGACTACTTACCTCTAGACTGCGGTGGTCCTGGTTTCAGCAGTGTGTGCTACATGCATTGTGTGCTGTGTGTGTAGGTAGGTACAGGGGTGCCCGCACCGATACTGCTCTGGTAGGTGGCCGGTTCCCCTGGATCAGTGCCCATTAGACATGCATGAAGTTCTGGGGTGCTACGTTGAGTTGATTTGAGGGGCACAGAAATACTGTTTTCAGGCACCTACAAAGCCACACTGAGATACCCAGCAAGTCAGTCCAAGCATACGACCACCCGGACAGGAGGCACCGTGCATTGTGGGGGTCTGGGAGGCACAGACTTCTCATGGAGGTGGGCATCGCTGGCCCGAGGTTACAGCTTCAGATTGGACGCACGGATTTAACACGGAGACAGATTGAATATTGAATGACTTTTTACTAGGAGGTTGTTCTTTTCCATATCACGTTGCCATAAATCTACCACCCACAATGCACTGGGGTGCGCGGCGGTGGGGTGGCCTGGAAACACGCAACTGATTGGACTGTCACCTAATAGGTCAGGGTGGGGGAGGGCAAGCGATGAGAGGAGAGGGGGGCAGAGTCAGAACTCTACCATTGGTTCATCAGCACTGCCAGTACAGGACCAGCGGGCAGAAGCTGTAGGGGTCCGTGCTGGTCTGGAGAAGGCAGCAAAGGGTGACTAAATGAAGACCCCCTCCCCCCCCAAATCCAATAACCCCGTGTATGGTCTGCACATGGTCAGCACGGACCCCTCCAGCTTGTACTGAAAATAGGAAGGTGGAAGGAGTGAGAGGAACGGGCGTTACCAGAACTACAACCCATTCATGAGAACTAGATGGAGGCCGCCGCTCTGTCACAAGCGGCTGCACGAGGGGGGGCAGCAAGGCAGATGAGGGGCGAGGTGGTCGGAGACAGGTGGGAACGTACAGGAGGGCGACAGACAGGTGGGGGGGGGGGGGGAAAGAAAAGAAAAGGGTCAAGACGTCTGGAGAGAAACAGGAGGGAGCCGGAAAGGGTGACCATTACTTGCCTGATTTAACCCCTTAATCACCCCAGTAACGTTGGGCCTAGAACCAGCCGCCATCATGTGCACACGCATTCTCTATATCATATATATTGCCAGGAATATATATATATACGTAGCTGCTGCTGGCGCCACATGAGACTGGTCATCACTGAGGGGATCAGAGAAGGCAGTAATACATGAGGGGGAAGGGGGGAGATGGACGAGGGTCCCACTTCATCCCACGTGGTGGAGGTCACACAGGGAGGTCGGGGGACTGACAGAAGAGCACAGACAGGAGGAGGGGTGACGGGTTCTGGGAAGTGGTAGTAGGCATCACGGGCAGGCAGGCGGGTGAGTGGGTGGGTGGTGGGTTGTGGAGGGGCAGGAAGATCTATTGCTGGAATATACTTGCCCTTAGTTTTCTTGTTTGGATCTGTGAAAATCCACCAGAGAGGCAGAAAAACAACACAAAGAAAAAGAACACAAAAGAAAAAGAAGGAGGAACGGGTGGAAAGGAGGAGGCATTACAAACAATATTTTATTCAAGAGCGGATTGAATAAAAATATTGTATCTTATAATTGTACTGAAACCAAAACAGAAAAGAAATCTCGCAAGAAACACCATGAAACATAAGCAGCAAACGAGAAATGGAGAGAAAGAAAGAAAGAAAGAAAGAACACAAAAAAAGAGTAGAGATAAGGAAGAGAGGTAGGAAAGACAAAAAGGGAAGGAAAGATGAGAAGAAAAAGAAGGAAAAAAAGAGTGTGGAATTGAAAGAATGAAGACGGAGGAGAGAAGAGAATGAAAGAAGGGAAAGGGAAGAAGAAGATTAAGTAAAGAGGACAGAAGAAAAAGAGGACAGGGAAGGAAGGAAGAAAGAGAAAGAAGAGGATGGGAAAAATAGAAGAGTAGGGAAGGAAGAGAAAGAGGAATGACCAGAGGGAAACAGAAGAGCGAAACAGGAAGCAAGATAAAAATAAATAGAAGAAAAAAGAACAGGAAGAGAAGAGATAGGAACAAGGAAGAAGAGCTAGAAAGCAGAAAGAAAGGAAGAGGAAAGTAGATAAAACTAGAAAGAGAAAAAAAAAAGAATAGAAAAAGAGAAACGACCAAACAAGAAGAGAAGGAAGAAATGAAGAAATAAAGGGAGAGAGAAAAAAAGACAAGAGGAAGGAATTAGAGAAAGGAGGAAGAAAGATTAGAACGGAAGGGATTAAAGAGGAAAAGGAGGAGGTGATAGGAAAAGAGAAGGGCAACACGGATGAAATAAGAAAGGTGCAAAGGAGAAAGAGAAGAGTGAAGAAAACAGACTGGTAGAAGAAGAAACAGGGAGAAAGGGGGGAAAAGAAGAAAAGAAGGTTCAAGAAAAGGGAAGAGATGAGAGGGATCTACAGAAAGGTGGAGAATACGGGAGGGAAGTAAGACAGAGACAAGGAAACCAGAGAGAGAGAGGAGAAGAAAGCAAAAAGGGAAGAACTAGCCACAGAGAGAGAAGATAGAATGAAAAGTATGAGAGGAAGAGAGCGCGTGAGAGTGCTGCTACCAGAGGAAGAACTTCTGAGAGTGCTGGTAAAGAGACACAACTGGGGAATGACTGTAAAAGAGAGTGCTGGCGAGAGAAGTAGTAAGAGAGTCCTAGTGAGAGAGGAAGAGTGTAAGAGAGAGCTGGTGAGAGAGGAAGAGTGTAAGAGAGAGCTGGTGAGAGAGGAAGAGTGTAAGAGAGAGCTGGTGAGAGAGGAAGAGTGTAAGAGAGAGCTGGTGAGAGAGGAAGAGTGTAAGAGAGAGCTGGTGAGAGAGGAAGAGTGTAAGAGAGAGCTGGTGAGAGAGGAAGAGTGTAAGAGAGAGCTGGTGAGAGAGGAAGAGTGTAAGAGAGAGCTGGTGAGAGAGGAAGAGTGTAAGAGAGAGCTGGTGAGAGAGGAAGAGTGTAAAAGAGTGCTGGTGAGAGTGGAAGAGTAAGAGAGTGGTGGTGAGAGAGGAAGAGTGTAAGAGAGTGCTGGTGAGAGAGGAAGAGTGTAAGAGAGAGCTGGTGAGAGAGGAAGAGTGTAAAAGAGTGCTGGTGAGAGTGGAAGAGTAAGAGAGTGGTGGTGAGAGAGGAAGAGTGTAAGAGAGTGCTGGTGAGAGAGGAAGAGTGTAAAAGAGTGCTGGTGAGAGTGGAAGAGTAAGAGAGTGGTGGTGAGAGAGGAAGAGTGTAAGAGAGTGCTGGTGAGAGAGGAAGAGTGTAAGAGTGCTGGTGAGAGAGGAAGAGTGTAAGAGAGTGCTGGTGAGAGAGGAAGAGTGTAAGAGAGTGCTGGTGAGAGAGGAAGAGTGTAAGAGAGTGCTGGTGAGAGAGGAAGAGTGTAAGAGAGTGCTGGTGAGAGAGGAAGAGTGTAAGAGTGCTGGTGAGAGAGGAAGAGTGTAAGAGAGTGCTGGTGAGAGAGGAAGAGTGTAAGAGAGTGCTGGTGAGAGAGGAAGAGTGTAAGAGAGTGCTGGTGAGAGAGGAAGAGTGTAAGAGAGTGCTGGTGAGAGAGGGAGAGTGTAAGAGAGTGCTGGTGAGAGAGGAAGAGTGTAAGAGAGTGCTGGTGAGAGAGGAAGAGTGTAAGAGAGTGCTGGTGAGAGAGGAAGAGTGTAAGAGAGTGCTGGTGAGAGAGGAAGAGTGTAAGAGAGTGCTGGTGAGAGAGGAAGAGTGTAAGAGAGAGCTGGTGAGAGAGGAAGAGTGTAAGAGAGTGCTGGTGAGAGAGGAAGAGTGTAAGAGAGTGCTGGTGAGAGAGGAAGAGTGTAAGAGTGCTGGTGAGAGAGGAAGAGTGTAAGAGAGTGCTGGTGAGAGAGGAAGAGTGTAAGAGAGTGCTGGTGAGAGAGGAAGAGTGTAGGAGAGTGCTGGTGAGAGAGGAAGAGTGTAAGAGAGTGCTGGTGAGAGAGGAAGAGTGTAAGAGAGTGCTGGTGAGAGAGGAAGAGTGTAAGAGAGTGCTGGTGAGAGAGGAAGAGTGTAAGAGAGTGCTGGTGAGAGAGGAAGAGTGTAAGAGAGTGCTGGTGAGAGAGGAAGAGTGTAAGAGAGTGCTGGTGAGAGAGGAAGAGTGTAAGAGTGCTGGTGAGAGAGGAAGAGTGTAAGAGAGTGCTGGTGAGAGAGGAAGAGTGTAAGAGAGTGCTGGTGAGAGAGGAAGAGTGTAAGAGAGTGCTGGTGAGAGAGGAAGAGTGTAAGAGAGTGCTGGTGAGAGAGGAAGAGTGTAAGAGTGCTGGTGAGAGAGGAAGAGACAGAAGCATCTGATTCAGAGATTAATCTGAATGAATCAAACTGAAAGACATTCATTATGATTCCGATGAACAGAGAAGTCTCATGCACACACCTCCCGGGCAGCGAGTGTCTGCCAGGCTCCGCATGCTGCCAACTTCTGCCCTCACCCCCAGACATGTCCCCCCTCAACAATGAAAAATCCGGGGGATGGCCGGGGGCAGGCATGAGCTGGGGGACAGGAAGAGGGGGTCACTGGGAGACACACAAGCAAAGGGGAAACTTACACTGCACCTGGAGGATCTGATCACTCAGATTAGCCCGGAGGTAATAGGAGCTGTACAGAGGCAACACCAGGCCCAGGCTGCCGGCACCAGGAGAGAGACGGGGGCAAGAGAGAATGGGGGGGGGGCGAGGGGTGGGGGGGAGAGGAAGAGAATGGGGGGGGGGGGGCGAGGGGTGGGGGGGAGAGGAAGAGAATGGGGGGGACGAGGGGTGCGGGAGAGAGGAAGAGAATGGGGGGGGACGAGGGGTGCGGGAGAGAGGAAGAGAATGGGGGGGACGAGGGGTGCGGGAGAGAATGGGGGGGACGAGGGGTGCGGGAGAGAGGAAGAGAATGGGGGGGGGGACGAGGGGTGCGGGAGAGAGGAAGAGAATGGGGGGGGGGGGGCGAGGGGTGGGGGGGAGAGGAAGAGAATGGGGGGGGGGCGAGAGGAAGAGAATAGGGGGGGACGAGGGGTGCGGGAGAGAGGAAGAGAATGGGGGGGGATGAGGGGGTGCGGGAGAGAGGAAGAGAATGGGGGGGACGAGGGGGTGCGGGAGAGAGGAAGAGAATGGGGGGGACGAGGGGTGCGGGAGAGAGGAAGAGAATGGGGGGACGAGGGGGTGCGGGAGAGAGGAAGAGAATGGGGCGGGCGAGGGGTGCAGGAGAGAGGAAGAGAATGGGGGGGACGAGGGGTGCGGGAGAGAGGAAGAGAATGGGGGGGACGAGGGGTGCGGGAGAGAGGAAGAGAATGGGGGGGACGAGGGGTGCGGGAGAGAATGGGGGGGACGAGGGGTGCGGGAGAGAGGAAGAGAATGGGGGGGGGGACGAGGGGTTCGGGAGAGAGGAAGAGAATGGGGGGGGGGGGGCGAGGGGTGGGGGGGAGAGGAAGAGAATGGGGGGGGGCGAGAGGAAGAGAATAGGGGGGGACGAGGGGTGCGGGAGAGAGGAAGAGAATGGGGGGGGATGAGGGGGTGCGGGAGAGAGGAAGAGAATGGGGGGGACGAGGGGGTGCGGGAGAGAGGAAGAGAATGGGGGGGACGAGGGGTGCGGGAGAGAGGAAGAGAATGGGGGGACGAGGGGGTGCGGGAGAGAGGAAGAGAATGGGGCGGGCGAGGGGTGCAGGAGAGAGGAAGAGAATGGGGGGGACGAGGGGTGCGGGAGAGAGGAAGAGAATGGGGGGGGGGCGAGGGGTGGGGGGGGGGGAGAGGAAGAGAATGGGGGGGGGGGGGAGGAAGAGAATAGGGGGGGACGAGGGGTGCGGGAGAGAGGAAGAGAATGGGGGGGACGAGGGGTGCGGGAGAGAGGAAGAGAATGGGGGGGACGAGGGGGTGCGGGAGAGAGGAAGAGAATGGGGGGACGAGGAGTGCGGGAGAGAGAAAGAATGGGGGGACGAGGGGTGTGGGAGAGAATGGGGGGACGAGGGGTGCGGGAGAGAGGAAGAGAATGGGGGGACGAGGGGGTGCGGGAGAGAGGAAGAGAATGGGGGGGACGAGGGGTGTGGGAGAGAGGAAGAGAATGGGGGGGACGAGGGGTGCGGGAGAGAGGAAGAGAATGGGGGGGACGAGGGGTGCGGGAGAGAGGAAGAGAATGGGGGGGACGAGGGGTGCGGGAGAGAGGAAGAGAATGGGGGGGACGAGGAGTGCGGGAGAGAGAAAGAATGGGGGGACGAGGGGTGTGGGAGAGAATGGGGGGACGAGGGGTGCGGGAGAGAGGAAGAGAATGGGGGGACGAGGGGTGCGGGAGAGAGGAAGAGAATGGGGGGGACGAGGGGGTGCGGGAGAGAGGAAGAGAATGGGGGGACGAGGAGTGCGGGAGAGAGAAAGAATGGGGGGACGAGGGGTGTGGGAGAGAATGGGGGGACGAGGGGTGCGGGAGAGAGGAAGAGAATGGGGGGACGAGGGGTGCGGGAGAGAGGAAGAGAATGGGGGGGACGAGGGGTGTGGGAGAGAGGAAGAGAATGGGGGGGGGGGGCGAGGAAGAGAATGGGGGGGACGAGGGGTGCGGGAGAGAGGAAGAGAATGGGGGGGACGAGGGGTGCGGGAGAGAGGAAGAGAATGGGGGGGACGAGGGGTGCGGGAGAGAGGAAGAGAATGGGGGGGACGAGGGGTGCGGGAGAGAGGAAAAGAATGGGGGGAACGAGGGGTGTGGGAGAGAGGAAGAGAATGGGGGGGACGAGGGGTGCGGGAGAGAATGGGGGGGACGAGGGGTGCGGGAGAGGATGGGGGGGACGAGGGGTGCGGGAGAGGATGGGGGGGACGAGGGGTGCGGGAGAGGATGGGGAAAGGGCGACAAGGGGTAAGGATAGTCGGGAGCAATGTAATTATTGGGGGGAGAGTATTGGAGGGTAAACAGCAGGAAAGCAGGATGATTGGGAAGGGGACAAAGAAGAAGGGGAGAGGGGAAGAGAGAATGTTACTAGAGGTTCAGAGCTCAGCAGCAAATACTACACCTTACTGCGCACACTGCACTCCACTGCATTCTTAAAGAGACACTGTCCTGACTAGTTTAGCTGGTGACATCGGATAGAAGCACCACTGCTCCCAGCTTTCCCAGACCCTCTCTGCTACAGAAGCTGGGTGACCGCCGCCACTGGTGCTCTCCAGGCAGCCATATTGGATTCCACCCAAACTGACAGGAGACGACTCCAGGACTGATATTTACTGGTGGTTTTATTTAAGGGGTGAACCCCAGTTCTGATGGTCGCAGCGCTCAGGACCTCATTTTTCTGCATCATTGTACAGCAGGGTAGGGACAGTGGCGCCAAACATCTATAGACCGGGAGCCGCTGATCTCTGGACACACCACAGACACTAACTAGCGGCAGAGCCCGCTGCCATCCCTACACTTGTCCACAAGATGGCAGCAGCACACCGGACCTGTGCAGAGAAGGGCATTATGGGAGTGCGGTGCAAGCGTCCGTAAGCCCTGAATCCCACCAGTACAGGCTACAGCAATGGTGTGGCCCCTGGAATGTGGCTCCTGGGAGTCAGCATCCAGCTCACCTGTAATTAGTGCTGTGTATGGGGGCGTAGGTGTAAGTCCGATCCACTTCATCGATGTACCTCTGAGGGCAAATAACAGATCACATGATAAAGTAACCCCCAAGTGCCCCCCACCCTCAATATATCCTCCTACTGCCCCAAACCCCAGTGCATACCCTTCCCCCCCCCACCCCCAGTCTATACCCCTCACCCCCAGTCTATACCCCTCACCCCCAGTCTATACCCCTCACCCCCAGTCTATACCCCTCACCCCCAGTCTATACCCCTCACCCCCAGTCTATACCCCTCATCCCCAGTCTATACCTTTCATCCCTAGTCTATACCTTTCATCCCTAGTGTATACAACTCTCACCCCCAGTGTATTCCCCCAACTGCGCCTACTCCCAGTGTATACCCCTCCCCCCACCACCAGTGAATGCTCCTCACTGCCCCTACTCCCAGTGTATACCCCTCCCCCCACCACCAGTGAATGCTCCTCACTGCCCCTACTCCCAGTGTATACCCCTCCCCCCACCACCAGTGAATGCTCCTCACTGCCCCTACTCCCAGTGTATCCCCCTCCCCCCACCACCAGTGAATGCTCCTCACTGCCCCTACTCCCAGTGTATACCCCTCCCCCCACCACCAGTGAATGCTCCTCACTGCCCCTACTCCAGTGTATACCCCTCCCCCCACCACCAGTGAATGCTCCTCACTGCCCCTACTCCCAGTGTATACCCCTCCCCCCACCACCAGTGAATGCTCCTCACTGCCCCTACTCCCAGTGTATACCCCCCCCCCCACCACCAGTGAATGCTCCTCACTGCCCCTACTCCAGTGTATACCCCTCCCCCCACCACCAGTGAATGCTCCTCACTGCCCCTACTCCAGTGTATACCCCTCCCCCCACCACCAGTGAATGCTCCTCACTGCCCCTACTCCCAGTGTATACCCCTCCCCCCACCACCAGTGAATGCTCCTCACTGCCCCTACTCCCAGTGTATACCCCTCCCCCCACCACCAGTGAATGCTCCTCACTGCCCCTACTCCCAGTGTATACCCCTCCCCCCACCACCAGTGAATGCTCCTCACTGCCCCTACTCCAGTGTATACCCCTCCCCCCACCACCAGTGAATGCTCCTCACTGCCCCTACTCCCAGTGTATACCCCTCCCCCCACCACCAGTGAATGCTCCTCACTGCCCCTACTCCCAGTGTATACCCCTCCCCCCACCACCAGTGAATGCTCCTCACTGCCCCTACTCCCAGTGTATACCCCTCCCCCCACCATCAGTGAATGCTCCTCACTGCCCCTACTCCAGTGTATACCCCTCCCCCCACCACCAGTGAATGCTCCTCACTGCCCCTACTCCAGTGTATACCCCTCCCCCCACCACCAGTGAATGCTCCTCACTGCCCCTACTCCAGTGTATACCCCTCCCCCCCACCACCAGTGAATGCTCCTCACTGCCCCTACTCCCAGTGTATACCCCTCCCCCCACCACCAGTGAATGCTCCTCACTGCCCCTACTCCCAGTGTATACCCCTCCCCCCACCACCAGTGAATGCTCCTCACTGCCCCTACTCCCAGTGTATACCCCTCCCCCCACCACCAGTGAATGCTCCTCACTGCCCCTACTCCCAGTGTATACCCCTCCCCCCACCACCAGTGAATGCTCCTCACTGCCCCTACTCCCAGTGTATCCCCCTCCCCCCACCACCAGTGAATGCTCCTCACTGCCCCTACTCCAGTGTATACCCCTCCCCCCACCATCAGTGAATGCTCCTCACTGCCCCTACTCCCAGTGTATACCCCTCCCCCCACCACCAGTGAATGCTCCTCACTGCCCCTACTCCCAGTGTATACCCCTCCCCCCACCACCAGTGAATGCTCCTCACTGCCCCTACTCCCAGTGTATACCCCTCCCCCCACCACCAGTGAATGCTCCTCACTGCCCCTACTCCCAGTGTATACCCCTCCCCCCACCACCAGTGAATGCTCCTCACTGCCCCTACTCCCAGTGTACATCTCTCATGGACATAACCAAATCTCGATCATTGCCAGTCCCTGCGCCCACTGCCCCCGGTCCCTGCGCCCACAGCGTACCTCATCCAGTGATTTCACCAGGGTCCGGATGAACTGATGCCCTTCTAACCCATCAATCATTCTCCTCCGGATCTGGAAAATGAAGCAGATGATAAATAAAAACCGCACAACCGGCGAGCGCGGCGCAGACACGGAGGACACGGAGCGGACACTCACCTCCTCCTTATTCTCATCCTCCAGCTCCGCGTCCAGGAAATCCAGGGTGACCGGCTCCTGGAAGCTAATGACCTGCAAAGAGGCGGAAAACAACAGCGCCGAGCTGAATGGCGGGCACCACAGACGCAGCATCGTACAGAATGGCTCATCTCCAAACTACTGGGCGTGAATACATATGCAACACCGCAGAGTCTTACTTGTGGCTTCAGGTTGGGATGGAGCAGGACGTAGCCGTTCAGATCAATGGCAAACATGTAACCATTGGCCCCCAACTGTGGAGAGAAGCACGAAAATTACAGCTCGCCCCCAAAGCATTAACCTCCTGACCTCAGGAGCAGCACCCCACAATAACACCCCCAAGGACATCATTAACGTGGGCCCCTCTTCATCACATACACTGTATCGCGGCATCAGTCTCTGGATGTCGTCCAAAGCAACGTCAATGCCCATAACACCGAGGATGAGCTGGTTCTGCCGATTCTGAAGGTGGGGAAGGGAACAAATCAGTGAAAGTCATGTGACCACAGCTGGACTCTGTATCTAGTGAGCTCCCCCTAGTGGTGGTTGTATGATCTGTATGTAATGAACTCCCCCTAGTGGTGACTGTATAATCTGTATGTATTGAGCTCCCTCTAGTGGTGACTGTATGATCTGTATGTAGTGAGCTCCCTCTAGTGGTGGCTGTATAATCTGTATGTAGTGAGCTCCCTCTAGTGGTGGATGTATAATCTGTATCTAGTGAGCTCCCCCTAGTGGTGACTGTATAATCTGTATGTAGTGAGCTCCCCCTAGTGGTGGCTGTATAATCTGTATGTAGTGAGCTCCCCCTAGTGGTGGCTGTATAATCTGTATGTAGTGAGCTCCCCCTAGTGGTGACTGTATAATCTGTATGTAGTGAGCTCCCCCTAGTGGTGGCTGTATAATCTGTATGTAGTGAGCTCCCCCTAGTGGTGGCTGTATAATCTGTATGTAGTGATCTCCCTCTAGTGGTGACTGTATAATCTGTATGTAGTGATCTCCCTCTAGTGGTGACTGTATAATCTGTATGTAGTGAGCTCCCTCTAGTAGTGGCTGTATAATCTGTATGTAGTGAGCTCCCCCTAGTGGTGGCTGTATAATCTGTATGTAGTGAGCTCCCTCTAGTGGTGGCTGTATAATCTGTATGTAATGAACTCCCCCTAGTGGTGACTGTATAATCTGTATGTAGTGAGCTCCCCCTAGTGGTGGCTGTATAATCTGTATGTAATGAACTCCCCCTAGTGGTGACTATATAATCTGTATGTATTGAGCTCCCTCTAGTGGTGACTGTATAATCTGTATGTAGTGAGCTCCCCCTAGTGGTGGCTGTATGATCTGTATGTAGTGAGCTCCCCCTAGTGGTGACTGTATAATCTGTATGTAGTGAGCTCCCCTAGTGCTAGCTGTATACTCTGTATGTAGTGAGCTCTCTCTAGTGGTGGCTGTATAATCTGTATGTAGTGAGGTCCCTCTAGTGGTGGCTGTATAATCTGTATGTAGTGAGCTCCCCCTAGTGGTGGCTGTATAATCTGTATGTAGTGAGCTCCCTCTAGTGGAGGCTGTATAATCTGTATGTAGTGAGCTCCCTCTAGTGATGGCTGTATAATCTGTATGTAGTGAGCTCCCTCTAGTGGTGGCTGTATAATCTGTATGTAGTGAGCTCCCTCTAGTGGTGGCTGTATAATCTATATGTAATGAGCTCCCTCTAGTGGTGGCTGTATAATCTGTATGTAGTGAGCTCACTCTAGTGGTGGCTGTATAATCTGTATGTAATGAGCTCCCCCTAGTGGTGACTGTATAATCTGTATGTAATGAGCTCCCTCTAGTGGTGACTGTATAATCTGTATGTAGTGAGCTCCCTCTAGTGGTGGCTGTATAATCTGTATGTAGTGAGCTCCCTCTAGTGGTGGCTGTATAATTTGTATGTAGTGAGCTCCCTCTAGTGGTGGCTGTATAATCTGTATGTAGTGAGCTCCCTCTAGTGGTGGCTGTATAATCTGTATGTAGTGAGCTCCCTCTAGTGATGGCTGTATAATCTGTATGTAGTGAGCTCCCTCTAGTGGTGACTGTATAATCTGTATGTAGTGAGCTCCCCCTAGTGGTGGCTGTATAATCTGTATGTAATGAGCTCCCTCTAGTGGTGACTGTATAATCTGTATGTAGTGAGCTCCCTCTAGTGGTGGCTGTATAATCTGTATGTAGTGAGCTCCCTCTAGTGATGGCTGTATAATCTGTATGTAGTGAGCTCCCTCTAGTGGTGGCTGTATAATCTGTATGTAGTGAGCTCCCTCTAGTGGTGGCTGTATAATCTGTATGTAGTGAGCTCCCTCTAGTGGTGGCGGTATAATCTGTATGTAGTGAGCTCCCTCTAGTAGTGACTGTATACTCTGTATGTAGTGAGCTCCCTCTAGTGGTAGCTGTATAATCTGCATGTAGTGAGCTCCCTCTAGTGGTGTCCATATTATCTGTATGTAGTGAGCTCCCCCTAGTGGTGGCTGTATAATCTGTATGTAGTGAGCTCCCTCTAGTGGTGACTGTATAATCTGTATGTAGTGAGCTCCCTCTAGTGGTGACTGTATAATCTGTATGTAGTGAGCTCCCTCTAGTGGTGGCTGTATAATCTGTATGTAGTGAGCTCCCTCTAGTGGTGGCTGTATAATCTGTATGTAGTGAGCTCCCTCTAGTGGTGACTGTATAATCTGTATGTAGTGATCTCCCCCTAGTGGTGACTGTATAATCTGTATGTAGTGAGCTCCCCCTAGTGGTGGCTGTATAATCTGTATGTAGTGAGCTCCCTCTTTTGGTGACTGTATAATCTGTATGTAGTGAGCTCCCTCTAGTGGTGGCTGTATAATCTGTATGTAGTGAGCTCCCTCTAGTGGTGGCTGTATAATCTGTATGTAGTGAGCTCCCTCTAGTGGTGTCTGTATAATCTGTATGTAGTGAGCTCCACCTAGTGGTGACTGTATAATCTGTATGTAGTAAGCTCCCTCTAGTGGTGGCTATATAATCTGCATGTAGTGAGCTCCCTCTAGTGGTGGTTGCAGGTAGAGTTTATCATGTAAATACTGGCTGGTGTGGGGGATTTAGGGGATATAGACTTATGATGACATCACTTGGCGGTTCTCATGATGGCGGTCTGAGGCGATGTATTAACCGCTCCTCACCTTGCTGGGGTTTCCAGACTCATCAGCTCCAGAAGACGTCAGGTTGAATACGGGCAGCGTCCCAGTCACCACCAGACCCAAACCCTGCAGAGAACAATGAAAGTGAGAATGGGGTGAGTGAGGGCAGGGAGCGATTAGGAAGGTACAGGGTGTCCGCGTGGCCCTGATGCGGTCTGTGGGGGGCGCCGCGCTCCTCACCAGTGCATCCTGGTAGACGTTCGTCCATTGAACCTGCTTTGCTTCATTTCCAGCCAAAACCATTGGACGCCCGAGAACGTCAAGATATTCCTGCATCACCCCAAAAAACGAGAAGAAATCAGAACCCGAATATCAAACATGACAAGAGACGACGAAGGGGACACCCCAAAATACACAGAAATACTGGGGGGCATCTGCTGAACCCCAACATACTGGATGTGGGTGCCCCCATGTGCCCTTTTCCGTACCTGAGTGTTTATGCGAATCGCTCCGATGGACGGAATCTCAAAATAGTAACCTGTAAAGAAGAAGGCGGTGAGAGGAGCAGCGGCGAGCGCCATATTGATGTGCACGCTCAGCCGGCCGCGCACTCACCCTTATTAGCGCAAGCCATCCACTGCAGGGGCGTGACGTCATAATTGTGCTGCCCGACCGAGAACGTGAAGACGCGAACCTACGGGAGAAAGCGACCGTAATCCCCATGAGAGCTGCAGTACACAGTACGGGGGTCTCCCACTACGGGACACAGTACGGGGGGGGTCTCCCACTATAGGACACAGTACGGGGGGTCTCCCACTACGGGACACAGTACGGGGGGTCTCCCACTACGGGACACAGTACGGGGGGGGTCTCCCACTATAGGACACAGTACGGGGGGTCTCCCACTACGGGACACAGTACGGGGGGTCTCCCACTACGGGACACAGTACGGGGGGGTCTCCCACTATAGGACACAGTACGGGGGGTCTCCCACTACGGGACACAGTACGGGGGGTCTCCCACTACGGGACACAGTACGGGGGGGTCTCCCACTATAGGACACAGTACGGGGGGGTCTCCCACTACGGGACACAGTACGGGGGGGTCTCCCACTACGGGACACAGTACGGGGGGGTCTCCCACTACAGGACAGAGTACGGGGGGTCTCCCACTACAGGACACAGTACGGGGGGTCTCCCACTACGGGACACAGTACGGGGGTCTCCCACTACGGGACACAGTACGGGGGTCTCCCACTACGGGACACAGTACGGGGGGTCTCCCACTACGGGACACAGTACGGGGGGTCTCCCACTACGGGACACAGTACGGGGGGTCTCCCACTACGGGACACAGTACGGGGGGTCTCCCACTACAGGACACAGTACGGGGGGTCTCCCACTACGGGACACAGTACGGGGGTCTTATGTAGGACAGTTACTTACAGTCTTGTTTGGCCAGTTGTATTTCTCAAAGACGTCTTGCACCCGATCCTCTCCGCCGTCCGTGAACATCATAATCATCTTATTACAGTTCGCACGAGTGACATTTGTCTGCGGTTAATAGAGAAATGAGTGTCACACCTGCCGGCGATAGCGACGCACCGCGTGTCACACCTGCCGGCGATAGCGACGCACCGCGTGTCACACCTGCCGGCGATAGCGACGCACCGCGTGTCACACCTGCCGGCGATAGCGACGCACCGCGTGTCACACCTGCCGGCGATAGCGACGCACCGCGTGTCACACCTGCCGGCGATAGCGACGCACCGCGTGTCACACCTGCCGGCGATAGCGACGCACCGCGTGTCACACCTGCCGGCGATAGCGACGCACCGCGTGTCACACCTGCCGGCGATAGCGACGCACCGCGTGTCACACCTGCCGGCGATAGCGACGCACCGCGTGTCACACCTGCCGGCGATAGCGACGCACCGCGTGTCACACCTGCCGGCGATAGCGACGCACCGCGTGTCACACCTGCCGGCGATAGCGACGCACCGCGTGTCACACCTGCCGGCGATAGCGACGCACCGCGTGTCACACCTGCCGGCGATAGCGACGCACCGCGTGTCACACCTGCCGGCGTTAGCGACGCACCGCGTGTCACACCTGCCGGCGATAGCGACGCACCGCGTGTCACACCTGCCGGCGATAGCGACGCACCGCGTGTCACACCTGCCGGCGATAGCGACGCACCGCGTGTCACACCTGCCGGCGATAGCGACGCACCGCGTGTCACACCTGCCGGCGATAGCGACGCACCGCGTGTCACACCTGCCGGCGATAGCGACGCACCGCGTGTCACACCTGCCGGCGATAGCGACGCACCGCGTGTCACACCTGCCGGCGATAGCGACGCACCGCGTGTCACACCTGCCGGCGATAGCGACGCACCGCGTGTCACACCTGCCGGCGATAGCGACGCACCGCGTGTCACACCTGCCGGCGATAGCGACGCACCGCGTGTCACACCTAATGCGCCTGATATTATTGCTTCTGTACTCACATTCTGGAGCTGGCTGAAGGCGTACTCAAACCCAGCCTTGTAGTCGGTGGTCCCTCGCGCCACCATGTCCTGCACGGCCTCTTTGATCACCTTTTTATTCCTCACATTGGCCTGGACCAGCTGCCGGAAGCAGGACACGGGCTCTGCCTTCTCGTGGAACTGCCGACAATGCAGATTATTACAACTCAGGACACAACATTGGCTGCAATAGTCTGCAGAGTGTGGGGGCCCTTACCGAAGCCACGGTCACATAGTCATCATCAGACAGGGTGTCCAGCATCTCCATGACGGACGTCTTCATGAGCTTCAGGGTGAGACCGCTCACGCTGCCGCTCCTGTAGGACACAGACATGGTGTATACAGAGAGGACGCCCCGGACGTCTCCGCACATAGAGAGGGGTCTGCCCCCAAGCAAGACTACCCCCCCCCCGCCCCCGTGTGAAGGTGTCAGTCTGCACTGTTGCTCTGGCATGCTATTCAATCCGGCTATAGGCCTCTGCCAGATAGCAAAGACTGCAGTGTATAGAATTGTGGGAGGACGCGGACGACTCTCTGGAGACTGTCATGGCGGCCACCGGACGAAGGTGCCGCTCAGCCTCATTACATTCCAGCCGCTCGACACCCGACACCGGAGCCGCACTTTACAATCTAGCGCTGAGGCCGTCATGACGCTTCCACATTATTGCCGACTGTTGTGACAAAGAAGCGCTCACTGGAAGTGACCGATTAATTCAGGAAGAAAAAGGTGAAGGTGAGCGGACGCCGCGCGGGGAATGTCAGCTCCGGGGGTGAACGCCTGACATTCACACTGCAAGGGAACAACTCTGAACGGGGGGGGGAACGTTTAACGGAGGGAAGCAAATATCAGAAGCATGTTAAAGGGCGACTCCACCCAAAATACCAGAGACCCACACACCTTATACTACAGGAAGATCTATCACTGCTGACAACCTGCCTGTGTATCCTGTCTGAGAGGTAGTCACAGCCCCGCCCCCTGCTGATGACATCACTGATATAATGACATGTGATCAGACATGAGATCACACACCTTATACTACAGGAACATCTATTACTGCTGACAACCTGCCTGTATATCCTGTCTGAGAGGTAGTCACAGCCCCGCCCCCTGCTGATGACATCACTGATATAATGACATGTGATCAGACATGAGATCCTCACACCTTATACTACAGGAACATCTATTACTGCTGACAACCTGCCTGTATATCCTGTCTGAGAGGTTGTCACAGCCCCGCCCCCTGCTGATGACATCACTGATATACTGACATGTGATCACACACCTTATACTACAGGAACATCTATTACTGCTGACAACCTGCCTGTATATCCTGTCTGAGAGGTAGTCACAGCCCCGCCCCCTGCTGATGACATCACTGATATAATGACATGTGATCAGACATGAGATCCTCACACCTTATACTACAGGAACATCTATTACTGCTGACAACCTGCCTGTATATCCTGTCTGAGAGGTTGTCACAGCCCCGCCCCCTGCTGATGACATCACTGATATAATGACATGTGATCACACACCTTATACTACAGGAACATCTATTACTGCTGACAACCTGCCTGTATATCCTGTCTGAGAGGTAGTCACAGCCCCGCCCCCTGCTGATGACATCACTGATATACTGACCTGTCATCCACACCCCTTATACTACAGGAACATCTATTACTGCTGACAACCTGCCTGTATATCCTGTCTGAGAGGTAGTCACAGCCCCGCCCCCTGCTGATGACATCACTGATATGATGACATAAGATCAGACATGAGATCACACACCTTATACTACAGGAACATCTATTACTGCTGACAACCTGCCTGTATATCCTGTCTGAGAGGTAGTCACAGCCCCGCCCCCTGCTGATGACATCACTGATATAATGACATGTGATCAGACATGAGATCACACCCCTTATACTACAGGAACATCTATTACTGCTGACAACCTGCCTGTATATCCTGTCTGAGAGGTTGTCACAGCCCCGCCCCCTGCTGATGACATCACTGATATAATGACATGTGATCAGACATGAGATCACACACCTTATACTACAGGAACATCTATTACTGCTGACAACCTGCCTGTATATCCTGTCTGAGAGGTTGTCACAGCCCCGCCCCCTGCTGATGACATCACTGATATAATGACATGTGATCACACACCTTATACTACAGGAACATCTATTACTGCTGACAACCTGCCTGTATATCCTGTCTGAGAGGTTGTCACAGCCCCGCCCCCCTGCTGATGACATCACTGATATAATGACATGTGATCAGACATGTGATCAGACACCTTATACTACAGGAACATCTATTACTGCTGACAACCTGCCTGTATATCCTGTCTGAGGGGTAGTCACAGCCCCGCCCCCTGCTGATGACATCACTGATATACTGACATGTGATCACACACCTTATACTACAGGAACATCTATTACTGCTGACAACCTGCCTGTATATCCTGTCTGAGAGGTAGTCACAGCCCCGCCCCCTGCTGATGACATCACTGATATAATGACATGTGATCAGACATGAGATCACACACCTTATACTACAGGAACATCTATTACTGCTGACAACCTGCCTGTATATCCTGTCTGAGAGGTAGTCACAGCCCCGCCCCCTGCTGATGACATCACTGATATAATGACATGAGATCCACACCTTATACTACAGGAACATCTATTACTGCTGACAACCTGCCTGTATATCCTGTCTGAGAGGTTGTCACAGCCCCGCCCCCCTGCTGATGACATCACTGATATAATGACATGTGATCAGACATGTGATCAGACACCTTATACTACAGGAACATCTATTACTGCTGACAATCTGCCTGTATATCCTGTCTGAGAGGTAGTCACAGCCCCGCCCCCTGCTGATGACATCACTGATATACTGACCTGTCATCCACACCCCTTATACTACAGGAACATCTATTACTGCTGACAACCTGCCTGTATATCCTGTCTGAGAGGTAGTCACAGCCCCGCCCCCTGCTGATGACATCACTGATTATATATATATATATGGTATCACATAGTTGCAGGACATTGGGGATTTTCTCGGATTCGTCAGGTTATCATCAGTCTGTATTTTGGCGGTTCTACTCAGATGACGCCATTGGGGCGGCGGTTACTTACACGTCCACTATGATCACCATGTCCTTCGGCGAGGACGCCCCCTGGATGTACCTGGAGACAGATCAGAAAACAACATCAATATCCGCCAGTGACGCTAAGGTCTGATAACAGAGCAGCAGCACATGAACTGCGGGGGGCGTGTCCCTTTAAGGCGCGATCTGGCGAGAGTACCACGCAACACGGGTTTTAATCGCAAGTTTATCCCCTGGATGAACATAATAATGGGGCCGCAATAACGATTCCGCGGAAGATCACTTTCTGGGGTCGTCGCTGATCAATCGCATTGTTTGCATGTGGCGATCGTTCTGCTGCAGAGTCGTGAAAATGGCGATAACTGCAACAGTCCCAAAATATTGCGCAGTGGTTGATGATGCAGAATAAGGTGGCCTCTTGGTCACTGCTCAGTGGCTCGCGGTGCCGGAGTTTATCGCTCTATTTGGCCCCTCCCCCACAGACGGCGCTAAGCGCTCACCCACTTAATCGCACTCCTCTGCCGACGGCAGAACGTATCCATAACAATGTACCCAGGAGCGGCCTCCAGGTACTGCCGCCGTCAATCGAGGCATTTTCCAGCGGCGATGATGCGTGAAATGAAAATTGGACGGGGTCCTCTGGGGTGGGGGAGGGAGACGGACGATGAGAGCGGGCAGATGCGGAGGATCGCGCATCCACCGGGCAACACACGGCAAATTTATCAGAAAATAGCGCCATTTCTGTAAAAGAAGGGGTGTGGCTACAGAGACGACATTGTAACAAAAGTAGCAAATCCCAGCAGTGAAACTCTACACGGAAAAAGATGGCGGCTCCACAGACGGTATCCCTGTGCAGGTGGGTACTGCCCCTGACATGGAGGAGACATTGGCAGAGAACTCACCAGGGCCTCCTGCGGACATCGTACAGGTCGATCTTGCTGGGTGCCCTCCAGGGGGTGGCTGCGGTGACAGATAGCAGAGTTAGTATTTGGGAATCCTCCCACCCGATCTGCGCTGCTCCTTCCTGCGGCCGCCATCACCCCCCCCGTAGCTTGGCTGTAGGCGCCGCTCTTACCTGGGTAATATCGGGTGACACCGGTGGCGCTGCCGAACACCTGCCACAGCAACGTGGGGTCCTCCTGCCGATTCTGGATGAAGATGTTCTCTAAGGCGTCCGTCCAGTTCAGCTCATTCAGGATGACCGTGGCTGGGGAGACAAGGGGGTGACTAGGGTCAGCGGAGTCTGCACAGGGGGGCAGCAAACTACCCAGGAAGAGGCGGAGTCAGCGAGGGAGGGGAAAGCGGTATTTGGGGTTCACATCAGGGGAGGGTTAATGCAATTAAAGGGCCGGTGTCCCATCTTCAGTAGACAGAGCTCAAACTCTGGGTTCCTTACTATTTTCAAGACCCTGCTTGCCATCAGTGAATAGAAACATCAGCTGCCTGTAAACAGTCCTGTTCTCAGATTTTCCTCTTTGAGCTAGGCAGACTAGACTTACACACATACATTGTAACAAACCCTCAACTGTGAGAGCAGCAGTGGGTCAAGGCAGGTTTAAAACCTCTGAATAAAAAAATAAAATATTATGGTTCCCATTCAATGACAGCAAGCAGAGGTATTGCAAACGCAAAGGAGTGAGACAAGCAATCTGTCTGCAGCAAATGTTACAGCTTGCTACTGCTGGTGGAATGGGGAAAACTACAACACCCAGCATGCCCTGACGGATGAGAAGTCCCATGACAGGAATCCAGCGGGGGTCCTCTGGGGGGCAGTGCGGACACTCACAGCCCTTGTAGATGTCGGTCGGGATCTGCACCGCCGTGTACGAGTAATTCACTTTAGTCCTGAAGTTCGGATCCTCGCTGAACTCCAGTTTCAGGGAGTTTGACGCCTCCACGGACTCCTCCTCGCCCTCCGGATCATCCTAGAAGAAGCAAAATAGCATGAGCCCCGGACGGGGCGAGAGGGGCCACGGGTCACAGCAGACAACACCCCACTCACATATTCCGTGTCCGCCTTGGAATCGTAATATTCAATATCTTCCTCCTGTCAAAGAAGAAACAAAATGTGAGAAATGGAGAGGATGGGGGTAAGAAACCTGCTCTGGGGTCCTGAAATCCTCTGTGCTGCTGGGACCCTGCTCCTTCCACTATGCAACTATCTGCCTGTGACCTCCACATGATCAGTATGCGGATCTCCTGAAACACTCTGTGCTGCTGAGGACGCTGCTCTCAAGGGTCTATTGTCCTCTGTGTCATTAGTCTGGGATGTTATGTAAACGCTCTGTAACAATGTATCAGACCGAGGGGCAGTGCTGGGGGGCCGCACGCCCCTTCCCCCGAATTACACATTAACCCCCTCCTCCCCATGTAGTCAGTCCGTGCACTGACGGTAAGCGAACATTGCGTCTTCCTGGCTACAGAGCTGCGCTCCATCTGTCTGCAGCAGCTCCATTCCATTGCTATTCCAGTCATTCATCCCCCGATCCCTGCACCCCTCCCCCTCCGCGATCCCCATCCCGCTGACCCCCTCCCCCTCTCCTCGCCCTGGAGCGTAATGAAACCTGACATTATATCAAACATTATAAAGACTCTCATTTGATGAAGATCATTCGTCAACACACAAACCTATTAACCAGCAGAAAAGCCTCGCCGCGCGCCGCTCCCCGAGCACGTGCGCCGTGTATGAGAGCGCCGCACCGCACGCCGCACATGCATCCAGACTGCAAATCACACGCTCCGCGCTCCCAGCCACCGCCGCTCAGGTGAACTCGGCCCCAAGGTCATTGCCAAGGACGAGACGGAGAAATCCTTCTCCCGTACGAGCGCACGTCACGGACCGCAGAGAAAAACGAGCGCCATAGGACAGAATTCAGACTGAAGAGAGAGAATAAGTAAGAGTATGGAGGACGCTGAACCGCCGGCCTCAGGAGCGTCAGGATGTACACAGGAGCAGTATTATAGCGGTTATATCCCTGTACACAGGAGCAGTATTATAGCGGTTATATCCCTGTACACAGGAGCAGTATTATAGCGGTTATATCCCTGTACACAGGAGCAGTATTATAGCGGTTATATCCCTGTACACAGGAGCAGTATTATAGTAGTTATATTCTTGTACATAGGGGGTAGTATTATAGTAGTTATATTCTTGTACATAGGAGCAGTATTATAGTAGTTATATTCTTGTACATAGGAGCAGTATTATAGTAGTTATATTCTTGTACATAGGAGGCAGTATTATAGTAGTTATATTCTTGTACATAGGAGCAGTATTATAGTAGTTATATTCTTGTACATAGGAGGCAGTATTATAGTAGTTATATTCCTGTATATAGGAGGCAGTATTATAGTAGTTATATTCTTGTACATAGGAGCAGTATTATAGTAGTTATATTCTTGTACATAGGAGCAGTATTATAGTAGTTATATTCTTGTACATAGGAGCAGTATTATAGTAGTTATATTCTTGTACATAGGAGCAGTATTATAGTAGTTATATTCTTGTACATAGGAGCAGTATTAAAGTAGTTATATTCTTGTACATAGGAGCAGTATTATAGTAGTTATATTCTTGTACATAGGAGCAGTATTATAGTAGTTATATTCTTGTACATAGGAGGCAGTATTATAGCAGTTATATTCTTGTACATAGGAGGCAGTATTATAGTAGTTATATTCTTGTACATAGGAGGCAGTATTATAGTAGTTATATTCCTGTACATAGGAGCAGTATTATAGTAGTTATATTCTTGTACATAGGAGGCAGTATTATAGTAGTTATATTCCTGTACATAGGAGCAGTATTATATTAGTTATATTCTTGTACATAGGAGCAGTATTATAGTAGTTATATTCTTGTACATAGGAGGCAGTATTATAGTAGTTATATTCTTGTACATAGGAGCAGTATTATAGTAGTTATATTCTTGTACATAGGAGGCAGTATTATAGTAGTTATATTCTTGTACATAGGAGCAGTATTATAGCAGTTATATTCGTGTACATAGCAGGCAGTATTATAGCACTTATATTCTTATACATAGGAGCAGTATTATAGTAGTTATATTCCTGTACATACGTGGCAGTATTATAGTAGTTATATTCTTGTACATAGGAGCAGTATTATAGCAGTTATATTCGTGTACATAGGTGGCAGTATTATAGTAGTTATATTCTTGTACATAGGAGCAGTATTATAGTAGTTATATTCTTGTACATAGGAGGCAGTATTATAGTAGTTATATTCTTCTACATAGGAGGGAGTAATATAGTAGTTATATTCTTGTACATAGGAGCAGTATTATAGTAGTTATATTCTTGTACATAGGAGCAGTATTATAGTAGTTATATTCTTGTACATAGGAGCAGTATTATAGTAGTTATATTCTTGTACATAGGAGCAGTATTATAGTAGTTATATTCTTGTACATAGGAGCAGTATTATAGTAGTTATATTCTTGTACATAGGAGCGGTATTATAGTAGTTATATTCTTGTACATAGGAGCAGTATTATAGTAGTTATATTCTTGTACATAGGAGGCAGTATTATAGTAGTTATAGTCTTGTACATAGGAGGCAGTATTATAGTAGTTATATTCCTGTACATAGGAGGCAGTATTATAGTAGTTATATTCCTGTACATAGGTGGCAGTATTATAGTAGTTATATTCTTGTACATAGGAGCAGTATTATAGCAGTTATATTCGTGTACATAGGTGGCAGTATTATAGTAGTTATATTCTTGTACATAGGAGCAGTATTATAGTAGTTATATTCTTGTACATAGGAGGCAGTATTATAGTAGTTTTAGTCTTGTACATAGGAGCAGTATTATAGTAGTTATATTCTTGTACATAGGAGGCAGTATTATAGTAGTTTTAGTCTTGTACATAGGAGGCAGTATTATAGTAGTTATATTCTTGTACATAGGAGGCAGTATTATAGTAGTTATATTCTTGTACATAGGAGCAGTATTATAGTAGTTATATTCTTGTACATAGGAGCAGTATTATAGTAGTTATATTCTTGTACATAGGAGCGGTATTATAGTAGTTATATTCTTGTACATAGGAGCAGTATTATAGTAGTTATATTCTTGTACATAGGAGCAGTATTATAGTAGTTATATTCCTGTACATAGGAGCAGTATTATAGTAGTTATATTCTTGTACATAGGAGCAGTATTATAGTAGTTATATTCTTGTACATAGGAGCAGTATTATAGTAGTTATATTACTGTACATAGGAGGCAGTATTATAGTAGTTATATTCTTGTACATAGGAGGCAGTATTATAGTAGTTATATTCTTGTACATAGGAGCAGTATTATAGTAGTTATATTCTTGTACATAGGAGGCAGTATTATAGTAGTTATATTCCTGTACATAGGAGCAGTATTATAGTAGTTATATTCTTGTACATAGGAGGCAGTATTATAGTAGTTATATTCTTGTACATAGGAGCAGTATTATAGTAGTTATGTTCTTGTACATAGGAGCAGTATTATAGTAGTTATATTCTTGTACATAGGAGCAGTATTATAGCAGTTATATTCTTGTACATAGGAGGCAGTATTATAGCAGTTATATTCGTGTACATAGGTGGCAGTACTACACTTGTCATATTCTGATCTATGGTCGTAGAGGAGGTTCACATACTTTGTGTACCGCTGTCCGGCGCCATCCTGACACAGAGTCCAATTATGTGACTGTCTCAGCCCCAGGACAGAACATTCCATCAGATGGAATCATAATGACACAGATTTAACCCACGAGGAGTCTGCGGCTGCCGGTCACATGATGTTATCCTGTAGCGCAGATCATTAGGATCAGGACATGTCTGAACCTTGAGCAATATATGTCAGGTCTGAGATCTGAAGGTGAATCGCTGGACTCTATGACGAGACGCACCATATACACAACTAAAGGAACAAGACCATTAAGGGGGAGAACACGCTGGCATGCAGTCCCAGATCGTGCGGAGATGGTTACACACTTCCATCTGTATTTTCTTCTACACATTGGCGCAGTGCACCGAAGAAAGGCAAATTGCTCCTAAGCTGAGGCGATGTCAGATTGCACCCCCCTATCATTCTGTGAGCCTGGCACATCCATCCAGACAGCCGCCATCTGCTCTCCTGAGCCAACTGTCTGGACACTGTGCCCAGTGCAATGCCTGGATTTCAGAGAAAGCTTCAAACCAGGGGGAACGGCTGGTACAGGTGACCACCGGTGACCCCAGATCGAAGTGGGGGGGGAAATATCTTTAGCAATTTGCTGATGCACCCAGCATGTGACTGATGAAAGGATCAGGGTAGAAGTGTCAGTGTTAGAGCTGTCGGGGCCGTCAGTGTGGCGGCTGCCAGCATCTTCACAGATGAGCCTTTAACTAGAGCTGCATTCAGATTTCTGCAGGCGATGAACTGGTCAGCACAGAACTGCACCGCACCCGGGTACTTTACACTGCTCCAGCAGCACCTCAGGTCATCTACATGGGTGTAACATTCAGTGACAGTTTCTTAACCCCTTGGATACCTAAAGTTTTTGCCTTTTTTTATTTTATTTCCATATCTTCCCTGAGCCATAACGGTTTTGTTTTCCGTTCACATAGCTGTATGAGGGCTTATTATTTGCGGGAAAAGCTGTACTTTTCTAATGCCACATGGCATACAATGTAGTGGGGGAAAAAATCCAAATGGGGTGGAATTTGAATAAATGCAATTTCTCTACCGTTTCACAGGTTTTGTCCCTACAGCGTTACCTTTGCAAAAAAACCCGACCTGTGCCCTTCCTTCTCTGGGTCAGTACGATTACAACGATACCACATATGTATGGGTTTACATGACCATATTCTGACCCCCATAAGTTCTTTACTTCTATCTACTGAGACTTTTTTTATTGATCGCATTTTAAAGTGTGTGATTTTTTGATTACATTTTAGTACATTTTTTGGGTAAGAGAAGTGGCCATTTCGAGCCTTTTTTCCATTACCCCATTCGCCATATTGGAAAAATATTTTTATATTTTAATTGTACGGTCATTTTCAGACGTGGTGATGCCCATGATGTTCATATGTTTTGTTATTTGCGTGTTTATTTTTTTATTCTACGGAAAGGAGGGGTGATTTAAATTTTTTGATTTATTTTTTATATATATATAATTTTTACTTTTTTATGGTTTTGTAGCTCGTGTTTGAGGCTGCACCATCACATTTCTTTAAGATCTACGAGAGCAAAATTGCTCACTTCTTATGTTAGTCTGCCACCTGCTGGGCAAAATAAGAATTGCATCTCCAATACCCTGGGTCTCTTCAAAGAGACTCAGCGTATTGAATTCTATTGCCGGTATCCTCATTGGCCGCAGAGGGTGCCAGTAAGAAGCCCAAAAGCGCGTGCTTCCATTTATTTTTATTTTTTTTAAGTTTTAAGATGCAGAGATCACATGTGATCACGACATCTAAAGGCTTTAGATGATAATAATGCCAATCGCGGTCATTAGCCGTGGATCTCTGCTGTTGGAAAGAGCGGAGACCGCTGGCCATAGTGCCCGTTGCATGCACAAGCAGGCACCATGTTTACCCATCACTCCAGCACCGTACATGTACGGCACAGGTAGAGAAATGGTTAAGCCAGATAGAAGTCTATGGGCTGCAAAACGGATCCGTCCCATTTCCGTTATGCAGAGGAGTCCTCTCCTGATCCTGAGTCCTCTCCTGATCCTGAGTCCTCTCCTGCATAACGGAAACTGGACGGATCAGTTATGCAGCCCATAGACTTCTTTTATGACAGAATGAATAACTGAATGTCTCTAAAAGGCATTCCGCAATGCATTCTATCATAGAATTACGTTATGGTCCGTGGTAACGGAATAATCCATAGCGCAATTCAACCTTAACCAACAAAGTGTGAAAAAACGTCATAACATGAAATTCGCTCATCTCTACTAACTACATACAGATCATACAGCCACCACTAGGGGGAGCTCACTACATACAGATTATACAGCCACCACTAGAGGGAGCTCACTACATACAGAGTATACAGCCACCACTAGGGGGAGCTCACTACATACAGAGTATACAGCCACCACTAGAGGGAGCTCACTACATACAGATTATACAACCACCACTAGAGGGAGCTCACTACATACAGATTATACAGCCACCACTAGAGGGAGCTCACTACATACAGATTATACAGCCACCACTAGAGGGATCACTACATACAGATTATACACCCACCACTAGGGGGAGCTCACTACATACAGATTATACAGCCACCACTAGGGGGAGCTCACTACATACTGATTATACAGCCACCACTAGAGGGAGCTCACTACATATAGATTATACAGCCACCACTAGAGGGAGCTCACTACATACAGATTATACAGTCACCACTAGAGGGAGCTCACTACATACAGATTATACAGCCACCACTAGAGGGAGCTCACTACATACAGATTATACATCCACCACTAGAGGGAGCTCACTACACACAGATAATACAGCCATCACTAGAGGGAGCTCACTACATACAGATTATACAGCCACCACTAGAGGGAGCTCACTACATACAGATTATACAGCCACCACTAGAGGGAGCTCACTACATACAGATTATACAGCCACCACTAGAGGGAGCTCACTACATGCATTGATTTCAATAACTGCACAGTATGCAGGGAGCTCCCCCTGCTGGTGGCTGCACAGAATACTATCATGTGTCTCTAGGTGGATTTGGAGCTCTGCACCAGAAAATTGAAAATCTCACCAATATAAAGATATATTAAGAACCTAATTAACCAAAACATCAGACGTCCACTTTAAAGCCAAGCAGAGGACTAAATCATTGTGAAGGCAGCTTTAGATGTAACTGGAGCATTTATGAACTGGTGGCGCAGCTTTTGAAGCTTGCTCGCTGGAGGAAGGGTAATGATGAGTGAAGAGAGTAAACAGGGCGGCAGTGAAGGAATCGCTCACGGAGCCGGTCACGAACGGATGGGTTCAGTAACGTCGTAGTCATTAAAATAAATTGTTCATTTGGCGACTCGCGCAGCCCAAGTCTTTGGGACTGACAGGAGGAGAATGAGGCTCGTAGGTAGAAATGGCCGTTTACGGTAAGGGTCGTGCAGACAGTGGAGCTGCGGTTGTTTACGTAAAATACACAGGCGCTCCCCGCAGAACACCCGGGGGGCGGCAGAGCACGCTCCATCCCCTTCATAACAACCTTGAAGCAATCAGTGAGCAGCCATGCAGGGGGTGTAATCAGAGCGGGGCAGACAGGAGGCGCGAGGTGAGTATACGGCTCTGTGGCACATAACACCTCTTGGCCATCTGTCTGCACTGGGCAATGAGAAAACACAGGACGGCGCTGGCAGGATCCGCAGTACGAGCGGTGGAGGAGGGGGCGCAGGACATCTGGAGCAGGAGGGGACGGCGGCCGGCAGCCAGCTATCAGACCACTGCTCCAATCGTGCACAGCCAAAGCAGGGCGAGGGGGCATGTCATGGCATCCCTGGCACTACAAGACCCAGCACCTATACTCCAATCACATGTGGAGCTGCATTCACAATCCTGCTGCATGAATGTCTGTGCAGAGCATGCACTCCACTGTGCGGGATATGAAGGCTCATTCAGAGCGGACTGCGAAATAATACCGCTGTGGGTGCTATATTCCCCCGCGCAGCGCCTGTAAGGCCAAGGGGTTCATCTCCTGCACTCCAGCGGAATAAAGCCCCGTCCATTAAGTGATCTAAGACTCTGTCAGCACAATGCTGATGGCTTCCTGAATGCAGCTCTGGCTGGGACTAGAGTATAAGAAAGGCTACGACATGTGCTGTGATTATTACAGGACCCCAGCCGGTCCCCGGTTAATGACCCTCACACCGATGTGTGCGCTGAATATTACTGCGGACTGCGTGGATGCTAGCGAGACGCGTGTGCGTCCTGGGAGTGCGCGCTTATTAAGTACTTTATATTGACGCCTGGACGGCGACATTGGCAGCGAGAGCCTCATAATTGGCAGTAATTTATCAGTTCCAGCAATACGCCATTGTTACACATAGACGTGTTTACTGAGCGCACATTCCGCTAATCTTTAACCCCGTGCTGGCTGGCTGGGAATGGCGGCCCTGTCCACAAGCGTTATTATGGGATTAGTGCAGGAACTGGGATGCAGCTGGGGAAAAAAACGGTCCAATGTGTGCAAAGCCTGGGATAAGCCTGCAGCTCTGTGTGTGGCTAGAGGCCCCCTTTAATCAGTCTAGCTTATAGAGACTTCAAGGATGTGGTAATCAGAGGGCTGCTCCAACTCTGAACAGGATTTCACAGATAATATGTAGAGTACGTCTGCAGCGGCACTAAACTTCTGCTGATTTTAAGTGGTATACTCTAGTCACACCCCAAGCTGCATTTAAAATGATGCTGCCTGGCCAGCTCTTTGCAGGCACAATCCTTTTAGTCCTGCTGAGATGTTTTAAAGCTCGGTTACCCGAGATGTGTCCATTAACCCTACATCTTCCAGCACCGCAGAGCACGTTCCAGCACTGAGCCAGAAGGGAGCAGCAGCAAGACACAAGTTCCTGCTACCTGACAGCTAACAGGAAGCCAATGTTATGTGTATGCAGCTTTGGATGTAACTAAAGTATAAGACCTCAAGGTCAATCGAAGAAAAATCAGCCATTAGGAGACTTCAGCTTCCCCCCGAAGGTCTACAGGTGGCCGTCAGCGGGACCTCCGCTGAGGATTGGATGCAGGACCCTCCACACCGGCAGCTGTCACACTGTAGCAGCCGCTCTCCTCTCCTCCTGCTTCCCATTATGTCTCAGCGCTGACACTGGGCAATGACAATCCGATCCAAATTACCTCATTCACTTTCATTAGGTCTGGCAGGAGGCGAGGAGATAGCAGCGAGCCGGAGAGGTGAGGGAGGACGGAGACGAGGAGGAAGAAGAGAAGGCTGGAGAAGAGGAGGAGGACGGAGACGAGGAAGAAGAGAAGGATGGAGAAGAGGAGGAAGATGGAGACAAGAAGGATGGAGAAGAGGAGAAGATGGACAAGCGGAAGGAGGACAGAAAAGCAAAAGAAGAGAAGAACAGGAGAAGGAGGTGGAAAAGGAAGAAAAAGGATGGGGAGGAAGTAAAAGAGGGAGAAGAAGAAAAGGAAAACGAGGAAGATGGGGATAGATGTGATGGGTAGGAAGAAGAAGTAGAATGGGGGGCGGAGGAGAATGAGGAGGAAGGACGGGGAAGAAGGAGAAGGTGAATGGAGAAGAGAAAAAACAGTAATATGGACCATGTGAGGGACCATGTGATGAGCGCAGTGACGTCAACAAAAGGTCCTTTTCCTCCCAGGTCCTCAAAGAAGAAGACAGAAGAGAAGCCGGGCTGCGCGAACAAGTGGATGAGGGGAGATTTTTATTTTTATTTTTTAACCCCTCCAGCCCTATTGTACTATGCCTTCTGTATTCAGAATGCTATTATTTTCCCTTATAACCATGTTATAAGGGAAAATAAAGATCAGGTCCCCATCCCGATCGTCTCCTAGCAACCATGCGTGAAAATTGCACCGCATCCGCACTTGCTTGTGAATGCTTGCGATTTTCACGCAGCCCTATTCACTTCTATGAAAAACGCACAATATAGAGCATGCTGCGATTTTCACACAACGCACAAGTGATGTGTGAAAATCACCGCTCATGTGCACAGCCCCATAGAAGTGAATGGGTCCGGATTTAGTGCGGGTGCAATGCGTTCACCTCCCGCATTTCACCCGCGCGGAATACTCGCCCGTGTGAAAGGGGCCTAAGAGGAAGAAAAGGAGGATGTGGAAGCAGAACAATAGGTGGATGATAAAGAGGAATTAGTAGTGGCGAAAGAGAAATGACAAAAGGAGGAAGAGGATGGGAAAAATGAGGAAGAGGGGGCAGGGGAAGAGGAAAAAGAGGAGAAGGTTGGCTAAGAGGAAAAGGATAAGGATTGGGAACAGCAATATAAGGAGGAGGGTGGGGAACAGGAAGAAGATGAGATGAGTGGGTAGAGGAAAAATATGATGGAGAAAAGAAAAAAGAGGAAGAGGAGGATGGATAAGGATGACGATGAAATAATGACAAAGAGGAGGAGGATGGAAAAAAAGAAAAAAAAAAAAGAAGAGCAGGAGAACTGATAAAAGAGCAGAGGAAATAAGAGGAGGATGGGGAAAAGAAATCACAGGAGAAGGAAGAAAAGAACATTCCAGGGAAGAAGAGAGAAGGAAAAGGAAGCCAAAAATGAGAAAAAAAAAAAAAAGATTGGTTACAGGAAGAAGAGGAGTAGGAGGATGGGGAAGATGAAGAATATGAGAAGGCTGAGAAGAGGAAAAAGAGAATGGAGAAAAGGAAGAGGAGGATGGATAAGAGAAGGAGGATGAAAAGAGGAAGAAGAAGAGAAAGATAAAAAGAGGAGGGAGGTTGGTTAAAAAAAAAAAAAGAGCAGAGGGGAAAAAAAAAGGGATTAGAGAAGTGGAAGAAGAAGAAGAATGTTCAGAGGAGATGAGGAGAAAAGCCAAAATATTAGAAGAAAAAAACTGAGGAAGAAGAAACTGAAGGGGAAAGACACAAAGCAGATAGAAGATACAGGAAAGGAAGAAGAAGAAGGAAATGAGGGAAAAGAAAAAGGAGAATAGAAGGATAGAGATCAAGAAGAAGAAATATGAGAAGACTAGGAAGAGGAAAGACAAAAGGATGGAAAGGTGGAAAGAAGGAGAAGGGAAAGGTGGTAGGAAAAGGAAGGATAGGAAGAGGAAAATGATGGAAAATATGAAGAGGATGAAAAGAAAGAGGATGAGGAAGGTTCAGGGGAAGAACAAAGGAAGATAGAGAGAAGGAGAAAGAAAAATCAGAAGAAACAAGGGGAATGAAAATAGGAAGAAGACAGAGGAGGAGTATGAGAAGATGACAATGAGGAATAGAAAAAAAGGTGAGAAGAAAAATAAGAGGAAGGAAAAAAGAAAGGGTGGAAAAAGGAGGCACAGAAGAAGGAAGAGAAAAAAAAGATTTGACGAAAAAGAAGTGGAAAAAAGAGAAAGGAGAATACAAATTAGACAAAGAAATGAGAAGGAAAAAGAAGGGTATGAAGAAGAAAAAAGTGAAAGCAAAGTGAGAAAAAGAGCAAAAAGGGGAAGAGGAGAAAAAAAATGACAAGATGAAGGAGAAGAGGAAGAAAAAAGACAGAGGAAGTAGTACAGGGAGAAGAACATCAATGAGAAGATGATTAAGGAGAAGAAGAAAGAAGAGGAAGGAGAACAACCAGAGGTGGGAGCTTCTTGGAGGAATGGAGAAGATTCCTGATGGATGGGACGGACAAGGAATCAGTTCCTCAGGAAGACGTTAGGAGAATTCGGCGAGGGAGGTGAGAGCAAGGCGGAGGTGTGGGGGCCCTCAGGAGCCAGAACCTAAGAGAGGATGGCATCACAATGATAAACCGCGCTCAGGTATAGTCGTGTGGGCGTGGAGACGTCTGTGGATCCTGCGGCGCACAGACAGACACTGAACACCGGGCACGGAGACGGCACTCACCCTGATGTTATCCTGCCAGCGGTGATTCTTCTGGAACTCCTCCGCCGCACGCGCCAATCTCTGCAAGACAAGAGCCACAGGACGTTATCAGTAGAAACGAGGTGACAACCAAAAAACAGACTTCTTACAGCGGACACCGTCTCCTCTGAGACCTCTGGTATATGTGACAACCACCCACAGCCCTCGGTGCACACAGGGGTTGTCGCCAGCTCTGCACAGGTCCTGTATGGCATCCATACCGGCATTCCTCCTCACCGCCCCTGCAGATTATCTGACCAATATCTGTCCAATCAGACCAATAGTAGATCTGTGCGTGTAAATGGCCACTGACTAATGATTGGTCAGATATCTGTCAGATAATATAGCGGTGTAATACAGGCTTTCGTGTCAGTGTGGATCTGCGCCCTGCACCCATCCTCTATCTCCTACCGTATCTCTCCATCTTGTATCCATCCTCATATCCATCACGCACAGATTACAGTGACGGTGCGCCGACAGTCTAGGACATGACCAACGTCCACACACAATAAAAATAGAGAAAATACGGGCGCGCCGCCGGGTGCGGTAAAGATCCTCTGACTGAAGCCACTACACGCGTCGCAATCTCCGCTTTATATAGACCACGGGGATTAAAGATCATTAATTCCCCAACGGACTTGAAACCCTGCGTAGAAAATCTACACGATTCATAAAAACCATTCCGGTCAGTTTAGAAACCTTGTGACATCCACACACAACACCTCGATGTCTGCACAACAACAAGTGCTAGAACAATGGCTAACAAGGAACACGTTCCGGCTGACGCGGCGCAGGTCCCCATCCCCCGGGACGTACAGTAGCCCTGCGCAGGCGTGCATTGTCTAGTGTCACACTAAAGATGGCTCCTTCAAACTCCTTCTATGCCGTATTGGCAAATCAGCGTAGATACAAGTAGCACAAAGTCAGAGTATACTGTCTGGGTCAGTCGCCATAAGAGCACCGACGAACCAAAACACCACCAAAAACAGGATACATTCACTGATAGCGCTGGGCTAATCACAGTATAACTGCACACATCACAGCGCCATCCGGAGCGCCAAGGCAGTGGAACCAGGCGCTCCTCGTCTGTGGTCCCCACTGCTCCGCTGGGGCTGGTAGGTCCCTCCATGCACACGTACAGGCGCTCCTCACTGCTCCGCTGGGGCTGGTAGGTCCCTCCATGCACACGTACAGGCGCTCCTCACTGCTCCGCTGGGGCTGGTAGGTCCCTCCATGCACACGTACAGTCGCTCCTCACTGCTCCGCTGGGGCTGGTAGGTCCCTCCATGCACACGTACAGGCGCTCCTCACTGCTCCGCTGGGGCTGGTAGGTCCCTCCATGCACACGTACAGGCGCTCCCCACTGCTCCGCTGGGGCTGGTAGGTCCCTCCATGCACACGTACAGGCGCTCCTCACTGCTCCGCTGGGGCTGGTAGGTCCCTCCATGCACACGTACAGTCGCTCCTCACTGCTCCGCTGGGGCTGGTAGGTCCCTCCATGCACACGTACAGGCGCTCCCCACTGCTCCGCTGGGGCTGGTAGGTCCCTCCATGCACACGTACAGGCGCTCCCCACTGCTCCGCTGGGGCTGGTAGGTCCCTCCATGCACACGTACAGTCGCTCCTCACTGCTCCGCTGGGGCTGGTAGGTCCCTCCATGCACACGTACAGGCGCTCCTCACTGCTCCGCTGGGGCTGGTAGGTCCCTCCATGCACACGTACAGGCGCTCCTCACTGCTCCGCTGGGGCTGGTAGGTCCCTCCATGCACACGTACAGGCGCTCCTCACTGCTCCGCTGGGGCTGGTAGGTCCCTCCATGCACACGTACAGGCGCTCCCCACTGCTCCGCTGGGGCTGGTAGGTCCCTCCATGCACACGTACAGGCGCTCCTCACTGCTCCGCTGGGGCTGGTAGGTCCCTCCATGCACACGTACAGGCGCTCCCCACTGCTCCGCTGGGGCTGGTAGGTCCCTCCATGCACACGTACAGGCGCTCCTCACTGCTCCGCTGGGGCTGGTAGGTCCCTCCATGCACACGTACAGGCGCTCCTCACTGCTCCGCTGGGGCTGGTAGGTCCCTCCATGCACACGTACAGGCGCTCCTCACTGCTCCGCTGGGGCTGGTAGGTCCATATATATATATATATATATATATATATAGACCTACCAGCCCCAGCAGAGCAGTGGGGACCATAGACGAGCAGCGCCTGTACGTGTATATATAATATATATTTTGTATTGATCCATGTCCAGGGCGGGGGTATAGGTGTCCATGGCATAGGACGCTCCTCTCAGTCTATGGCCGGCACTGGCATATTGTGCAGCTGTGTTCTCCTCTGCCCCCTGCGGTATGGACAGTCTGGAGGGGAAGTCTGGGCAGAGATCAGACAGTCTCCTGGAGCCAGTGTCCCTCACTGCTGAGTATTTGGGGCTGCACAGTAGGTAGTGGGCCTCATCCTCCACGGCCTCCTAGTCTCACTGCGGGCACAGTCTGCCACCCGGATTCAATAAGCCAGCTGTGGGCGCTCACTCAGTATGAGTATCTGTCTCTCTCTATTCTTCAGAATATATAGAGCCACCTGTCCGCGAATCTCAGGAGAACGTGGGTCATGCAGGAAGACAACGACCCAAAGATCAGAAATCCTTCTACCAAAGAATGGGAATAAAGGAAAGTTCTGGAATGTCCCAGTCCGGACCTTAACCCTCCAGAAATGATGTGGAAGGACCTGAAGTCAGCAGTTCATGGAGGAAACCACCAACATAGCAGCTCCTCCACCCCCCCCCCCCCCATATCTTTCTCCTCCGCGCCCCCCCATATCTTTCCCTGGACCTGGGCTCCCCCATATCTCTCTCCCCCCCCCCCCCATATCTTTCCCTGGACCTGGGCTCCCCCATATCTCTCCCCCCCCCCCCATATCTTTCTCCTCCGCGCCCCCCCCATATCTCTACCCCCCCAATATCTTTCCCTGGACCTGGGCTCCCTCATCCGCACACACACGTGCACCGCTCACATGTGCGGCAGTATGTTGCACACAGATGTAGTTGTTCAGCACATACACCTCGTGTAATAATTGAGCAGTAAAAGCTTTACCTGAAAGGCGGATATTCTGTGGGCGGAATATGTGGCGGAGCGCAGCAGGAGCCGCCAGTGACTGATGGGAGCGGTAACCCCTCCACTGCCAGAGCACAGTACTGACACCTACACTGTACACCGCACTGCAATATACACGTGTTACATAGGACTGCAGGTGGCATCTACTACATTATCTGTACTCAGAGAGGCATCACTGTGTTATCTGTGGTGTTACATAGGACTGCAGGTGACATCTACTACATTATCTGTACTGAGAGAGGCATCACTGTGTTATCTGTGGTGTTACATAGGACTGCAGGTGACATCTATTACATTATCTGTACTGAGAGAGGCATCACTGTGTTCTCTGTGGTGTTACATAGGACTGCAGGTGACATCTACTACATTATATGTACTCAGAGGGTTATCACTGTGTTATCTGTGGTGTTACATAGGACTGCAGGTGACATCTACTACATTATCTGTACACAGAGAGTTATCACTGTTTTATCTGTGGTGTTACATAGGACTGCAGGTGACATCTACTACATTATCTGTACACAGAGAGTTATCACTGTTTTATCTGTGGTGTTACATAGGACTGCAGGTGACATCTACTACATTATCTGTACTCCGAGAGTTATCACTGTGTTATCTGTGGTGTTACATAGGACTACAGGTGACATCTACTACATTATCTGTACTCCGAGAGTTATCACTGTGTTATCTGTGGTGTTACATAGGACTGCAGGGTTCACATGGCACTCCTAGTGATACAGAACGGTCTCAGCTCTGCTACATATGACATGGAGCTGCAGCACGTTCCTCCCTATTCCAGGCGCACGGCGGTTCCTCGGTATTAAAGCGTTTACAGGAGATCAGCGAGGGTTAGCAGACTTCGCACAGCGAGGTGGAGGCGCGAGGCGCGCAGCGCTCTGCAGAACGTACACGGAGCAGCACAGATAATATTCTTAATTCAAATATATAAATAAAAAGAAAATAAATCATACAAACAGCCGCGGGCGCAAACCATCAAGTCGCCGGCGTTTCTGCAGCTACACGGAATGTGACCTTTTCCAGCCCAATCTCTCGTGTTCCGGTCGCCGAGCTGATGGAAAAATTAATACAATGGATTTTATTTAAAGGGAAAAAGGTCACGAAGAGAACGGCGAAAACTAATCTCAGGTGGAAGGAATCAGACGTTACCACAGAATAATCGCAGCCCACCCCTCCCCCACACCGCAGCCCCCCGAGATATCCATCTGAGAGGCGACAGTTCTGCCATCTCGCCCTGTGCAAGTCACACTGTGCCACAAGCGGGACACGTGCGCCCGTGGGCAGCCAGAAGGGGAGCGCCCGTGGGCAGCCAGAAGGGGCGCGCCCGTGGGCAGCCAGAAGGGGCGCGCCCGTGGGCAGCCAGAAGGGGAGCGTTACTACCGACGCATGGACCTCAGTTTTGGCGCCTGTTGGCACGGTCCGCAGGGGTAAGGGAATGCCGCCGTCCTCCCAGCATGCTTTGTGAGATGAGGGGAACGTCAGACCAAAGCGATCATCAGGGACGGATCAAAAATCGGATGTCTTATACTGAAGGAGGGAGAGGGCTGCTGATGAATCACCTGCGCTGATGCAGTGCAACAAACCCTCAACTGTGAGAATTATTAGGTCAGCACAGGTTTTTATCTTCTAGATATGAACAGAATATTTCCATTCACTGACAGCAAACGGGGTTCTTCGTGAAAAATATGAATACAAAGGGCAGATCAATATAGAGAGCAGCCCGACGCCCCCGGGTGAGTCCCGTCTCGGGGGATTTGGCGTCGTGTCCTGTCCTGGATCCACAGGGACCCGGCTCCTAAAATATCCCACATGAGAGTCTCCTTGACTATATTAACATTAGAGCCTAATCAGCAATCAGCGGCTCGTAATCTTCTGATTAGCTCTGATTAAACTCCCGGCACGGGGAAGGCAGGAAGAGGAGGCGCAAACATGGAGCCCGGGGCCCGAACACATCTGAAGGTGGGATAGGGAGGATGGGGGCAGTTACTGCGGACAAAGGGAGTGCCAGGACCCAACTGCACTTCTATACAATATATGATGTCAGCGAAAGGGGCGGGGCTGTGACAACCTCTCAGACCGGTGTGTGCTGCGGAGCTCCCACTAGGGAGGGGTCCTGGCTGCAGACCCTGGAGGAGGTGAGGAGAGCTGGGCTGATGCCTCCAGGCAAGTCCCCTGTCTGGAGCTGGGCCTACGTTAGGACGCTGAGGAAGGTTGTTCCTGCAAGTTTGGTGATCGGGGGGAAGTCGCAGGCGGGCGGACTCCACAGAAAAGCCGAGCGAGCGGACTCCACAGAAAAGCCGAGCGAGCGGACTCCACAGAAAAGCCGAGCGAGCGGACTCCACAGAAAAGCCGAGCGAGCGGACTCCACAGAAAAGCCGAGCGAGCGGACTCCACAGAAAAGCCGAGCGAGCGGACTCCACAGAAAAGCCGAGCGAGCGGACTCCACAGAAAAGCCGAGCGAGCGGACTCCACAGAAAAGCCGAGCGAGCGGATGACTGTATCGGGGAACCAAGAGAGACACAGAGTAGAGGGGCTAATGCCCAAAATCCAGGCCCCTCAAACCAGGAGGGAGACCAGTCTGCAGGCGGCCAATAGAAGGGACACCATCAGCAGGAAGGACCTGGACTATGAGGAGGTGCACAGCATTGTAATACAAGGTAAAGCTGTGAGAATCATGGCCGCTGCACCTATAGAGCCTGCGGGAGACAGCAATGTGGTCACTGAGGGGTTAATGGGGCCAAGTAGTGGACAGAAGAGTCCAAGTCAGCAGGACCCAGCACACATGGGGTTAAACCGGGCTGACTGCATGAACAAGACACAAGCCAAAGCAAACACTGCCAGACCCCGGAGACAACATGGAGGTCACCGACCGTCACCGATCGGCAACAGAGAAGGCCAACATCAGCATCCAGGGGCCAGACACTGCCCGACCCCAGAGACTATTCTCCTATGTGACAAGACCTGCAAACCCCCCGCCCCGGAGGAGGAATGCAGTACGGATCCAGTACACCGGCCCGGACGCCCCCACAGGGCAGTTCATAGGCCACGATCTGCTGAAAAACCTCATGGGATTTGATGCGTCTGAGGTTCATGCGCTGATCCACGTCCCAACCACCAGGATCCAGAAGATCAGATTCTGCCGCAGAGCCTGGACCTGTTCTGGGAAAAATGTAACTCTACCAAAAATCAGGAAATCTGGAAAAATCTGCAGGTTCCAGTCGTCCAAACCTCTGACCACAGAAGTGACAATTCACCTCCAGTCCGAGGTGGTGACGCCAGCAGACGCATTGTACTGGCTGAGAAGATGGTGTGTGGTCCTCCATTCACCTTGTAAGATCTATGATGGAGGAGGAATCTGGATGGAGGCTACAAAGTAGTATAAAGTAGATGGCGTCACCAGACACCGGCCTCATGTCTTCTACCTGGGGATCTGCTACTATCCTGGGCAGCCAAGACTGAGCCACAGATGTGGGGCAGACACGTGGCCTATACCTGCCCGCGTGTGAAATGCTCAATGTGTGGAGACCTGCAGGGGACGTGTCATCTGTAACCTGTGTGCAGAATATGGACCGACTTTCTGGGAATGCCTGCTTGGGCAGCTCCATCTGATGAGGCCGATGTGGAAGATGTCCCCAAATTATCTGCAAGAACTGAATCTGAGCGCCATGATCCAGTCTTGGTGGAGCCACAGCCAGAAGTGTAGGTGACCACACCGAAATACATGTCAGTGTGGAGGCATCTAAAGAGACATCTGGAGCAGCTGGCGAGGTCTCCTCTGAGCAGCAAGGATCCAGTGCCCATACAGAAACTGTAGAAACCCTCAGTATGGAGACTCCTGGAGAGAACCCTTCCAAACAGCAAGGATTCAGTCCCAGCACAAAAACCATGGACTCTGCCACTGAGGAGGGATTTCAAGTGGTCAAAAGAAAGATGGTGTCATCTGAACAGGAACCACACAAATATACGACCATTCAGAGGCCAGGATCACCTGCTGTGGAGAAGGTGAGGATGTCTGCAGCCAGAATGTCCAGGAGGCCGCTGATGAAGATGTCCCCGAGGAGAGAGACATTGAGGTGTCTGTGTCCACCAAGAGGTGGAGCTCCAAAGGACATGGCAGCGGGAAAAGGAACAAAATGAAGAAACCTCGGGGACCCGTCTGCGTCTGAGGATCTGTACGCTCAATGTGAACAGTGGGTGGGATATAAAAGTGGAGTGGGAGGTGGAGGCCTGTGCGGGTCGTGCGGCAGGTGGAGGTCGGTGCGGGTGGTGGAGGCCTGTGCGGGTGGTGGAGGCCTGTGCGGGTGGTGGAGGCCTGTGCGGGTCTGTGCGGGTGGTGGAGGCCTCTGCGGGTCTGTGCGGGTGGTGGAGGCCTGTGCGGGTGGTGGAGGCCTGTGCGGGTGGTGGAGGCCTGTGCGGGTGGTGGAGGCCTGTGCGGGTCTGTGCGGGTGGTGGAGGCCTGTGCGGGTGGTATAAATAGGATGCAGGATCATGTGAGGAGTCATTACTGACCGCACTTTAACCAGCGTCCTGCTCCGGAAACAGGGGGCGGGGCTGTGACAACCTCTCAGACAGGATATACAGGCAGGTTGTCAGCAGTAATAGATGTTCCTGTAGCATAAGGTGTGTGATCTCATGTCTGATCACGTCATTATATCAGTGATGTCATCAGCAGGGGGCGGGGCTGTGACTACCTCTCAGACAGGGTATACAGGCAGGTTGTCAGCAGTAATAGAGGTTCCTGTAGTATAAGGTGTGTGATCTCATGTCTGATCACATGTCATTATATCAGTGATGTCATCAGCAGGGGGCGGGGCTGTGACAACCTCTCAGACAGGATATACAGGCAGGTTGTCAGCAGTAATAGATGTTCCTGTAGTATAAGGTGTGTGATCTCATGTCTGATCACATGTCATTATATCAGTGATGTCATCAGCAGGGGGCGGGGCTGTGACTACCTCTCAGACAGGATATACAGGCAGGTTGTCAGCAGTAATAGATGTTCCTGTAGTATAAGGTGTGTGATCTCATGTCTGATCACATGTCATTATATCAGTGATGTCATCAGCAGGGGGCGGGGCTGTGACTACCTCTCAGACAGGATATACAGGCAGGTTGTCAGCAGTAATAGATGTTCCTGTAGCATAAGGTGTGTGATCTCATGTCTGATCACATGTCATCATATCAGTGATGTCATCAGCAGGGGGCGGGGCTGTGACTACCTCTCAGACAGGATATACAGGCAGGTTGTCAGCAGTAATAGATGTTCCTGTAGTATAAGGTGTCTGATCACATGTCATTATATCAGTGATGTCATCAGCAGGGGGCGGGGCTGTGACTACCTCTCAGACAGGATATACAGGCAGGTTGTCAGCAGTAATAGATGTTCCTGTAGTATAAGGTGTCTGATCACATGTCATTATATCAGTGATGTCATCAGCAGGGGGCGGGGCTGTGACTACCTCTCAGACAGGATATACAGGCAGGTTGTCAGCAGTAATAGATGTTCCTGTAGTATAAGGTGTGTGATCTCATGTCTGATCACATGTCATTATATCAGTGATGTCATCAGCAGGGGCGGGGCTGTGACTACCTCTCAGACAGGATGTACAGGCAGGTTGTCAGCAGTAATAGATGTTCCTGTAGTATGAGCGCCCTGTGTATATTGGGGCACAGGGCGCTCATCATGGATGTCTTATGTATTTGGAGGCACAGGGCTCTCACTGGGGCATGTCTCATGTATATGGGGGCACAGGGCACTCACTAGTGCACATCTTATGTATAGGGGGGCACAGGGCGCTTATCATGGATGTCTTATGTATGTAGGGGCACAGGGCTCTCACTGTGACACATCTTGTGTATATGGGGGCACAGTGGCGCAGAATAGCCCCCCATCCCTTAGTCACGATGTGGGTATGCAATTAGCCAGGGGTGACCTCTAACAAAAAAAACCACACTTGAATGTTAGTGAGAAAATCTCTCCTAATGTTATGCAAATTGTCAGCGAGGCAATCAGACGGCGCAGCCCGTTAGCGAGGCCGGCTACTGCCGCGCACAGCAATTTACATGCAATTACCCAGAGTGCCCTGAGAGTGCCCATCCCTGGCCCTGGAAGAGGGACACGATCAGTGTGGACATGGGAGCGGGTGATCAATGATGGGGACGATGACCGGGTGGAGGGGTCACCGAGGGGACAGAAGATTCTTGGGGCCAAAGTCAAAGAAAATGACGCAACAAATTTTAGCAAAAACAATTGTCCGTTCTCATCTATGAAATCTATGGAACGTGAGGGTTAAATAAAGAGGGGTCACCAGGTTGGTGGCGGAGGACCAGGGCGGTTGCAGATGCAGCGGCTGGGTCTGCGGTTTCCAATCCGCTCTGCCCACATTAATCACGTCACAATGTATCTGCGCAAAAATGTACAACTTTCCCAGCACTTACCACATATGCTAAGTAGCAATAAAAGTGGGTGTGGTTTGTTAGTGGTGGGCGTGGTCTCCAACAATGCAGAATGCACCGTATTTATTGCAACTTGCGTCTTTTAATAAACTTGGTGCAAATCATTCTGACTATATGAAACGCCTCCGAAGACATTCAGACCTGTGGAGAACTGGCCGACAACCCTTCCACCAGCAGACATTGGTTGTCACCCCACTTTCCCAGAAACAGATACAACCAGGGTCCAGAAGAAGCTTTGCTGCCTATACTGATACACTGCAACAAACCCTCAACTGTGAAAGCAGAACTAAGGAGGGGTATGCAGCCTCTGAATACAGACAAGAACGATTCCATTCACTGCCAGCAAGCAGAGTTCTTAAAAATGGTGAGTGGCTGCAACAAATCATCTCTTTTTTTCTTTTTAAGAAGGAGAAGTCCAAGAACCCTCGTCTAAAGAGCCGACACTCCCATGAGATTGGCGCACAGGCTGCACCCACCGCCCCGGTAATACTATGATACGGTACCCACTGCGGCCATTACATGGCAGGGAGGTGCACACAATGCCCGCCGCTGCCCTTCACCTTCACAGTGTAATGTGTTTCCATTCAGCAGAGTTCCTCTGATCTAGTAATTATCTTCAGTGGTGACACAATAACCCCCATCGGATCGATATCTCACTCCGCTCTGCGCCATTGTGCTCAGGGGTCGGACCATTTCGATCCAAGCAGCAGCAAGAAGAAAAGAGTTCAGAGGAGCCGGGTGGCAATCATTAACCCGCTCACTATCAGATGGAGCGTCTCCCCAGGCTGGCACCCTGTCACTGGCAGCTCCATGCCATCCTCATGCCAATCTATCCGTGCCAGAGACAAGAGTCAATCTAGCAACAAGTCATTGTCACATGCCACAGTGTGCACCGCCCTGACGCACTGCTCTGCCCGCGACACCCCCGACGCACTGCTCTGCCCGCGACACCCCCGACGCACTGCTCTGCCCGCGACACCCCCGACGCACTGCTCTGCCCGCGACACCCCCGACGCACTGCTCTGCCCGCGACACCCCCGACGCACTGCTCTGCCCGCGACACCCCCGACGCACTGCTCTGCCCGCGACACCCCCGACGCACTGACTGCACCCCCAACACAATTTTATGCCTTTGCCACCCTGCCAATGCCAGCAGTAAACCCATCAGCCCGTGTCTCTAATGATGCCACACACTGTGCCCAGCACGACAGGTTACACCTTCTCTCTGCCATCTGATGGAGCTTATACCCACACAGCCGCCAACCACCCCGGTATCGCTCATGGCTGTGAGCCGTCCACACTGACGACGTGTCACATTGCACAGTGAGCAGACTTTCCAAATAGGTCATCGGCGGGCACTGCCACCTGTCACTCACACCTGTGTCACCCACACTGCAGGCCCCGGGCTCAGCTTCACTTCACAATCAGTTGGCCGCAAGAAGGACAAATCCCCTGTAAATGTCAATCCTTTCATCCTGCATCTTGTCCGATTTTGGGAAAGCTGGGTGACGACCACTATGGCTTCCATCCCAGCTTCCACAAGGTTGTGACATCTTTCCTCGCTTCCTGCCCAGGAGGGACAGAGCTGTCATTCAGGAGTATGGAGAACCGGGCTGACATCCATTGTACCAGCAGAGATATTGGTTGTCACCCAGCTTTCCCAGAAACAGATACAACTATTAGAAGAGGTTTCATTCCTCTGCTGACGTATTTCAGCCTACACTGATACAATGTAACAAACCCTTGGCCAAGAAAGCAGAACTGGGGAAGGGTATGCAGCCTCCAGATACAGACAGCAATGTTTCCATTCACTGACAGCAAGCAGAGATCTTAAAAAAATGGCAAGCAGAATAAAAAAAAAAATAATAATCTTGAGACATCAGAGCCCAGGCCCTCGTCCACAGAGCTGACACTCATGTGATTGGCATTACGTGGCAGGCATTGTGGAGCACACGGAGTGACATTCTGACTCACGAGCTTCATTAGGTGACAAAGGGGCAAATTAGCGCCTTTCAGACGAGACTGACGTCTAATTGCCGCGTAATTGCTGCACTGCGCCGTCTCGCAGGATTACCCAGAAACCCTTGCCCCCATCACTACAGAGCTAAGGAGGGAAGACGCCCCCCACTGGCGGCTCTCAGGATCGTCTCCTGATCATTCATATATAGCAACGGAGGACAACTACCCCCAGCATTGTGAGCACCAGCGACAGCAACTGAGGCTCATCCCTGGTGGAACACAAGTCTACAGAAATGTACTGATGTCACCGCTGATCTCTAGTGATGGATAGGCGGCATTCTCAGTGATGTCACCGCTGATCTCTAGTGAATAGATAGGCGGCATTCTCAGTGATGTCACCGCTGATCTCTAGTGATGGATAGGCGGCATTCTCAGTGATGTCACCGCTGATCTCTAGTGAATAGATAGGCGGCATTCTCAGTGATGTCACCGCTGATCTCTAGTGATGGATAGGCGGCATTCTCAGTGATGTCACCGCTGATCTCTAGTGAATGGATAGGCTGCATTCTCAGTGATGTCACCGCTGATCTCTAGTGATGGATAGGCGGCATTCTCAGTGATGTCACCGCTGATCTCTAGTGATGGATAGGCGGCATTCTCAGTGATGTCACCGCTGATCTCTAGTGATGGATAGGCTGCATTCTCGGTGATGTCACCGCTGATCTCTAGTGAATAGATAGGCGGCATTCTCAGTGATGTCACCGCTGATCTCTAGTGAATGGATAGGCTGCATTCTCAGTGATGTCACCGCTGATCTCTAGTGAGGGGATAGGCGGCATTCTCAGTGATGTCACCGCTGATCTCTAGTGATGGATAGGCGGCATTCTCAGTGATGTCACTGCTGATCTCTAGTGATGGATAGGCGGCATTCTCAGTGATGTCACCGCTGATCTCTAGTGAATGGATCGGCTGCATTCTCAGTGATGTCACCGCTGATCTCTAGTGATGGATAGGCGGCATTCTCAGTGATGTCACCGCTGATCTCTAGTGAATGGATCGGCTGCATTCTCAGTGATGGCACCGCTGATCTCTAGAGAACGGACAGGCGGCATTCTCAGTGATGTCACCGCTGATCTCTAGTGATGGATAGGCGGCATTCTCAGTGATGTCACCGCTGATCTCTAGTGATGGATAGGTGGCATTCTCGGTGATGTCACCGCTGATCTCTAGTGAATGGATAGGTGGCATTCTCAGTGATGTCACCGCTGATCTCTAGTGATGGATAGGCGGCATTCTCGGTGATGTCACCGCTGATCTCTAGTGATGGATATGTTGATATCTGGGGGGTGCACACTAGCTCTGTCTGCACTGCGCCCTCATGTTTCGGGGACGCCTGGCATTCGGAGGGTTAACAGCGCCTCTGTGCAGATTGCTGATGACATGTTAACCCCTCCTCGGGTGACACAGTACATACAGTGATTGGCAGCACTCAGCCCCCCACAGGGGCTCCCTCTACCATTATCTCATATACATAACTCCCAGAATCCTCTGCTGCTGCATCATGGAAAAAATAACCAAGAAGCGAAGGCCGAAAACAGAGGTGAAAAGCGGCAGCAACATTGAGCTCCCCTGCACCATGTCAGCCCCCCAATATGGCTGCTCCCGCTCCATGTCAGCCCCCCAATATGGCTGCTCCCGATCTATGTCTGCCCCCCAATATGGCTACTCCTGCCCCCCGCTTCATGTCTGCCCCCGCTTCATGTTAGCCCCCCAATATGGCTGCTCCCGCCCCCCGCTCCATGTCTGCCCCCCAATATGGCTGCTCCCGATCTATGTCTGCCCCCCAATATGGCTGCTCCTGCCCCCGCTTCATGTCTGCCCCCAAATATGGCTGCTCCCGCCCCCCGCTCCATGTCTGCCCCCCAAGATGGCTGCTCCCGCCCCCCCGCTCCATGTCTGCCACCCACTATGGCTGCTCCCGCTCTATGTCTGCCCCCCAATATGGCTGCTCCTGCCCCCCACTCCACGTCTGCCCCCCGCTTCATGTCAGCCCCCCAATATGGCTGCTCCTGCCCCCCGCTCCATGTCTGCCCCCCAATATGGCTGCTCCCGCCCCCCACTCCTCGTCTGCCCCCCCCCCGCTCCATGTCTGCCCCCCCAATATGGCTGCTCCTGCCCCCCCCAATATGGCTGCTCCTGCCCCCGTGCTCCATGTCTCCCCTCCGCCCCATGTCTGCCCCCCAATATGGCTGCTCCTGCCCCCCACTCCATGTCTGCCCCCCAATATGGCTGCTCCTGCCCCCCCCCCACTCCATGTCTGCCCCCCAATATGGCTGCTCCTGCCCCCCCACTCCATGTCTGCCCCCCAATATGGCTGCTCCTGCCCCCCCCCACTCCATGTCTGCCCCCCCGCTCCATGTCTGCCCCCCCAATATGGCTGCTCCTGCCCCCCCCCCCAATATGGCTACTCCTGCCCCCGTGCTCCATGTCTCCCCTCCGCCCCATGTCTGCCCCCCAATATGGCTGCTCCTGCCCCCCACTCCATGTCTGCCCCCCAATATGGCTGCTCCTGCCCCCCCCACTCAATGTCTGCCCCCCAATATGGCTGCTCCCGCCCCCCACTCCACGTCTGCCCCCCAATATGGCTGCTCCCGCCCCCCACTCCACGTCTGCCCCCCCGCTCCATGTCTGCCCCCCCAATATGGCTGCTCCTGCCCCCGTGCTCCATGTCTCCCCTCCGCCCCATGTCTGCCCCCCAATATGGCTGCTCCTGCCCCCCACTCCATGTCTGCCCCCCAATATGGCTGCTCCTGCCCCCCCACTCCATGTCTGCCCCCCAATATGGCTGCTCCTGCCCCCCCCCACTCCATGTCTGCCCCCCAATATGGCTGCTCCTGCCCCCCCCCCGCTCCATGTCTGCCCCCCAATATGGCTGCTCCTGCCCCCGTGCTCCATGTCTCCCCTCCGCCCCATGTCTGCCCCCCCCAATATGGCTGCTCCTGCCCCCGTGCTCCATGTCTCCCCTCCACCCCATGTCTGCCCCCCAATATGGCTGCTCCTGCCCCCCACTCCATGTCTGCCCCCCAATATGGCTGCTCCTGCCACCCCCACTCCATGTCTGCCCCCCAATATGGCTGCTCCTGCCCCCCCCCTCCCGCTCCATGTCTGCCCCCCATGCAGGTTTGCTACAATGTATCCTCCTGGAGTCCTGGCAGTTTGGCTCATTGTCTACACTGGATACAATTGTCAGTGGAAACCAGGACAAGCCGCCTACAGGCTTACTGCCTTTGAATGGAAACCCTGCTCTCATTCACTGACTACAAACAGAAATATTAAAAATGGCGAGAAAATAAAACACCCAGTCAGGTAGAGTCATCCACACTGCGATTATGAGCTCACGCCCACCGCTGCTATCAGACACCTCAGTGTCTTCCCCATTCTCTACCCTTCTGCCGCACTCTCCACATTCAGTCACCTGACTCATCTGGACATCACACGACTACTACTACTCCACTTATTGTCACCACCACCAACCTCCCTGTGGTACAAATGACCGGGTGATGACATTTGTGGCCTGTAAGTGCCCCCCATCTCTCCATGTATCCGGTCCCATCTCCGGCGGTCGGAGGACCCCCCCCCACCATCGCTCTCGTCAGGATGCCACAGCAGATGGTGTTGACACAGACACAATCTCGGTCACCGCTGCAGCAGACGGTATTGTGGGTAAACCCATGGAAAGGTGCCCTCCTCCCGCGTCTGCCACGTCTAGTGCCCGCACTCCCAGAGAGACGAGCATTTGGCAAAGAGATAAGTTGGCAGCCGGCAGGGACGTGTTATCAGCTTCATACCGACTACCCCATGTAAGAGCGCAGACCAACCGCGCAGAGACGCCGCCCGCGCCAACCCGCTGTTCACCTCCGGAATCTAACCAGACCGCTAAATGCTGGGTAAGGGTCACAGAGAACAACTGATGAGATGATGGGAGTTTTCGCTCTCTGTAAGAGACACAGACCTCCAGGTCCTTATTACAGGAGGATACAATGAACTCCAGATATAGGGATAAGAACGGACCGGTCCGAGCCGCTCAGAACCTCGCGACTCCATGTGTAGGACATCGACCGCACCGCCAGATGGCAAAGGAGGTGAAGCCCCATCAGATCCAACACGTAGGGGGCTCATTCTCCCACAAGCTGCCTCAGACCTCCGTCACAGCCCCAGGGAGGTGGCGGGCTGATGGAGGTCACGTCTATGGTCCATGTGAAGCCGCAGAAGCACTACAGATAATACTGGACTACACCATGCTATAATCTACTACTACTATACCCATCATCCAGCTGGAAGCAGAGCACCAATCACTGGGCACTGTGGTTCACCCTCCATGGGGCAGACTAATAGCAGGCGGCAGGGGAGAGGAGGGGGCGGCAATCAGCCGGAACTAGAAGCATTTGGAGCAGAAATGCCCTGACGGCAGCGTTCACCCCTAATTGTCCCTCAGAGCATCAATTCACCCTCCACGGCACCGGAACGTCTAGTGCACAATAATGGGGGCGGAGGAGGGGGACCAGCCATAAGAATGGGGGGGGGGGGGAATTAGGAGCTGGTCCTTCACTGAGCCAACTAATTACACCAGTAAAGCCATTAACATGTGCAAGGGATGACCCCCATCCTCCACCGGGAGCGCTGCCAGCATCCATCACCTATCTGGAAGCCGGATGATGGGATTCATGGCTGCAAGAAAGGATAAAAAAATAAAAAAAAGTGAAAATAACGAAATGAAGGGGAGGAACCACTAGGAGATACAATGTAACTGGACACAGAGCTGCCCCACCCCCGAGGAGGAACCATGAGGAGATACAATGTAACTGGACACAGAGCTGCCCCACCCCCGAGGAGGGGAGGAACCATGAGGAGATACAATGTAACTGGACACAGAGCTTCCAAATGCCAGAGGAGGGGAAAACACGAGGAGATACAATGTAACTGGACACAGAGCTGCCCCACCCCCGAGGAGGGGAGGAACCATGAGGAGATACAATATAACTGGACACAGAGCTGCCCCACCCCCGAGGAGGGGAGGAACCATGAGGAGATACAATATAACTGGAGACAGAGCTGCCCCACCCCCGAGGAGGGGAGGAACCATGAGGAGATACAATGTAACTGGAGACAGAGCTTCCAAATGCCAGAGGAGGGGAAAACACGAGGAGATACAATGTAACTGGACACAGAAATGCCCCACCCCCGAGGAGCCATCACGGCCTATACAACTCAGAGTCTCTATGGAGAAATTACATTTTCTGGGAAGTGGAAAAATGGCAATGAGGTCACTGGGTCTAGGACTTGGATACAGGGGGTACAGTGTATCCCCCCTAAAACCACTTGTGTTTCACCTCCTCACTATGACCTATGCCTCTGCTTGCTGTCAGTAATCAGAAGCATCTTGGTTTATATTCAAGGCCTGAAAACCTGCAGACACCTAACACTTCGCGTACCTGAAGATCTGTTACTATGTATCCAGTGTAGACAATTCTCTCCTGTCCAGATTTGTTACAATGTATCAGTGCACATAAAATGTATCAATCTGGAGTCTAGGATGTAACAAACCCTCAGCTTAGATATTACATTTAGGTGCAGAAAACTATCCCGACCTAACACCTTAGGCTACTTTCACACTAGCGTTTCTATTTTCCGGTATTGAGATCCGTCCGTCTCAATACCGGAGAAAAACGCTTCAGTTTTGTCCCCATTGTTAATGGGGACAAAATGTAACTGAACAGAACGGAGCGCTCCAAAATGCATTCTGTTTCGTTATCATACTGGAGAGCAACGCGCTGCGGAGCAAGACGGATCCGTCATGACCCACAATGCAAGTCAATGGGGACGGATCTGTTTTCTGACACAATAGAAAACGGATCCGTCCTTCATTGACTTTCAATGGAGTTCATGACGGAACAGTCTTGGCCATGTTACAGATAATACAACCGCATCGGTTCAGAACGGACGCAGACGGTTGTATTATCAGTAACGGACGCGTTTTTGCTGGTACCTGCCGGATCCAGCAACAACGCTAGTGTGAAAGTAGCCTTACACAGCTGAGGGTTTGTTACACTTGCATCCAGTCTATACAATCCTCTGAGAACTAGACACCTCAGCAGAACAAATCTCTCCGCTGTGCTGACAGACTGTTACAATGTATCAGTGCAGGTAAAAGGTATCAGTCTGGAGTCCACAGAGGAATGTTTAGACTGGACACAACTGCAACAAATGCTCAGCTGTGAGAATTATTAAGTTACTATGGGCGCTGGATGTAACTAAATAAGAAACTTCTTATTCACTGACAACAAGCAGAGGATTTGGAAACAGTGAGGAAATAAAATACAAGTCAGTAGATTAGCAGAACTTTTTGTTGCAGTGATTAGGCCTCATTTACATAAGATGCTGGCCCTTTAAAATTAAATACCGGTAGAATATTTTTTTTTAAAAAATCTACAGAAAAAGAATGAAAGCGGGAGCGGAGCGGTCGGCGGTGGCGCTCGCCGCGTGGCTGTATCTGTCCCCCGCCTGCTCCACTACAAACAACACAAATAAATAAAACGCATCTGGATTTGAAGAATTAAAATTATAATTAAAACAAAGCTACTAACGGGTAATTAGCGAGGCGGGGGAGGGGCGGCATTGTCATTATTAATTACCCGCGCAGATTAAACCTGAGAGGATTTGCTGAACTCTCCGCCTCTGGAGTTTAGAAAGGATTTAGTGGCGCTGAGTAAAACTGCTGCACGAGAGCCATCAGTCTGCGCCGGGGGGTCCCCGTCATTCACCTGGGGGTGTCCAAATGTCCCCGCCATTCACCTGCGGAATGCTGACAACACAGACTGTCACCGACGACGGCGGACCTGAAACTCACAGACATCAGTGATTATTATCTGGGACCAAGATGATCATCTGCAGCAGCGTCACTCTGACAACTCTTCCTGCCCTGGGCTCTGACAGCTCAGTGTTGTCATAGGGAGACGTGGCCTCATACAAACAATCCGAGACCGACGACTGCTGCGAGGAACAGTCTCCCTATAACACCACTGAGCGGTCAGAGCCTGGGGCAGGAAGGGTTGTCATAGGGACATCTGGGCACCAACTCAAGGTGGGACTCAGGAAAGATCTCTGCTAGAAAACTGGATTCCGATTGGCTGCTACGAGGCAGCCTGTATCCAGTCCTGTACGTCCATTTCCTGAAAAGCCGCATTCACCGCCGCGATCCTGAGTGCGGAATATGTGACTATCCCTTAACCATGCCAGTAAAATGCGCAGTCGTGTGCACAGCACGTCCGGCGGCGGCTGCGCCAATTCTGCTGACATCCCGCTAACGATCGCCAGCTCCCTCTGCCACGCATACGTCAACCCCTCCCCCGCCTGGCGATTAACGTCTTCGTTAGCTCATCTGCTTAACTGCTGCATTTTTAATCCAATTAAACCTGTCGGCTCCGGGTGATGGAGATCAGAGGCCGCCAGGACAGGACGGGCGCCGCAACTAATGAGGCGCGGAAAAATACCTGACCCAACGCCGATCCCTAACGATCCGCCGCACTCACACAGCAGCGCCAGTATATACAGATGAAGCAACCCAGCTGACACTGCCACGGAAGAAAAAAGGGCCCCTCCGACATGATGGGAAGAGTCCTAGTGAAACTGTTCACAGGCAGCCGACCTGGGACTTGTGGTTCTACAGGAAGAACTGATGAACAGCAAGCAGGACACGATTCTGAAAGGAACACTCCGGGCAAAACTGAGCACATGACAGGAGCGGGAGCCCTCCAGAAAACGGAGGACGCCGCTTTCAGACCTTTCGCTGCCATATTTCATGGTCCGTTTGGTCTCGCTGCGTTCCATTAGAAAAGTAATGAGAAAAGAAAACGTCACACGGACGAACGACCGGAGAGGAAACCGGAGAATCTGAGGGAAACGTGAAAACTGCGACAGGAAAAAATACAACACACATGTATGAGAGAGACAACACCTGTACACGTCTATTGCCCCCTGTTATCAGCCATTATAGGGGAGAGGACGACTGTAGGACAGGAGAATACAGTCTATTGCCCCCTGTTATCAGCCATTTCAGAGGAGAGGATGACTGTAGGACAGGAGAATACAGTCTATTGCCCCCTGTTATCAGCCATTTCAGGGGAGAGGATGACTGTAGGACAGGAGAATACAGTCTATTGCCCCCTGTTATCAGCCATTTCAGGGGAGAGGATGACTGTAGGACAGGAGAATACAATCTATTGCTTCCTGTTATCAGCCATTTCAGGGGAGAGGATGACTGTAGGAGAGGAGAATACAATCTATTGCCCCCTGTTATCAGCCATTTCAGGGGAGAGGATGACTGTAGGACAGGAGAATACAGTCTATTGCCCCTGTTATCAGCCATTTCAGGGGAGAGGATGATTGTAGGACAGGAGAATACAGTCTATTGCTCCCTGTTATCAGCCATTTCAGGGGAGAGGATGACTGTAGGACAGGAGAATACAGTCTATTGCCCCCTGTTATCAGCCATTTCAGGGGAGAGGATGACTGTAGGAGAGGAGAATACAATCTATTGCCCCCTGTTATCAGCCATTTCAGGGGAGAGGATGACTGTAGGACAGGAGAATACAGTCTATTGCCCCTGTTATCAGCCATTTCAGGGGAGAGGATGATTGTAGGACAGGAGAATACAGTCTATTGCTCCCTGTTATCAGCCATTTCAGGGGAGAGGATGACTGTAGGACAGGAGAATACAGTCTATTGCCCCCTGTTATCAGCCATTTCAGGGGAGAGGATGACTGTAGGACAGGAGAATACCGTCTATTGCTCCCTGTTATCAGCCATTTCAGGGGAGAGGATGACTGTAGGACAGGAGAATACAGTCTATTGCCCCCTGTTATCAGCCATTTCAGGGGAGAGGATGACTGAAGGACAGGAGAATACAGTCTATTGCCCCCTGTTATCAGCCATTTCAGGCCGGGGAGAGGATGACTGTAGGACAGGAGAATACAGTCTATTGCCCCCTGTTATCAGACATTTCAGGAGAGAGGATGACTGTAGGACAGGAGAATACAGTCTACTGCCCCCTGATATCAGCCATTATAGGGGAGAGGACGACTGTAGGACAGGAGAATACAGTCTATTGCCCCCTGTTATCAGCCATTTCAGGGGAGAGGACGATTGTAGGACAGGAGAATACAGTCTATTGCCCCCTGTTATCAGCCATTTCAGAGGAGAGGATGACTGTAGGACAGGAGAATACAGTCTACTGCCCCCTGATATCAGCCATTATAGGGGAGAGGACGACTGTAGGACAGGAGAATACAGTCTATTGCCCCCTGTTATCAGCCATTTCAGGGGAGAGGACGATTGTAGGACAGGAGAATACAGTCTATTGCCCCCTGTTATCAGCCATTTCAGAGGAGAGGATGACTGTAGGACAGGAGAATACAGTCTATTGCCCCCTGTTATCAGCCATTTCAGGGGAGAGGATGACTGTAGGACAGGAGAATACAGTCTATTGCCCCCTGTTATCAGCCATTTCAGGGGAGAGGATGACTGTAGGACAGGAGAATACAGTCTATTGCTTCCTGTTATCAGCCATTTCAGGGGAGAGGATGACTGTAGGAGAGGAGAATACAATCTATTGCCCCCTGTTATCAGCCATTTCAGGGGGGAGGATGACTGTAGGACAGGAGAATACAGTCTATTGCCCCCTGATATCAGCCATTTCAGGGGAGAGGATGACTGTAGGACAGGAGAATACAGTCTATTGCCCCCTGTTATCAGCCATTTCAGAGGAGAGGATGACTGTAGGACAGGAGAATACAGTCTATTGCCCCCTGTTATCAGCCATTTCAGGGGAGAGGACGATTGTAGGACAGGAGAATACAGTCTATTGCCCCCTGTTATCAGCCATTTCAGGGGAGAGGATGACTGTAGGACAGGAGAATACAGTCTATTGCCCCCTGTTATCAGCCATTTCAGGGGAGAGGATGACTGTAGGACAGGAGAATACAGTCTATTGCTTCCTGTTATCAGCCATTTCAGGGGAGAGGATGACTGTAGGAGAGGAGAATACAATCTATTGCCCCCTGTTATCAGCCATTTCAGGGGGGAGGATGACTGTAGGACAGGAGAATACAGTCTATTGCTTCCTGTTATCAGCCATTACAGGGGTAGGATGACTGTAGGACAGGAGAATACAGTCTATTGCCATCTGTTATCAGCCATTTCAGGGGAGAGGATGACTGTAGGACAGGAGAATACAGTCTATTGCCCCCTGTTATCAGCCATTTCAGGGGAGAGGATGACTGTAGGACAGGAGAATACAGTCTATTGCTCCCTGTTATCAGCCATTTCAGGGAGAGGATGACTGTAGGACAGGAGAATACAGTCTATTGCCCCCTGTTATCAGCCATTTCAGGGGAGAGGATGACTGTAGGACAGGAGAATACAGTCTATTGCCCCTTGTTATCAGACATTTCAGGGGAGAGGATGACTGTAGGACAGGAGAATACAATCTATTACCCCTGTTATCAGCCATTTCAGAGGAGAGGATGACTGTAGGACAGGAGAATACAGTCTATTGCCCCCTGTTATCAGCCATTTCAGGGAGAGGATGACTGTAGGACAGGAGAATACAGTCTATTGCCATCTGTTATCAGCCATTTCAGGGGAGAGGATGACTGTAGGACAGGAGAATACAATCTATTGCCCCCTGTTATCAGCCATTTCAGGGGAGAGGATGACTGTAGGACAGGAGAATACAGTCTATTGCCCCCTGTTATCAGCCATTTCAGGGGAGAGGATGACTGTAGGACAGGAGAATACAGTCTATTGCTCCCAGTTATCAGCCATTTCAGGGGAGAGGATGACTGTAGGACAGGAGAATACAGTCTATTGCCCCCTGTTATCAGACATTTCAGGGGAGAGGATGACTGTAGGACAGGAGAATACAATCTATTGCCCCTGTTATCAGCCATTTCAGGGGAGAGGATGACTGTAGGACAGGAGAATACAGTCTATTGCTCCCTGTTATCAGACATTTCAGGGGAGAGGATGACTGTAGGACAGGAGAATACAGTCTATTACCCCTGTTATCAGCCATTTCAGAGGAGAGGATGACTGTAGGACAGGAGAATACAGTCTATTGCTCCCTGTTATCAGCCATTTCAGGGGGGAGGATGACTGTAGGGCAGGAGAATACAGTCTATTGCTCCCTGTTATCAGCCGTGTCAGGCCGGGGGAGGATGACTGTAGGACAGGAGAATACAGTCTATTGCCCCTGTTATCAGCCATTTCAGAGGAGAGGATGACTGTAGGACAGGAGAATACAGTCTATTGCTCCCTGTTATCAGCCATTTCAGGGGGGAGGATGACTGTAGGGCAGGAGAATACAGTCTATTGCTCCCTGTTATCAGCCGTGTCAGGCCGGGGGAGGATGACTGTAGGACAGGAGAATACAGTCTATTGCCCCTGTTATCAGCCATTTCAGAGGAGAGGATGACTGTAGGACAGGAGAATACAGTCTATTGCTCCCTGTTATCAGCCATTTCAGGGGAGAGGATGACTGTAGGGCAGGAGAATACAGTCTATTGCTCCCTGTTATCAGCCGTGTCAGGCCGGGGGAGGAGGCCTCTATCTCAGTTGTTATCGGCTCCTCTTCTGCGATTCTATTTCACACTTATGTTCACGTTGCGGTGTCTATAGATGGCGGCTTAGATATATCGCTCTCGGAGGTTCGCCATGCACCGGCTTATCGACACTTATTACATCATTCTCCACAAATCCTGTAATTGAATCGTTCTTAATGCTCCCAAACAAAACTCAGAAGTCATTAACGCGGTCAGTCCTGGACGTGCGTCATTCTACATCAGCCGTGTGTTACCACTGTGAAAAGAACCCGCCATGAGCAGACCGCTCAGGTACCGCCTCCACCGGGTCCGCTCTGCGTTTTTATAGGAGTTACAGTTCTTTTTGGCTTTCATCTTTTTTGTCATAATTTTTTAAAACTGTGCAAAAAAACAAAAACAGACAGAAACCACCAGAAAACCGATTCAAACATGGGGCTCATTACTAAAAAGTGACTTTCTGGTGGCACAATTTTTCTTGTTCTCCCAATAATGCGCATCTGAATGTGGCTGAAAAGTGAAACCGCTAAACACGTTAAATAAATGAGAGCTGGATGATTATAAATTGACAGCGTTTCCTGCATCATTATAAATGACCCGCGATCAGTTGTCACGGCCACACCCCTTTGTACATTTCTTAAAGCTGTGGGCGGGGCTCTGACAGTATATCAAGCAGAACAAGAGGTAAGACCCACAGAAGGGCCCCAGAAGGGCCCCTGGCTCCATTCTCACCTTCAGAGCTCTCACTTTTTTGGCGAGGAGGGTCTCGATGTCGCCCGCCACTTTCTCCACCAGCTTGCGGGGGACGTTCTGCTTCACTTCGAACAGATTACTCTTGTCTCTGTAGAGCTGCAAGGAGACAAGAAACACAAATATTAGGAAGGCAGAACCGCCAGGCGACAAGATAAATGGTGCAAGTGACATACGGCAAACATACACAGAAAGATACATTTAACCTTCACTGATACATTGTAACAGTCATCTGCAGAGAGAGGCAAGAATATTTACTGACAGCAAGCATAGAGACCTTTGTAAGCTTCACTTACATGGGACTGCGCTGGCCCCCTGATATTCACCCCTCCCCTTTCTAGTGCGGATTTTGCTGAGCTCGGCTGCTTTTCTGCAGCTCCCCCCCCCCAGACCCCTCAGAGCTGCGCTCATCATCCCCAGTCATCAGAGGATCCTGGGAAGGGGACTGCACTCACCACATCGCGCTGAGTCTGCATCTGACAACCGCAAATATTAAAATCGCATCTCCATGTGCTGAGTCCGAAAGATCAAGGGAGCCACAGGGGTCCGGAATGGTTGACATCCAGCACCTGGGGCTCATGACCTGCCTCCAACGACACCCCCGATTATACCCCACAATGAGGCACACCAAAGCATCAAACAGGAGGAAAGGTGCCCTAAAAGCTCACAGGAAACCAGCCGATCTGTGAATGCAGCTCTGGTTGTGAACAGCATATAAAAAAAAAAGAGATGTAACAACAGAATTATAATTGCAGATCTGGATGTGACTGGAGGACGACATTATATTAGTTGAATTATCAGTACGGCTCTGGATGTAAACTGATGGAACCCCAAATCACAAAGTTAGGCTACCTTCACATCAGCGTTTTCTTCTGGATCCATCAGGGGATCAGTAAAAGCGCACATTAGACAACAGTCTGCATTCATTCTGAACGGTTCCAGTTATATTATCTCTCAAAAGAACAAGACAATCTCCTGAGCTCCCTCTAGTGGTGGCTGTATATATCTGTATGTAGTAATCTCCTGAGCTCCCTCTAGTGGTGGCTGTATATATCTGTATGTAGTAATCTCCTGAGCTCCCTCTAGTGGTGGATGTATATATCTGTATGTAGTAATCTCCTGAGCTCCCTCTAGTGGTGGCTGTATATATCTGTATGTAGTAATCTCCTGAGCTCCCTCTAGTGGTGGCTGTATATATCTGTATGTAGTAATCTCCTGAGCTCCCTCTAGTGGTGGCTGTATATATCTGTATGTAGTAATCTCCTGAGCTCCCTCTAGTGGTGGCTGTATATATCTGTATGCAGTAATCTCCTGAGCTCCCTCTAGTGGTGGCTGTATATATCTGTATGTAGTAATCTCCTGAGCTCCCTCTAGTGGTGGCTGTATATATCTGTATGTAGTAATCTCCTGAGCTCCCTCTAGTGGTGGCTGTATATATCTGTATGTAGTAATCTCCTGAGCTCCCTCTAGTGGTGACTGTATATATCTGTATGTAGTAATCTCCTGAGCTCCCTCTAGTGTTGGCTGTATATATCTGTATGTAGTAATCTCCTCAGCTCCCTCTAGTGGTGGCTGTATATATCTGTATGTAGTAATCTCCTGAGCTCCCTCTAGTGGTGGCTGTATATATCTGTATGCAGTAATCTCCTGAGCTCCCTCTAGTGGTGGCTGTATATATCTGTATGCAGTAATCTCCTGAGCTCCCTCTAGTGGTGGCTGTATATATCTGTATGTAGTAATCTCCTGAGCTCCCTCTAGTGGTGGCTGTATATATCTGTATGTAGTAATCTCCTGAGCTCCCTCTAGTGGTGGCTGTATATATCTGTATGTAGTAATCTCCTGAGCTCCCTCTAGTGGTGACTGTATATATCTGTATGTTGTAATCTCCTGAGCTCCCTCTAGTGGTGTCTGTATAGATCTGTATGCAGTAATCTCCTGAGCTCCCTCTAGTGGTGGCTGTATATATCAGTATGTAGTAATCTCCTGAGCTCCCTCTAGTGGTGGCTGTTTGTATCTGTATGTAGTAATCTCCTGAGCTCCCTCTAGTGGTGGCTGTTTATATCTGTATGTAGTAATCTCCTGAGCTCCCTCTAGTGGTGGTTGTATATATCTGTATGTAGTAATCTCCTGAGCTCCCTCTAGTGGTGGCTGTATATATCTGTATGTAGTAATCTCCTGAGCTCCCTCTAGTGATGGCTGTATATATCTGTATGTAGTAATCTCCTGAGCTCCCTCTAGTGTTGGCTGTATATATCTGTATGTAGTAATCTCCTGAGCTCCCTCTAGTGGTGGCTGTATATATCTGTATGTAGTAATCTCCTGAGCTCCCTCTAGTGGTGGCTGTATATATCTGTATGCAGTAATCTCCTTAGCTCCCTCTGGTGGTGGCTGTATATATCTGTATGCAGTAATCTCCTGAGCTCCCTCTAGTGGTGGCTGTATATATCTGTATGTAGTAATCTCCTGAGCTCCCTCTAGTGATGGCTGTATATATCTGTATGTAGTAATCTCCTGAGCTCCCTCTAGTGGTGGCTGTATATATCTGTATGCAGTAATCTCCTGAGCTCCCCCCAGTGGCAAATGCCGGCAGAATCTTATCCACTAACTATAACCATGCAGGGGATCTGGAGCTTTGTGTCATTATATTATATCATATAATCAGCGGAATTTTTTTATCGTTTAGAAGAAGAAATAAAATAGGTAAGCAATTTTGTGAAGACTTTAAGTTATATAGAGCTATAATACAATCACATCCAAATCTGCATTCACAGTACTAGTGGCTGGGTTGACAGACAACCCTAATTGCTTGAGATCCCATAATGCATTGCAGCATTTCTTTTGGACACCAGATCTCCAGTGTGCGGATACTAAATCTATCCAAATGCAGGGCAGCGGCGTACACTCCGTACAGACACTACCCCAGCAGGGAGGGGAGAGGTCCTTCAGCCAGAGAGCTAATAGAAAACAGCTTTGGATATAACTAGAGTAAAAGAACTGATCAGAACAGAAGCAAAGCTTCATGAAGCCACCAGCGTCACTAGGGACGGAGTACACACCAATATACGCTGAGCCCTATTACATGATGTGAGGGGGCTGCGAGCAGAACATGTATATTATATATCTGGGCATTTGTCATCCCTGTAGGGGCGGAGGATGGCACAGCCCCTGTGGGCACAGCACCTGAGCCCAGTATAATTTAAGTATTAGTTCTGCATGATCACAGGAGGAGAGAATGGGGAGAGGCGCAGCGTGGAGCGGAGGCTGGGCGCAGGATGGTCTGGGATCCGGGCCTGGCAGGGGGTACAGGTGGTAACCTTATTAACACACTTGCTGCAATTAACGAGCAGAAGAAAACGATTTTTCACCGGGTCAGGCGGCACAATTAGCGCACAGTACAGAATATTAATGGCTGCGGCTGAAAGCGTGCGAAGACGTCTCGCAGAGCAGCCACCAGGACTGAAGCCACGTGCCATCTTCTCTCATCAGCCCCCCACCCCCACAATCTCAGGGCGCGTTCACATGGAAATGCTGGCGAATCTTCAGCAGAAAAGTGGGTGAGGGCAGAACAAGTCCTCGCTGCGCAGGTTGTGCTGTGGACCTTGCTGCAGAGCTGCGACAGATGGTCCGTGAAATCTGCTCCAGATTCTTCCACCGTGTGTGAACACAGCCTTAAAATGAAGGTCAAGACAAAAGCTTTAAAAGGGCTGAACCCTGGGGGTCTGACCATTGTGGCCTCCGCTGGACACGGACTATTATGGGCCGACGAGGAGACGGGACCGATGGGGAGTGAAGGGGCGCAGAGATTCTTTGGGGTCACAGCAGTCGGGCCGGACACGGACAACACAGATCCAGAGGATATTGGGGGCTGCGGAGGAAGCACAGAGGGGGCTCGATCACAGATTTTGCTGCTGGGTCAGATATGCTTCGGGAGGGGGCAGCAGGGGTACCTCGTGTCCAGCCCCCACATCAGATGTAGACTGCTGGTGACATGGGGGGAGGAGGACCCCAAAACTCGCAGTTCACTCGCAGACAGAAATTACGAGGCTGCAAAATGGATGAAATGACAGCTTCCAGGAGGCGGCGGATAATGGAGCGCGGCGTCAGCCTGCAATCTGCAGCGCTCTGCATGGGGATTAATTGCTGGATAACTGACCCCGGACAGCTGGAGATCACAGGAACATCGCACACACGGGGCGAGAGGCGCAAAGTGAGGAGGGGGAGTGCGGGCGAGAGGCGAGCGCTGCCTTCATCATAGAATCAATAAACGACACCAAAAACGGAGACTGAACATCACACGGCAACTTTAACCCTCTGTATGTGCCGGGAGGCTCCTTAGTGCGGGATGCGCTGATTTACCGTTTTTCATGCTGTATGGAATAGCGTAGTCTGCGGCGGTATGACATACAGTAAAAAGCGTACAGTGCGCGGTTACGTAAACAAGGATGGATAGAGCATAGTGGCATACCTGAGGTATGTAGGCAGCAGATACAGCGTGAAAGCAGCAAAATACGGCGCAGCCCGACGCCATTACTGCCTCTTGTGCACATCCATTCTATAGATTTTACTGACTCGAGCGTCCACCATTTTTCCAGGGATCAAGCATCTGGATAGTAATATTAAAAATAAAAATAAAAAAGAAGGGGAGAGATTCTATCCATTGACAACAAGCAGAGATCTTGAAAATAGTAAACCCCTAAAAAAACTGAGATGCAGAACGTTTCGTCATGCCATGGACACTGGCCCTTTAAGAGATCATCTCACTCTTCAGGGGATGACACCCCAGTGTCCTAAAAATGGAGGAACGGGGGAGGGTTCCCCCCAAGAAGAGATGCTGGGAGTGGTAGTTCTCCCTCCTGGTGCAGTAATCAGGGGTGGCGGGCCGGCTCAGCCGCGGGGGTCGCGCTTGTTTACGGTTCTAATCTGTTATCATGTCTTCATCTAAGAGGATTTCTCCGTCTTCCGGAGATTTGCACAAATTCGCTCTGCGATAAATATATTCATTTAATGGGTTTATCTCCCGGAGGACGAACATATTGTCCACAGACCTCGGGGGAGGGGGCCGGGGCGCGGACACGAGACCCCTCCGAATCCCAAAATCCTCAGCAAAAACAAATCCAGAGTCTTCTCCGTCTGTCCAGGAATGCGGAAGACATGGCTCTTAGTGGTGTCTGTTTCTAGGAAAGCTGAGTGACAACCGGCATGGACGACAGAACCGCGCCCTCCCGGGTTGTCACTGAGCGTAAATCTGCGCAAATATGTAGAACTCCAGATGGGGGATGGGGGGCTTATTACAGGACGAGTCAGAAGAAAGGCCGGGAAAGCTGGGTGACCACCTCAGGCGCGCGGAATATCAGCAGAGCTGGGCGTCAACCAATATGGCCGCCGTCACAGCTCCGACAGGCCGACACCCAGCTTTCCTCCATGTCGTGCCGAACCTCACAGCTTTCAGGGCTTCAATTCTGCGCCATTTTCAATATGTCTGCTTGCTGGCAGTGAATAGGGAGAACTTTAACTACTTTCAGTAGGTAAATACCTGTCCTGACCTAACTTCTCCCCGCTGAGGGTTTGCTACAATGTACCCCAGTCAAGGAGGTAAACATCCTGGACTCCAGACTGATACATTGTAACAATCTGTCTCTGCGGCTGAGGACCACCTACTGTAGACACAAATCATGTGACCAGCGCAAAATCGTGACGCAGAAATTCATCGAATGAGCGGAGGAGCGGCGGATCAGTCGCTACTAGAGACGCGTGGACGGATCACATGTCCGTGCGGATATATTGAGGGCGACTCACTTTCCTGTATTTGGGGACCGCGATCGACAAACTGATGCAAATCCCAGCAGACGCCGGGTCCGTGGATACGTTGTTACAACCTGCGGCTCCTCCGTCATTCCCAGTGTAAACAATGTATCATTTGCGACTCCCGGGGGCAGGAGTCATGTGATCAGAGCACAGCGGCCGCTTCATCCGTCATTACCTGCCTGATAACCAGCGCTAACGGGCGGCTAATTTGATGACAGGCGGCGCGGCGTCCTCTGTGGCTTCAGATAAGTAAATGAGATGTGAGACGTGTCGCCCATTATCCACGGAGAGCGCAACAGCGCGAGCGCCCTCAGCCGTCATTATACACTGCCGCCCAGTCTGATAATCCGCCATCCAGGGGAGTAGGATTATCAGGAATTGAAATGGCGGCCATGTTGGTAGTCACCCAGCTTTCCCAGGCACCGTTTTATCTTTCTTTTTTAAACCATCATCCTGACTAAACTGCAGAGAAAGTAAGCGGCTAAAGACGGACGATGGAGGTTATTTCCTCTCCTATAAGACGAGTATTGATTTCACATCGCGCCCTGAGGCCCGAGACGGAGAAATCTCCTCCTGAGAAAGATGAACGGGTCCATTACCGAGGAGACAGACTGTATCCTGCGAGAGCGCAGCGGGGCGGAGGACGACTGACAGCGCTGGACTACAACCCCCAACAGCTCCAAGCATTTACTCCCATTCAGAGCACTGAACTGGAAACTGCAATCTACTGCTCTCTGTAATCAGCCACATCAGACCGACAACCGACGGTGTAATCTGCCATATATGTGACTGATATCAGCGCTCCTCTTATAACGCTCCAGCACTGATATAACCTCCAGAGACATTACATCATATGTGACTGATATCAGCCGCTCCTCTTATAACGCTCCAGCACTGATATAACCTCCAGAGACATTACATCACATGTGACTGATATCAGCCGCTCCTCTTATAACGCTCCAGTATTGATATAACCTCCAGAGACATTACATCATATGTGACTGATATCAGCCGCTCCTCTTATAACGCTCCAGCACTGATATAACCTCCAGAGACATTACATCATATGTGACTGATATCAGCCGCTCCTCTTATAACGCTCCAGCGCTGATATAACCTCCAGACATTACACCACATGTGACTGATATCAGCCGCTCCTCTTATAACGCTCCAGCGCTGATATAACCTCCAGAGACATTACATCACATGTGACTGATATCAGCCGCTCCTCTTATAACGCTCCAGCACTGATATAACCTCCAGAGACATTACATCACATGTGACTGATATCAGCCGCTCCTCTTATAACGCTCCAGCACTGATATAACCTCCAGAGACATTATTACATCATATGTGACTGATATCAGCCGCTCCTCTTATAACGCTCCAGCTCTGATATAACCTCCAGACATTACATCATATGTGACTGATATCAGCCGCTCCTCTTATAACGCTCCAGCTCTGATATAACCTCCAGAGACATTACATCATATGTGACTGATATCAGCGGCTCCTCTTATAACGCTCCAGCACTGATATAACCTCCAGACATTACATCATATGTGACTGATATCAGCCGCTCCTCTTATAACGCTCCAGTACTGATATAACCTCCAGAGACATTACATCACATGTGACTGATATCAGCCGCTCCTCTTATAATGCTCCAGCGCTGATATAACCTCCAGAGACATTATTACATCATATGTGACTGATATCAGCCGCTCCTCTTATAACGCTCCAGCGCTGATATAACCTCCAGAGACATTACATCATATGTGACTGATATCAGCCGCTCCTCTTATAACGCTCCAGCACTGATATAACCTCCAGACATTACATCATATGTGACTGATATCAGCCGCTCCTCTTATAACGCTCCAGTACTGATATAACCTCCGGAGACATTCCATCACATGTGACTGATATCAGCCGCTCCTCTTATAACGCTCCAGCTCTGATATAACCTCCAGACATTACATCACGTGACTGATATCAGCCGCTCCTCTTATAACGCTCCAGCGCTGATATAACCTCCAGACATTACATCCTATGTGACCGATATCAGCCGCTCCTCTTATATCGCTCCAGCACTGATATAACCTCCAGAGACATTACATCATATGTGACTGATATCAGCCGCTCCTCTTATAACGCTCCAGCGCTGATATAACCTCCAGAGACATTACATCATATGTGACTGATATCAGCCGCTCCTCTTATAACGCTCCAGCACTGATATAACCTCCAGACATTACATCATATGTGACTGATATCAGCCGCTCCTCTTATAACGCTCCAACACTGATATAACTTTCAGAGACATTACATCATATGTGACTGATATCAGCCGCTCCTCTTATAACGCTCCGGCACTGATATAACTTTCAGAGACATTACATCATATGTGACTGATATCAGCCGCTCCTCTTATAACGCTCCAGCACTGATATAACCTCCAGAGACATTACATCCTATGTGACCGATATCATTCTCTTATAACGCTCCAGCACTGATATTACCTCCTGAGACATTACATCATATGTGACTGATATCAGCCGCTCCTCTTATAACGCTCCAGCACTGATATAACCTCCAGAGACATTACATCATATGTGACTGATATCAGCAGCTCCTCTTATAACGCTCCAGCTCTGATATAACCTCCAGAGACATTACATCACATGTGACTGATATCAGCCGCTCCTCTTATAACGCTCCAGCGCTGATATAACCTCCAGAGACATTACATCACGTGACTGATATCAGCCGCTCCTCTTATAACGCTCCAGTACTGATATAACCTCCAGACATTACATCATATGTGACTGATATCAGCCGCTCCTCTTATAACGCTCCAGTACTGATATAACCTCCAGACATTACATCATATGTGACTGATATCAGCCGCTCCTCTTATAACGCTCCAGTACTGATATAACCTCCAGAGACATTACATCATATGTGACTGATATCAGCCGCTCCTGTTATAACGCTCCAGCGCTGATATAACCTCCAGAGACATTAACATCATATGTGACGGATATCAGCCGCTCCTCTTATAACGCTCCAGCACTGATATAACCTCCAGAGACATTACATCATATGTGACTGATATCAGCCGCTCCTCTTATAACGCTCCAGCGCTGATATAACCTCCAGAGACATTACATCATATGTGACTGATATCAGCCGCTCCTCTTATAACGCTCCCGCGCTGATATAACCTCCAGAGACATTACATCACATGTGACTGATATCAGCCGCTCCTCTTATAACGCTCCAGCACTGATATAACCTTCAGAGACATTACATCATATGTGACTGATATCAGCCGCTCCTCTTATAACGCTCCAGTACTGATATAACCTCCAGAGACATTACATCATATGTGACTGATATCAGCCGCTCCTCTTATAACGCTCCAGTACTGATATAACCTCCAGAGACATTACATCATATGTGACTGATATCAGCCGCTCCTCTTATAACGCTCCAGTACTGATATAACCTCCAGAGACATTACATCATATGTGACTGATATCAGCCGCTCCTCTTATAACGCTCCAGTACTGATATAACCTCTCTCGGGGACACGGTTATTACGCTGTGGAGAATATTACTGCGCTAGTCCTTTTATCTGTTCAGTCTTCGGATGATCAATGGCGATCACTGACCTCCGTCACCACCCCCTCCCCCTTCCGCTGTCCTCGTGGTCCGACACAGATTTACTGGACTCTGTGCAGCTGTTAGAACTGAGCGATGGCGGCCAAGGACCCCGGAGATCAGGACAATCTCCCAGCACAATGAATCTTCTCTCAAGTGCTGGAGCGGAGGGGACGGCGACAAGTCCTTAATGGTGATAAAGGTGCAAAAGCGGACGGATCGCGGGAAAATATGCGGCTTATGTGTCCAGCGATTCAAGATGAAAATATGGCGTGAGGAATGGCAGGCGAGTATTTTAGCGCCCGCTCTGAACTGGGCGTGGCTAAAGACCTGCAATATTGTAACATACAGAAGGAAATAAGATGGCGTCCGGGATAAATTATATATATTTTTTTTTTATCAATTGTCTTTTTATTGACGATTTTTACAAGAATAAACATGTACATATATAAAAGAAAACATGACTTTGGGGCACATTATTCCTGATATAAAGATATAACTGAAGTCATTTGAACAGCAAAGAAAAGATTAAGTTCTTCCTAATATTTTACAAATCTTCAGCTGCTGCCGCCATTTTGAAGGACACTGGACGGTTACGTGACCCACCCCTACATGTGCCACGGGCGACCGCCATATTTATCATACCAATGTTTTCAAACAAATGATACAAAATTCGTATTTTCCTTTAAAGCCAGTGAGTTACCGCGAGCGACCGTGCCGCAGTGTACATCTCTGACCAGATCCCCAGATACGTGAAAACAATCGCAGGGCGGACGCCATTACTATGCTTTGGGTGACTCGGTTCCCTCACTATAGTCTACAGATTGGTGAATCGGTCGGATTGGCGACCTTCAGTGTGCGGATACGCGGTGCCCCGATCCGCTGGTAATATCTATATATAAAACACACACATGGCGGCTGCTCCCTGACGTGATGTAAAGTGGCGTCTGGGCCGCGAGCAAAGCCAAAGCGCTGCGCTCAGCACATCCTCCAGATAGAGGCAGCCGCGCAGCCTCAGCACTGCGCTCACTCCAGGGCCTCCATGCCAGAAATGCCCCCTAATCTCTGCCACCAGGAACCAGGCACTTGGCTCGTAATTGCTGCAGCAGGCAAATACCAATGGAGCGCAGGAGCTGACACTCCATCACAATCCGGCTGAATATCCGCAGCGCAGCGATCTGGCACTCAGGAAACAAGCTGCTGACTAATTAACTCAAGGCTTTGATGTGTCTAATTAATCAGCGAGTCCTCCTTCTTCTGAGCTACCAGCACTGCGAGCTGGAGGGAACAGTGGGCTCTTAAAGGGACAGTAACCCTTTATATCAGAACTGGGGCGTTATAAGAGGAGCAGCTGATATCAGCACTGCAAATGTGTGACATCAGGGACGGGAGGGGTCCACACCGACAGCACTGGAGAATGCAACAGTCAGCTAAACACCTGCCTGACAGTGACTGCACCAGCAGAATAGTGAGTGCAGCTCTGGAGTATAATACAGGATGTAACTCAGGATCAGTACAGGATAAGTAATGTATGTACACAGTGACTGCACCAGCAGAATAGTGAGTGCAGCTCTGGAGTATAATACAGGATGTAACTCAGGATCAGTACAGGATAAGTAATGTATGTACACAGTGACTGCACCAGCAGAATAGTGAGTGCAGCTCTGGAGTATAATACAGGATGTAACTCAGGATCAGTACAGGATAAGTAATGTATGTACACAGTGACTCCACCAGCAGAATAGTGAGTGCAGCTCTGGAGTATAATACAGGATGTAACTCAGGATCAGTACAGGATAAGTAATGTATGTATACAGTGACTGCACCAGCAGAATAGTGAGTGCAGCTCTGGAGTATAATACAGGATGTAACTCAGGATCAGTACAGGATAAGTAATGTATGTACACAGTGACTGCACCAGCAGAATAGTGAGTGCAGCTCTGGAGTATTGTATGTGTATACACAGTGACTGCACCGTTCACGTAGATCTATTCTCTCTGTTACTGTCTATGGTGTTTAAAGGTAAATGGACGCTTTAGGGCTCCTTGTGAGGTAGGAGGCTCAGTGCACCTCTAGTCTGAAGTATAAAATGTTAATGTATTTTTACATGACTTCAAAGACTCCATCCGGGCTGTTGGCATCAGTCCCTGCCACCTGCGCAGCCGCCTCGGGCACAGACATGCACGCCAGGGCCGGATTCATAGGGAGTCAATTAACCTAGCAGTATGTTGCTGGGCGCACGTGAAGAACATACAATCTCCATGCTGACGCTGCAGTTCCAGGATTATCACCAGCGAATGGTCAAATGTACCAAGAGCGAAGGGAAAAGGTTAAAGATATCTTCCAGCAGACGCCGCCATAGATGGAGCAGACGATAATTGCAGGATTACTTTGCGTCCTTCCGTAATTGGTGATCTGGAGCTTCCAGGTTTATGAATAATATGCTAGGACTACAGTGTAGACTGACACCAGCTATAAAAGCCGCTCTCATAATGCGCTGGAGAGACGTCAGGCGCAGATTAGCGACTCTGCTGTGTGAACGAGACAGATCATTTAGACATCGGGGCGGTCAGGGACTTAGTCGCCAAATGAGCTGGAACGTGTCACGTTTCTTATGCCTTCCACTTGACAGCTTGTGCGGTGGGTCTGCGCGCTAATAACCTCTGCCGTGTGCAGCTCATGCCCACCCATCGCTGTGGAACTACAAGTATCACAGTGCCCTACAGAGTATACAGAACTACAACTCCCAATATGCCATGACACCTAGCTGAAGTATCCGCTGATGCTCAGCTGACTGGACCCGGCCGCCCATTTCCCCCTCAGGTTAGAAACCATGAATCACGCGACTCCACGCAGAAAATACCCACGAAGGCTTCAATTTGTGGCGCTATAGGCACCGACATCGCGCACACGTATCACGTACCATGGGGCACAAGATGAATCCTGTGATAAAACCCTCAATGAAGCTGCAGAATCATCCGCAGTGACGAATGCGACAAAAAACGTATGGACGCGCCAGAGCCGCCTTCTGTGCGCCATTGTTTCTTGTGTCCCAGGAAGGGATTCCGTCTGACAAAGAGGTTTCCTACCCCCCCCCACCTCTTATCTGTCACTGAAAGAGCCGGGACGACCGCCCCAAAGACCCCCTCCCTGGTAGGTAGACATGGCGCGGGCCGCAGACTTCTCCCGGCGGTCGTCACTAAAAATTAGGTCAGGAAGAAAAAATATCCACAGATCGGTAAAAATGTGACAGGAACTTCCCGAAGCGAAGAAGCCGCAGTGATCATCATCCTTCACATGACGGACACGGGCTCAGGCAGCTGGGCAGAAGAGCTCGCAATCTAATGTGCAGAAATGAGGGGCGTGTCCTGTACCCGCCCAGCAGCACCTGACTGCCGATCGCTTCACTGTTTCTTTGTTCCAAACTTGTTACAATGTATCCAGGCGAGAGTGCGCAGGTCAGCGGAGAGCAATGGCGGCTCAATTTATTCTTCTCGACAATACGCCAAAAGAACGTACTGTCTGACATCACCGTCGCGCCTGACCACGGTCACATGATCACGGTCAAACTTGGCGCAGCTGATGTAATTTATGGACATTTTGTTTTCGTTTCCTCTGTGACATCTGCCAGCACAGGCCTCCTGCACACGACCGTATCCGTATTGTGGATCCCAAAAAAACGGATGCGATCCATGTACCATTTGCATTTTTTTTTGCCGACCTACTGACTTCAATCGGTCTGTGGTCAGCATTTTGCAGACATGTTCTATCTTTTTGTGGAACAGACATACGGATGCAGAAGGCACAGAGATGATCCGTGCGATTTCCGCTTCCATACGTCCGTTCCTATATTCAGCCGCATGTTGACCACAGAACCAACGTAGTCAGAGGGTTCGCTAAAAACGTGGATGCAACACGAACGGCATCTGTATTGGCCACAATTTGCAGACTGCAAAATACATCTGGTCTGGAAAGGTTTTCATGGCGCACCACCTGCGCCTGGACACAGACCGCAATCACTACGTTTCGAGAAGTCGTCAAAACGGTTTCACAAAAGTCGCGGAGCGCAAGCGGATTGGCTGGATCTGTGGTTTTGGGGAAGAACAGGTTGGAAAACTGGGGTCAGGCTGGATTCACACGCAACGGTTTTGTTGTGTGCGTTTCGAGCGTCCAGCGGTTAGTCAAGTACAAAACACCTGAAATACAAGGCATTTTGGCTCATGGCGTTTTTTTTTTGCTGGATTTTTGCGCATGAACAAAATGACGTGGATAAAGAAACATTTATAAAAAAAAAAATGAAATAAAAAAAGAAAAGCTGGTGCTTAAAATTTTAGTTTTTCACGCATTTAACACCGCCAGATGAGGAGACTGTGCAGGCGCCGTACATCGCACATGAGCCGGGCTGCGGGGTGGAGGTGGTCTGTGCCCCTCCGCCTGCCGCTCACTCTCCCCCCATCCCCCTCCTACACATGAAATCTGTGCACACAGACAAGGAGCAGGTAATTTTCCGCCGTTCCACACTGCATCCCGCACTCCTGTCCCAGGATCTTCAGGTTGGACAGATTAGCGCTCGGCAGATTGGATATTGGGGGGGGGGGGGTGGGGGTCATTAATATTCAGAGGAGACGCCGTCTCCAGAACTCAAGAAGCCAATAAAATAAACTAGAAATCGGTTAAGTCGGGATGAGAGGCAAAGCTGCGTTTAGTCGCTGCGGAGCGCCGGTGGGCTGCTCTTTATGCCGAGACCCCATTTCCTGCACAGAATATTGCGCCACTATCCGGGGACGCTGCGGCCCGAGTTATATTAGATTACACCGTGCCGTTATCTCAGAGGCTCCCGCAATCGGAATTTTGTGGAAAATAAAAAAATTTAAAGAGCGACGAGATACAAGCAGACCCCAAAATCCGCAGTCCCACAACAAGGCCGCCTCCGGAACCTTCTGCTCAGACGTGTCAATTATTGCCTGAAAAGCCGGGTGAAACCAGTAAGACCATTACATCACCGTCACCCAGCTTTCCCTGATGACATACGGGGTGGACACCCAGCTTTCCTAATCTACAGGGTGACACCCAATATGGCTGCCGCAATGTGAAAGGTGGAGGGCACCGCAGCTCCCATGGGATGGGGGGGGTCACCCAGCTCTCCCAGACTCCTGAGTGACTCGCAGACTGGTGGAGGTAGTTCCCCGACTATTCAGGGCCCCTGAATGGTTTACCTGCCTTGCAATGATGGGGGTCACGAGGCGGACAGACTTGTGAGGCGACCCCCATTCCTGGCAGGGAGGAAGCCGTGTGCAAGTTCTCCATTGAAATGAATGAAAACGCCGAGTGTGCCATTCAGGAGTCTGGGAAAGTTGGGCGAGGATCCAAGAGCAGGAAGGAACAGGCTGCCAGCAGCCCCATCCGTCAAGGAGCCGCTCTCCTCCCCGTCCATCCATCGCCTGTGCCACGGGCAGAGCACGCACCGCGCAGATAAATATTTTAAGTAGCGACGCTCCGGTGACACGCGGTTCTGCCAGACAAGGAATAATTAGAAAATAAATTAAATTTTTTTCCTCTGCCCCATTGGATGAAGCAGATTAGTGGGAAAACGTGTGCACCCCCTCCCTGCCGCACAACCTGCAGATAAGGCCGCGCTCGCCTGTGCGGAGAGAAAAGCAGCCGCCACTTCAAGCCGCGTTCAGACAAGACACACGGCTAAACACGCCAACCAGACGGACGCCCTGCGCAGGGGGCAGAACCCGGGCCAAGAGCAGATCCTTCTACCGGTGGAGGGGGCAGAACCCGGGCCAAGAGCAGATCCTTCTACCGGGGGAGGGGGCAGAACTCAGGGCCAAGAGCAGATCCTTCTACCGGGGGAGGGGGCAGAACCCGGGCCAAGAGCAGATCCTTCTACCGGTGGAGGGGGCAGAACTCAGGGCCAAGAGCAGATCCTTCTACCGGGGGAGGGGGAAGAACCCAGGCCAAGAGCAGATCCTTCTACCGGTGGAGGGGGCAGAACCCGGGCCAAGAGCAGATCCTTCTACCGGTGGAGGGGGCAGAACCCAGGGCCAAGAGCAGATCCTTCTACCGGTGGAGGGGGCAGAACCCAGGGCCAAGAGCAGATCCTTCTACCGGTGGAGGGGGCAGAACCCAGGGCCAAGAGCAGATCCTTCTACCGGTGGAGGGGGCAGAACCCAGGGCCAAGAGCAGATCCTTCTACCGGTGGAGGGGGCAGAACCCAGGGCCAAGAGCAGATCCTTCTACCGGTGGAGGGGGCAGAACCCAGGCCAAGAGCAGATCCTTCTACCGGTGGAGAGGGCAGAACCCAGGGCCAAGAGCAGATCCTTCTACCGGTGGAGGGGGCAGAACCCGGGCCAAGAGCAGATCCTTCTACCGGTGGAGGGGGCAGAACCCAGGCCAAGAGCAGATCCTTCTACCGGGGAGGGGGCAGAACCCAGGCCAAGAGCAGATCCTTCTACCGGTGGAGAGGGCAGAACCCAGGGCCAAGAGCAGATCCTTCTACCGGGGGAGGGGGCAGACGGGAAAGACATGGCAGAAGAGACAGCTAGTTATACGGGATAGGTATAATGACAGGGTTAAGACAGCTGGTTAAACAGGAGAGGTATATGAAAGGGGGTAATAGACAGCTGGTTATACAGGGGGAATATGAGAGGGATAAGAGACGGCCGGTTATACAGGGCGAATATGAGAGGGATAAGAGACAGCTGGTTATACAGGACAGGTATGAGAGGGATAAGAGACGGCTGGTTATACAGGACAGGTATGAGAGGGATAAGAGACGGCTGGTTATACAGGACAGGTATGAGAGGGATAAGAGACGGCTGGTTATACAGGACAGGTATGAGAGGGATAAGAGACGGCCGGTTATACAGGACAGGTATGAGAGGGATAAGAGACGGCCGGTTATACAGGACAGGTATGAGAGGGATAAGAGACGGCCGGTTATACAGGACAGGTATGAGAGGGATAAGAGACGGCTGGTTATACAGGACAGGTATGAGAGGGATAAGAGACGGCCGGTTATACAGGACAGGTATGAGAGGGATAAGAGACGGCTGGTTGTACAGGGGGAATATGAGAGGGATAAGAGACGGCTGGTTGTACAGGGGGAATATGAGAGGGATAAGAGACGGCTGGTTGTACAGGGGGAATATGAGAGGGATAAGAGACGGCTGGTTGTACAGGGGGAATATAAGAGGGATAAGAGACAGCTGGTTATACAGGGGGAATATGAGAGGGATAAGAGACGGCCGGTTATACAGGACAGGTATGAGAGGGATAAGAGACAGCCGGTTACACAGGGGGAATATGAGAGGGATAAGAGACAGCCGGTTACACAGGGGGAATATGAGAGGGATAAGAGACAGCCGGTTACACAGGGGGAATATGAGAGGGATAAGAGACAGCCGGTTACACAGGGGGAATATGAGAGGGATAAGAGACGGCCGGTTACACAGGGGGAATATGAGAGGGATAAGAGACGGCCGGTTATACAGGACAGGTATGAGAGGATCTGTCTCCCATAGCAACCAGTCAGATTCCAGCTCTCATTTTTTCTAGGCCCTTTTGAAAATGAAAGAAGCCGTCTGATTGGCTGCTGTGTGCGGCTGTTCCCCTTTTCTCCACAGAAGGTTTAACCCCTGCTCCCCACAAGTGTCGCAGTCCACGCCCACACTGCACGCCCCTCACACCCGTCTCCTATGTTCCCATTAACCCTTTCTTCCCTGCAGCACTGTCTCCATCCACATTCTCACTTTGCTCTTCGGGCCCCTGGTGACAGCGGACGTCTCCATCTTCCTCCTGACTGTCGACACCTGGCGCCCTCCGTGTGACCAGTCCTCCTGTAGCTGCTGATTCCACCTGACAACCGACAACGCGTCCCTGCTCCATCCCACGCTACACGTTCCTGTCAGCGCTCCTCCGCCTCACACGACTCCGCAGTCCTTTTCTTTACGGTCATGTCAGTCAGCCCCGCCGCCATCTTATGCCGTCCTCTTTTATTGCTCTTTTCATTCATTCTGTAAAAAGTTCACCTCTTTCAAGATCTCTGCTTGCTGTAAATAAACTGAAGCACTGCTTACATCCACAGGCTGGAGACACGCACAGGTCTAACGCTCCTGTGTGCGCCGCTGATCTCCGTCCGTCCCGCGGTCTACTGCTCCGAGGTTTCCCTTCTCTCCATCTTCCCGCACTGAATAATTAACGCTGATCAATATTTCACGCGCTGCGACTGAACCTAATTACCCTGATCCCGCCATGTACACCCTGCCGCCCGCCCTACACCCACATGTGTGCACGGAGCAGTTGTCAGGTCCCCTCCCCCGCATGGGATAAAACTCCTCCTGGTATCTGAAGTGTCAGCTCTGTGGCTGACGGGCGATGCCCAGAATCAAGGCTCTTTGTTCTCGCGGATTAAGGCTAGGGCTACACGACGACATTTGTCGCACCAATGTCGCGCGACAATTTTTATAATGATAGTCTATGGTGTCGCACTGCATTCGAGATGGATTTTTCCGCAACCGTCACATGTCGCATTGAGACACCATAGACTATCATTATAAAAATTGTCGCGCGACATTGGTGCGACAAAATGTGGCGTAAGTGTTGCAGTGTAGTTGTGCCCCAATACACATGTGGTCGTGTAGACCGAGCCTAAGGGGGAGAACAGCATTAAAACGAAGCAAAACAGTCGACATCACTTTTTTTTTTTCTTCTGCGTTTCAGATCTGCGTACGTCGTCCTGAAAAATCAAGGGGAGCGGGCGGATCCCATGCAAGTATCGCGCCGAACTGCACGTAAAAACTACTGTATGGAAACAAGGCCTGGTGTAGGTGAGCCCGCGGGTCACTCAGGGCGGAGCCGGCCCTGCTGATGTCATCGGTCACATGAGACGCGGTAACTGTTATTTCTCATTTTTGGGTGGTTTTCCGGATTTCTGCTCTATTCACTTCCATGTTTGAAGCTTTTTTTTTTTTTTATTACAAACGCAAGGATTTTTATGGTGTTTTTCTTAATTTCAGCGTTTTTTGGATTTTATTACATAATGCAGTATTCGAGGTGGGGAACATTTATTTTTTAACCCCATTTTCTGGCGTTTTCCTCCCGTACACCTCCATTGCTTTTTTGACTCTACTTGAAATATGAAGTGTGAGCGCGTGCTGCGTTATTAATGGAGTTTTTTTCACCACATTTTTTTTCATATTGATCTTCACAGGAAGTGATGTCGGGGGTGGGGGTAATATTTCCTGCAGAAAACACATTGCTACAAAATAATAATAATAATAAAATACACGAGCATTAACACTAATTTAACACAAAAAGGTGAACACACATTTGTGGATATTTTTTTTTTTTTACCTACATCACGCAGCGGCAGATCACCTGACAGACGAGGTGGCCGGGGAGCGCCGCTGCTCTCAATCTCATGGCTTTCTAGTCTGTTAAGTGTCAGCGCTAATGATGAGTGTATTAACCTAGGTGCCACTAATCTGCCGCCTAATTACCCCTCCCCCCCGGCGGCGGCGGCTGGCACGCTCCCGCCACACGCCGCTGTCTCTTTATAGTAACACTCTGCAGAAGGTGACAAAAAAATAAATAAAAAAAAGCCATGACTGTCAGCAGCCGCCCACCTCCTCTCCCAGCAGACGCCTCCAACCCTGATCCGTGCGGCGGCGGCGGCTCGCATTCATCTCCTCATATTAAGGTACCCAGAAGAAAAGAAAATAACGTGCACGTTCACCGCTAACGAGATTGAAAACAATGCAATTTTATGGCCGTGTAATAAGCACTCGTCACGCATTATAAACGCGGCGGGCTGCTGCTGCACCGACGGGGTCACAAACCATCAGCGCCAAGAGATTTAAAAAGAAAAACATTTAAAAAAAACAAAAAAAACATGGCGGCGGCTGCTGCCAAGCGGGAGGATGAAGATTCTGCAGCCTAATGACAAGCCTCCGTGCGCACGAGATTACACAAAAATGCAGAGTATCTGCAGCGAGCGGCGCAAATCCCTTATCTCCACCGCCCGCCAAGGGGCAGCGCTGGGCGCGCCAAACCTTCTGCGGCTTAATACGGGCTGGAATGTCCCTCCACGACCCGACAGACAAAACCGGACCCGTGGATTCACCTTCCACCAGCGACTGCAAGCTCCTCAGGCAAGGATCGGACCACCACCACAGGCCTCTCTGCCTCCGTCACACGAGCTCATCTCGCCTGTGGTTTTTATAGACTTTAGTTTTCTTTTTCAAGGTTACAGAAAAAAAAAGAGAAAACCAAAACCTCTCAATAAGGTCCTAAACATTACATTTGAACCCCTCCACCGACAGTGAAGAATATGGCGCTGCGCAGCCTCGTCATATTGTTCTGGATCAGTACCTTTCACCAACATCCCGCAACCTTAGTACATAGCGGATCTTCATCAGCGGCGGTCCAACATTCACCCGGGCAGCGACCTGCAGACACCAGTCATTTCTACAAACTATTATCACACCGAACTGGCCCCAAATCCTTTCACACCTATCCGCTGTACCCCTGTACACACGGGTAGTGCTGGATCCAGTGGGACAAGGAAGGGCTTCCCAACGTAGAAGAGTAATAACCTGTGATGGCTTCTAGTATACCTAGTAGGAATGAGGTCATGGACCAGGCCCAGTAGACCGACCTCTGGGGCCAGGACTAGAATCTGTGGACGTCTTCCCAGAAGTCGGCCATAACTGGACATTCCCAAACCCTGTGCCTCAATGTCCCGCTGCCTCCACCACATCTGGTGCAGATATCTGATGAGTTTATGGATCCGTGGTGGCAGATATACTCTGTGTACCCACTTAGCCTGAATCCGCTGATCCCGCGCACAAAGACTTCCATGAGGCCAGATCGCTCTCCTGATGCAAGTCTACGGCCGTAACGTCACCTTTCCATTTAGCGAAAGGCGAAGATCGATAGGACATCAGTGTCCCATAAGAAGAGGAAACCAGTTTACCATGATCTGCGCGCCTGGCAGCTTTCTCCACTTCCCCGTATTCTAGCCGCAGAGGGCCGACCCCTAAAGAGGGATGAGCGTGGTCTATTGTATTCAGCCGGGAGAGCAGAGAAGGTATTAAAGACCCCCCCCCCCCAATCGTATGGTTGGGGGAGGTATTTAATGCCCCTCTGCGGCCAGAACTCAAAGTCCGGCAGAGAAACTAATTCTGGTAGTTTAGGGTTTCTCCATAGGGGTAAAACTGGTGACCATGTCGGACCCTATGTCTGATCCCCCATCACCCATGTGTTAATCAGCCCCACCATAGGAGAAGTAAGGTCCTTCACTGGGTACCTGCCCCATAGACCAAATTCATCATGGCCTCGTATGATCCTATCAGAGCCGCCTCCAGTACCACCGCAGGGTTGCGTTAATCCTAAATCCAATTGTGTGGCTATATAGTATAGATACGTGTCCGGGAGAGCCAAACCCCCCCCCCCTCCCATAAGGGGCCCGAAGAGTTTCCCTGGCAATGCGAGGTACCGACCGATTCCACAGAAAGGGGGTCAAGTGCTTGAAAATGAGACTTTGGCAGCATCACGGGGGCCGCCCTATAGAGATAAAGGCACTTAGGGAGGGTAACCATTTAGAAAATATTTATTCGTCCAATGAGGGACAAGGGTGAATTTTCCCCGGCTAAGCTCTCACCACTGGACCCACATTGAGGGCAAGGAACTGGGCGGCATCCCTATGAATAACCACCCCGGGTACGGGCCGAATGGGAGGATATAGATCTGGCAGGTATGGTACCGATTTACCCCAATTAACCCTTATGAGCCACACTCATTGACCACCTCAAGTAGAGCCAAGGGCCCGCATCTCCCAAGTAAACTAACATATCGTCTGCATATAGCGACATTTTCTCAGAGAGGCCAGCAATATCCCAACCTTGTAGTCTCGCACTTCCCGCTACCCGCGCAGATAATGGTTCCATTACCAAGTGGGCAGCCCTGTCCGGTACCCCTTCCCAATGAGAAGGATTTGGACAGATACCCATTAACTCTCACTCGGGCCGTCAGCTGCAGATGGAGCAAGTTCTGGGGGCCCCCATTTTCTTTAGTACTTCCCATGTAAAGCTCCACTCGACCGAGTCGGAAGCCTTCTGGTTATCCGGAGGCGATCGCTCTGCTGCCCACATCATGGGCGCCCTGTAGATCGGTGAAGAGCCGCCTCAGGTTTCCCCGGCATTGACTGATCATTACCAACAATAGATAAAATGACCGCTGATAACCGAAACGCCAAGTCTTCAGCAAGAAGTTCAGCATCCGTATGTATCGGCGAAATGGCGAAATAGGTCGATAAGATGTGTAGCTTCATGAAAAGACACTTTTACAAACAATTTTTATCCGTTTATGTTTGCGATCTGCGTTGCTTTCTGGCATTTATCAGTCCTGTAGAGAAGTAGGAAAAAGCGCCAAAACTGACGTGCACTACGCTTAAAGAACACCACATACTGGGTTCTACGGAAAAAAAACAAAAAAACAAAAACAAAACACCCTTTATATCGCATTTCGTATCTTCCTGCGGACTTGCAGCAGACGCCTGACACAGGGCTGCCCGGCGGCCACATGCAGATTGGCGCTACTCGACAGGAGGAGCCCGGCTAATCTGTTTGCGGATCCCGCGGCCTCATCGTGTACAGCGCCGCGACCTTCCCTGTGACTTAATTTTTCCCCTTACAGAATTTTTAAAGGCATTTTTGGCGGCTCTTAACCAAAACCAGTCTGAATGGGGAAAGGCCGTGGGGTGTCACCTCCCAACCCCCACACTGCAGTGGGACTGGGTCAAGAGCATCATGGGGCCGAGCCATGGATGAGGCCCCCGGGGCCCCTGCGCAGGATTCAGGAAGCTCGTTATAGTTTTCGCCCTAATTATCCTGATGAGTCCTGGGACACTGGGAGCCTCACGACACAAAGAACTGGAGCGCGGTGTCCGGTCCGCGAGCCACCAGATGGACAACCCTGACCGAAAGGCAGGCATGAGGGGGAAGACCAGGGGTCCGCACCAATGGTTGGCCATCATGACGAATCACCTCCGGAGACTGCCGCAGCTGCGCAAAATTACCAGTTCTATTCATCGTAGGCGACGGTCATGTGACTTCACTATGCTGTGGCAGCGATACTACAACTCCCAGCATGTCAGGGTTTTGCAGCCACTGGGGAGACAGGCTGGAGAGCGCTGGCGTACGTGAGTACGGTGAACGCAGACAATACGAGGTGGTGTGAACAGGGCCGAGCAGCATGCTGGGACTCGTAGTTCCCCACACATTGGCCCCCGATGAGTCACATGACCCCTCTGCTGGCAGCTGCTCCGGGCTCATCATGGCTGTCACTCCGCCCGCGGGGGATAATGAGCAGGTTTTCTTGTCCTCGGGCGCTGACGCAGTCACTGGGATGCTGCACGCCTCGCACTCATCCGCTATTTATGGGCCCTAAATTAGTAGCTGCTGGTTAAATATAGCGGCCCACCTGCAAGTCACGTGAGGAGAAGGAGCGGGGGGCATGCCCACGCATCACGCCAGCCTCACCGCCATGCTGGGCGCCAGTGATCAGGACATGATCTGCACCTTCATGCTGCCATGAGCTAAAGCAGACTGCGGACACAGGTGGGGTGCGCCGTATCGTTTGGCCTCCTTGCCCCCAATTACTGCTCCATTGTCCGTTTATTCCGTCTCATTTCACCGTCAGATGGCGGCAGCGGAGACTAAAGGAATGAGCGTCCGTGACCCGTCCCTGCCCAGGAGACCACAACAGATCGAACCCTCATCACCACCAATCTGAGGACTGCGGCAAAAACTTCATTTCACAGCTTTTTTTTTTTTTTTTTTCTTGTCACCCCCCCCCCCCCCCCCCCCCCCCATCTGCTTGCTGTCAATGAATGGAGATTAAACAGGCGCTACAGACCTTAGAGGGTTCAGACACTGAAGTTGGCTGTAGATTTCCAGTGCAATACGTGCGGATGAGGCTTAAAAACCGCCAACTGCATAGAGCAGGAAAAATCACGTGAGCTGGGGATTGTCACCACGGTCCCACAGATTTAACCCCTTCAATGCACAAAAAGTGAAGTCCACGGCTCAGCAGCAGAAACCGCATGTACCAAGAGCAGAGTTCAGTGTGAAATCGCGATACATCTGCAGCGGATGTTTACAATGCGATACATCTGAAGCGGTTTGTTACAATGTATCCAGTCTAGAGAACCCCGGGACCCCAGACCGATACATTGTAACAGGAGAGATTTCTGCTGCTGCGTAAAGGCTCACAGATGACAGTTTACACTGGATACAACTGTAACAAACCCTCAGCTGGGAAAGTAAGGAATCTACAGCTTTCACCTACAGCAAGCAGAGAAACTGAAAATGTCAATGAATTGCAAAATGGAACAGATTGGAAAGTTGCAGACACAACACTACAGCTGATAACGTAACTCGCCGCGTTCCGTCACTGCAGCGCTCGCGTCATTGTGGAAGTCGAGGTCTCCGCTCTGACCCGATTCTTTTTTTCTGGGGTTAGTGTCACTTTAAGAGATACACATCTTCCTTATTAACGATCTGGCGGTCTGGCCCCGAAACCAGAGCGTGAATATTCCAGCAATTTTCATGCAATCTCGGCTCCAGCGCAGGCAATCAACCAGCGTCCGGATACGTTTAACCCTATAATGGCGGTGAGATGTGACCAGATACAGAGCGCAGAAATAATGCGTTATCTTCCCAAACACCTCAATCTGTCCGGGACGTGAAGCTTATCAGCCAATCACAGAGCGCCGCCTGATTAATGGGGTGTCCACTCAGAACCGCCAAGCTACGAGAAAACCGCCAACATCTGGACGGGTGACACGCAGCCCGCACCATGACAGACCAAAGACCAATACCGCAGGGCTGACAACAACCAGAAGCACAAAGCCTGACAACGTGACAACCCAAAGTGACCAAACAGCAGCTACAACTGTATAATATACCGGGAGAAACTGTCTACAGGAGGCAGCATTATAGCAGTTATATCCCTGTACATAGGAGCAGTATTATAGTAGTTATATTCTTATACATAGGAGCAGTATTATAGTAGTTATATTTTTGTACATAGGAGCAGTATTATAGTAGATATATTCTTGTAAATAGGAGCAGTATTATAGTAGTGATATTCTTGTACATAGGAAGCAGTATTATAGTAGTTATATTCTTGTACATAGGAGCAGTATTATAGTAGTTATATTCCTGTACATATAGAGCAGTATTATAGTAGTTATATTCTTGTACATAGGAGCAGTATTATAGTAGTTATATTCTTGTACATAGGAGCAGTATTATAGTAGTTATATTCTTGTACATAGGAGCAGTATTATAGTAGTTATATTCTTGTACATAGGAGCAGTATTATAGTAGTTATATTCTTGTACATAGGAGCAGTATTATAGTACTTATATTCTTGTACATAGGAGCAGTATTATAGCAGTTATATTCTTGTACATAGGAGCAGTATTATAGGAGTTATATTCTTGTACATAGGAGGCAGTATTATAGTAGTTATATTCTTGTACATAGGAGGCAGTATTATAGTAGTTATATTCTTGTACATAGGAGCAGTATTATAGTAGTTATATTCCTGTACATAGGAGCAGTATTATAGTAGTTATATTCTTGTACATAGGAGCAGTATTATAGTAGTTATATTCTTGTACATTGGAGCAGTATTATAGTAGTTATATTCTTGTATATAGGAGCAGTATTATAGTAGTTATATTCTTGTACATAGGAGCAGTATTATAGTAGTTATATTCTTGTACATATGAGGCAGTATTATAGTAGTTATATTCTTGTACATAGGAGCAGTATTATAGTAGTTATATTTTTGTACATAGGAGCAGTATTATAGTAGTTATATTCCTGTACATAGGAGCAGTATTATAGTAGTTATATTCTTGTACATAGGAGCAGTATTATAGTAGTTATATTCTTATACATACGAGCAGTATTATAGTAGTTATATTCTTGTACATAGGAGCAGTATTATAGTAGTTATATTTTTGTACATAGGAGCAGTATTATAGTAGTTATATTCCTGTACATAGGAGCAGTATTATAGTAGTTATATTCTTGTACATAGGAGGCAGTATTATAGTAGTTATATTCTTGTACATAGGAGGCAGTATTATAGTAGTTATATTCCTGTACATAGGAGCAGTATTATAGTAGTTATATACTTGTACATAGGAGCAGTATTATAGTAGTTATATTCTTGTACATAGGAGCAGTATTATAGTAGTTATATTCTTGTACATAGGAGCAGTATTATAGTAGTTATATTCTTGTACATAGGAGGCAGTATTATAGTAGTTATATTCTTATACATAGGAGCAGTATTATAGTAGTTATATTCTTGTACATAGGAGCAGTATTATAGTAGTTATATTCTTGTACATAGGAGCAGTATTATAGTAGTTATATTCTTGTACATAGGAGCAGTATTATAGTAGTTATATTCTTGTACATAGGAGCAGTATTATAGTAGTTATATTCTTGTACATAGGAGCAGTATTATAGTAGTTATACTACTGTACATTTTTATACATTTGCAGCAGAAGTTGAACCCTAGAGGTCAGGTCTGTGGCTTGTATCAGTTGTATAGTTAGTATCTTGGTCTGTGTGGATAAACCTCTTCTTCTCTGGGTAGAATTTCTCACATCTTACAGACTTTCTGCTCGCGTCCATCCTCGCTTCTTGCAGTAATAAATCTACATTTGCTGTGCAGTGCATTGTTTCGGGTCATCCATGGATACTTTGTCCGCATTATGGCAGGTGGGGCGATATCCCGCGCTCGCTGTCCACTCGCTCGTCTTCGGTCACCCGGAGCTGTGTCACTCGCCCATCAGAGCACTCGCCCTGGGGACGACGCAGAACGAGTGATTTAATGCTAATAACAGGATTAGGCGGCCGCCTCCATCCCGGCCTCTGTCACCCACAAGTGTCACCTCCAGGGACAAGAAATCCAATCAAGATCCGCCGCTGTCTTCGGGAAGCTCACAGCCCAAAGCATGGCGCAGATTGCCAAAACAAATCCGCTAGCAGCGCCGGGCGCACATTAATCACCACCCGGGGGGACAGGTCCCAGCCACATTCATTTGTCAGACGCTGCACCACATAAGTTATTGCAGACACATTAGCATCTCATTTGCATGTCATTAGCGGAGCGAGCGCCGGGTGTTTGTGGGATGCCGTACACGACGCTAACAGCACCATCAGTAGCTGGAACCAGCTCTCCGAATCACAAAGCTGGAGGGGGAGGGGGAGATGAGGGAAGCATCTAAATGATTCCACTCTGCATGACTTAATAGAGCTAAATGGCTGCATTACTGCCTGTAAGAGCTGCGATCATTTAACCTCTCCCAAAATGGCATCTCCCCAGCACGTATAATGATCGCAGAACGCGGCAGCGCTGATCTCTGACCCCCCAGCTGTTGTCAGGCTGCACCACTGCAACGTCTCTGTAGAGGGTCATGTATGCGCAGATCGTAAACCGCCATATCGCATCCTCGTCTCAGGCATTACCGTACATGACACTGCAAACCTAGGAAGAGGCAATCTGGCTGATGACAGCTGCACCAAGTCTCTGCTGGGACTTGTAGTCCCCCTGAAATAATTTGGAGTCACGGTGTGAGACAGATAACGAAGATTCAGCGAGTACAACATTTCGGGAAATTGCAGTTTCCAGCCGTCGAGTAGATGAGACGGCCGCGGCTGCCGGAGCTCGCAGCAGAGATACCGCCAGGCTGGCTCCTCCTGATGCCACGTTACCACGGTGCTCTTAATTAAAATAATAAAGAATGTATCGGTGACAGTGCGACGCCATCCGGAGGAGGCCACCGCAGGCAGGACGCACATACGTTATTCATGAGACGCCGCCTCATTATGCAGGTTCATTAAGAGCCACAACATATGGCACTGAGAGATGTGGAGAGCAGTGCGCTGCCAGCCTCACCCAGCTTTCCCAGGCCCTGACTGACAACGCCCCAACTTACATCCACAGCGCGGGCATAATGGTTGTCACGCCGTAGTCCTGGAGTAAGACACGAGTTCAATCATCTGCCCGGACAATACAATCTAGTTGTACAATCAGATTGGACAGACTTTGTGCAGAAATGTAGTGAATTTTAAGTCCTAGAAGAGGTAAATGACTCTTCAGACAGGCAGCGTGGAGCCCCCTGACCATCTGACAACCCGATCTGACAACCCGATGGGGCAGTAGTACTCACCCCCTGCAACTGCTGAGCGCCCGCAAAGTTCCTCATCACTTGGTGAAACTCTCGCTCCAGCCGCGTGGCCCAGTACTGCATCCTGCAAGAGAGGGAGAGAAGGGGGTCAGTAAGAAAATGGGGGGCACCAAGACGCTGAGGCGTCAGTAACAAAATGGGGGTCATCAAGACGCTGAGGAGTCAGTAAGAAAATGGGGGTCAGTAAGAAAATGGGGGTCAGTAAGAAAATGGGGGTCAGTAAGAAGCTGAGGAGTCAGTAAGAAAATGGGGGTCAGTAAGAAAATGGGGGTCAGTAAGAAGCTGAGGAGTCAGTAAGAAAATGGGGGTCAGTAAGAAAATGGGGGTCAGTAAGAAAATGGGGGTCAGTAAGAAAATGGGGGTGATTAATAAGCTGGGGGAGGGGGTTTAAGAAAATTGGGGGTCAGACGAGGGACAACCTGACTTTTTAAGGGTCTTCTGGTTAATGTCGGGGTCACTGCTGGACTCTCGTTTCTCCTGTACCCTGTCTGTCGGCGGACATGCCCTGCCCCTCAGTCACATCCTGACCTCGTTGTGCTGAGGGTTTGTTACAATTGTATCTAGTAGCACAGATCTCCTGGATACGTTGTATCAGCTCTGGACCCTGTAGAGCAGGGCTGGACAACCTGTGGATCTCCAGCTGTTGTAAAACTACAACTCCCACCATTCCCTGCTGTAGGCTGATATCTGTAGGCAGACTGGGCATGCTGGGAGTTGTAGTTTGGAGGGCCGCAGGTTGGCCAGCCGTGCTGTAGAGGTTTTCAGCCCTTAGATGTTCCCAGCAAGCAGAGATTTCGAAGACTGGAGGCACAAAGTCTATTAGAAAGTTGCAGAACTTGCGTTACGTGCAGGAGAGGGGCGTTCGGCGCAGCCAATCAGGCGACAGATCCGCTTCTCTCCGTACAGAGCGGTTGATATTTTTACATAATAATCAATAAAACATAAAACTCTTCCATCACGTGGCGACGCAGGCGGCGGTGATGAATGACTGTGCCGGTGCGAGCCGTAACGCGCGGCTAATAATGAAGTGCTATTAATGGCGGCGGCGGTGACCGTCATTAAACACTAAGCACAGGACCTGTCCCCCGCCCGCCGTCTTTATCAATGTAAACCAGGACATCCGGCTCAATCAATACGGTATTATCAGCGTGTAATGGCGGCGTCCGCGCCACAGGGCAGCGCCCCATCGTGTCTCCATCACTCAGCGGTGGGACCGTGTAATAGGGTTAACCCTTACAAGTCACCGTGAAGAACAGACCAGGGGGAAAGGATTAGATTGGTGTGGGACTACAAGTCCCAGCGTGTCCGAGACCTTCCGTCTCCATAAATGTCAGGGAAAGCTGGGTACAGCTGACAGGAGGCTGACAACCCAGCTTTCCCAGAATCCTGGGCGACAACCGCTTCACAAGATTTACAGCCGCCATGCTGGTCGTCACCCAGCTTTACAATAATCGGCCCCGGAATTTGAGACCGCTGTGTGACAGATGCAATGGCGGTCACCCAGCTTTCCCAGAAACGGGATGGATATGGCACTTTTACTGGGAATTTTTAGGTTCTCCTGCTGAACCACAACTCCCATCATCCACCATTCAAATCTGTACTGTATGACATGTCTATGGTTGTCATCCCAGGTACGTGGTAATCTCCGGCCGCGCGCAGCGGTGGCGTCCTCGTTAACCAGGCGCGCGCTGTGAAGCGCCGACCCTGAAAGGGTTAATGGCGCTGGTGACATCATGATCTCTTTTTTAGTTAGAATAATGGCTTCCTTCACAGGCCGACAGATTGGAAATTACCTGTGAAATATATTTCCCCGGGCGCACAATCGGCAGCCATATAAATTACCCAGTTTAATGGCCTTTGGAATTCTTCTCCCACTAAATTCCTGTCAGGGTCTCGTCCGTCCTCATTGTGCCGAGCGCGGGAAAAACGGCGAAATCCGACTGATGCCGCTGAGACGCAAACCAATGAGAGGAGGCCGCAGCGTCCTGCCCCGGATTCATCCCATCCCCCGTCCCTCAGCAGCGGCAGGATCGGCCTCGTTCCTATATTCAGCACTGACCTCGTTATCGCTACGGCCAGAATTCTGTTCTATATGAGCCGAGGAGGCCCGGGAGGCGGCACCCCGAAACTGTGGGGGATAAGGGATACGGGGGTGATGGAGGCGCCCCGAAACTGTGGGGCATAAGGGATACGGGGGTGATGGAGGCGCCCCGAAACTGTGGGGCATAAGGGATACGAACCAGGGACATGTGGGGTGGGGGGCGACAGACGACTGATGCGTCAGAGATACGGAGACACCAGGGATGGGGGAAGGGGGGGGGGGTGACAGAGGCACCAGGGATACAGGGGCGACAGAGGCACCACGGACATAGGGGGGGCACCAAGGGTCTTCAGGTTAATGTCAGGGTCACTGCTGGACTTTGCTTCACCCCGGGCAGAGATTTCATCCCTGGTACCACCCTAGAAAGAGGACGTACGGTCACCCTACTCCTATCAGTACAAACCATGTGTGAGTAGGGGGCGGGGCTGTGACTACCCCTCAGACAGGATATACAGGCAGGTTGTCAGCAGTAATAGATGTTCCTGTAGTATAAGGGGTGTGATCACATGTCTGATCTCATGTCATTATATCAGTGATGTCATCAGCAGGGGGCGGGGCTGTGACTACCCCTCAGACAGGATATACAGGCAGGTTGTCAGCAGTAATAGATGTTCCTGTAGTATAAGGTGTGTGATCTCATGTCTGATCTCATGTCATTATATCAGTGATGTCATCAGCAGGGGGCGGGGCTGTGACTACCTCTCAGACAGGATATATAGGCAGGTTGTCAGCAGTAATAGATGTTCCTGTAGTATAAGGTGTGTGGATCTCATGTCTGATCACATGTCATTATATCAGTGATGTCATCAGCAGGGGGCGGGGCTGTGACTACCTCTCAGACAGGATATACAGGCAGGTTGTCAGCAGTAATAGATGTTCCTGTAGTATAAGGTGTGTGATCTCATGTCTGATCACATGTCATTATATCAGTGATGTCATCAGCAGGGGGCGGGGCTGTGACAACCTCTCAGACATGATATACAGGCAGGTTGTCAGCAGTAATAGATGTTCCTGTAGTATAAGGTGTGGATCTCATGTCTGATCTCATGTCATTATATCAGTGATGTCATCAGCAGGGGGCGGGGCTGTGACTACCTCTCAGACAGGATATATAGGCAGGTTGTCAGCAGTAATAGATGTTCCTGTAGTATAAGGTGTGTGGATCTCATGTCTGATCACATGTCATTATATCAGTGATGTCATCAGCAGGGGGCGGGGCTGTGACTACCTCTCAGACAGGATACACAGGCAGGTTGTCAGCAGTAATAGATGTTCCTGTAGTATAAGGTGTGTGATCTCATGTCTGATCACATGTCATTATATCAGTGATGTCATCAGCAGGGGGCGGGGCTGTGACAACCTCTCAGACATGATATACAGGCAGGTTGTCAGCAGTAATAGATGTTCCTGTAGTATAAGGTGTGGATCTCATGTCTGATCTCATGTCATTATATCAGTGATGTCATCAGCAGGGGGCAGGGCTGTGACTACCTCTCAGACAGGATATACAGGCAGGTTGTCAGCAGTAATAGATGTTCCTGTAGTATAAGGTGTGTGATCTCATGTCTGATCTCATGTCATTATATCAGTGATGTCATCAGCAGGGGGCGGGGCTGTGACTACCTCTCAGACAGGATATATAGGCAGGTTGTCAGCAGTAATAGATGTTCCTGTAGTATAAGGTGTGTGGATCTCATGTCTGATCACATGTCATTATATCAGTGATGTCATCAGCAGGGGGCGGGGCTGTGACTACCTCTCAGACAGGATATACAGGCAGGTTGTCAGCAGTAATAGATGTTCCTGTAGTATAAGGTGTGTGATCTCATGTCTGATCACATGTCATTATATCAGTGATGTCATCAGCAGGGGGCGGGGCTGTGACAACCTCTCAGACATGATATACAGGCAGGTTGTCAGCAGTATTAGATGTTCCTGTAGTATAAGGTGTGGATCTCATGTCTGATCTCATGTCATTATATCAGTGATGTCATCAGCAGGGGGCGGGGCTGTGACTACCTCTCAGACAGGATATATAGGCAGGTTGTCAGCAGTAATAGATGTTCCTGTAGTATAAGGTGTGTGGATCTCATGTCTGATCACGTCATTATATCAGTGATGTCATCAGCAGGGGGCGGGGCTGTGACTACCTCTCAGACAGGATACACAGGCAGGTTGTCAGCAGTAATAGATGTTCCTGTAGTATAAGGTGTGATCTCATGTCTGATCACATGTCATTATATCAGTGATGTCATCAGCAGGGGGCGGGGCTGTGACAACCTCTCAGACAGGATATACAGGCAGGTTGTCAGCAGTAATAGATGTTCCTGTAGTATAAGGTGTGTGATCTCATGTCTGATCACATGTCATTATATCAGTGATGTCATCAGCAGGGGGCGGGGCTGTGACTACCTCTCAGACAGGATACACAGGCAGGTTGTCAGCAGTAATAGATGTTCCTGTAGTATAAGGTGTGTGATCTCATGTCTGATCACATGTCAGTATATCAGTGATGTCATCAGCAGGGGGCGGGGCTGTGACAACCTCTCAGACCATGTCTCCCCCATCACGGTCACGCAGTACTACATATTACAGACTAGTGATGACGCCCCTTATCCGTAGGCGCTGCGCTTCTAGACGCCTCGTCGCTGCCCTTGTGTCCGGCTTATCTGAAGCGCAGAGAAGCGGCCGCTGTGACCTCCGGTGACACCTTGCATTGAGTCTCTTATCAATGGCGCACAGAGGATGATGGGCGTTATCCTGGCCCCTCTGCAGCGTCCTCTCAGCCTAAATATAGAAGCTGATGGCAGAGACGAGATTGTCGTCGGTTTGGGGGGGGGGGGGGGGTTCAGGCCGAGCCGTTTCTCTCTGGTATCGTCGCGTTATTCATCTCCCTCAAGTTCCGTATAACTTTATTCAGACGTTACATCCGATCCCGGGAAAGCTGGGTGACGGCCGACCGCAGCTCATCACCCAGTCCGAGGCATCCAAGTGCCACACCCAGAACGGAGCGTGATGTCATCAACCTGTGGTTCCAACCGTACGTGATGGGCGCCGGGGTCCATGCTGACGCTGCGTGAACAGTCACCGGCAGGACTTTTGGTCGCAGACAGGACCCCTGGTGATGAGCAGATAACTGGGTGCCTCCGATGACAGCCGCCATCACCGCGAGACGCGACCATTTTCCGCTCATTATTATAAAGCAATATGCACTGCCCGATCGCCGCGCTGCCGCTCCACATACGGAGACGCTCAGATAGCGCAGTGCATGATAAAAAAAACAGGAATAATCATCACAATGAGCTGCGTCCAGCGCCGCCGACCGGCAGAAAGACGGATCAGATCCACCGCGGACGGCGCCAGCGAATGTACAGAAAGCACAGCGCGTCACAGTGATGTATGGCGCCGTATGTTATAAATAGATAACACGCCACGTGCTGCATACGTGGAGCCCTGCATGGCGAGAGCAAGCAACCAGATGGGAAATGGTTAACCCGCGGGCAGCACCATCCGCCGCAGACCATTAACAGCCGCTCGTGTCAACATCCCACCGCGACACAACTTAATACCCGATCAATAAGCTATGAACTGACGCCGGGCTCGTAACCCCTTCCCTGCCACCAGATCATGTCGGATCGTTAGGTTGGAGGCGGCCACGTTCGGGTACGGACCCACGGCCGCGGCCACAACGTTTTGTGGGCTTCAAAATTGTGCGCCCGCTGCTCGTGTGCCCACAGGTGCCTCAACATGAACTACCCTAAAGGGGCTTGAAATCTAACGCGAGACTGCGATGGCGGCCATTACCCCTCCGACACAGGCGTCACCCAGCTTTCCTACAGCCCTCGAACAGAACGGGTAGACTGGAGCCCGGAAAAGCTGGGTAGCCACCCAGGCAGGCGCTCTATCCGCGGCCATACTGTCTCCCGGTGATGTATAACTGGGCGGACTGGCCGCGCGGGAGCTAAGGGCGTCAGGTCTGTCCTCGGTCACCCAGCTTTCCCAAGAACAGGCGACTCCGTACATCTCCTGGGGCTCGTCGTGTACAATGACGGCTAGAAATGCTGACCAGTGACTGGAGACGGCGGGGCGGGAAAATATACGCACCCCCTATGGGAACAGCTGTGAGACGGCTATCAGTTGCATCCTAAATAGTATACCCCCTCCCCCAGCGCAGAAGGAGACCCCAGGCATCCATATATATACCCACAGCTAAGTATAGACGCCCTGCCGCCCCTCCTCCACACAGGGTATACTTCGTGCATTGATCCCCGGCTCTATCTGAATATCATCGATCAATAACAAGTGAAAACACAAGTCATTGATCTCGTCCCATAAAGGATGACGGACAAAGGCGATATTCCCTGAGAAACAAAGTATTCCCACCTCCAGCGTCACCGGTTACTGACTGTTCTGAGGAGCAAACAAAATGTGACATTAGACGGAGCATCGAGGAGCGGATCGGGCCTAGAGACGGGGGGCGCAGAGCTCTAAGACAGTCCGAAGTAATGCTGCATTCATTGTAAGGTCCCCTGCTCTCCTGACACAAATGGTACTTTCCCCCCGATGTCCTGACACAAATGGTACTTTCCCCCCGATGTCCTGACACAAATGGTACTTTCCCCCCGATGTCCTGACACAAATGGTACTTTCCCCCCGATGTCCTGACACAAATGGTACTTTCCCCCCGATGTCCTGACACAAATGGTACTTTCCCCCCCGATGTCCTGACACAAATGGTACTTTCCCCCCGATGTCCTGACACAAATGGTACTTTCCCCCCGATGTCCTGACACAAATGGTACTTTCCCCCCGATGTCCTGACACAAATGGTACTTTCCCCCCGATGTCCTGACACAAATGGTACTTTCCCCCCGATGTCCTGACACAAATGGTACTTTCCCCCCGATGTCCTGACACAAATGGTACTTTCCCCCCGATGTCCTGACACAAATGGTACTTTCCCCCCGATGTCCTGACACAAATGGTACTTTCCCCCCGATGTCCTGACACAAATGGTACTTTCCCCCGATGTCCTGACACAAATGGTACTTTCCCCCCATGTCCTGTCACAAATGGTACTTTCCCCCCGATGTCCTGACACAAATGGTACTTTCCCCCCGATGTCCTGTCACAAATGGTACTTTCCCCCCGATGTCCTGTCACAAATGGTACTTTCCCCCCGATGTCCTGACACAAATGGTACTTCCCCCCCCGATGTCCTGACACAAATGGTACTCCCCCCCCCCCCCCTGAGCTGCAAATACTTTCCCACAGCACTGTGCAGGGGGATGTATTACTAAAATATCCATAGTGGTGGATTGGAGCAGTCGTCCTTTCACTTATTATTAAAGGGGGGTTATACCATAACTAATGTAAAAAAAAAAAAAAAAATTGATCTCGTCCCATAAAGGATGACGGACAAAGGCGATATTCCCTGAGAAACAAAGTATTCCCACCTCCAGCGTCACCGGTTACTGACTGTTCTGAGGAGCAAACAAAATGTGACATTAGACGGAGCATCGAGGAGCGGATCGGGCCTAGAGACGGGGGGCGCAGAGCTCTAAGACAGTCCGAAGTAATGCTGCATTCATTGTAAGGTCCCCTGCTCTCCTGACACAAATGGTACTTTCCCCCCGATGTCCTGACACAAATGGTACTTTCCCCCCGATGTCCTGACACAAATGGTACTTTCCCCCCGATGTCCTGACACAAATGGTACTTTCCCCCCGATGTCCTGACACAAATGGTACTTTCCCCCCGATGTCCTGACACAAATGGTACTTTCCCCCCGATGTCCTGACACAAATGGTACTTTCCCCCCGATGTCCTGACACAAATGGTACTTCCCCCCCGATGTCCTGACACAAATGGTACTTTCCCCCCGATGTCCTGTCACAAATGGTACTTTCCCCCCGATGTCCTGACACAAATGGTACTTTCCCCCCGATGTCCTGACACAAATGGTACTCCCCCCCCCCCCCCTGAGCTGCAAATACTTTCCCACAGCACTGTGCAGGGGGATGTATTACTAAAATATCCATAGTGGTGGATTGGAGCAGTCGTCCTTTCACTTATTATTAAAGGGGGGTTATACCATAACTAATGTAAAAAAAAAAAAAAAAAAAAAAAAAAAAAAAAGAAGAAGAAATCAGACATCATATAGGACAGGACAATCTCTAACACAGTCTGGACCCGCCCTGCACCCCACATGGATCCAGAGATCTCCCCGGTCCTTGCTCTGCTAGATTTATATCAAGCTGACAGCTCAGGGGGGCGTGTCCTTACTCTCCCCATCACAGCTCAGGGGGCGTGTCCATACTCTCCCCATCACAGCTCAGAAGAGCGTGTCCTTACTCTCCCCATCACAGCTCAGGGGGCGTGTCCTTACTCTCCCCATCACAGCTCAGGGGGCGTGTCCTTACGCTCCCCATCACAGCTCAGGGGGCGTGTCCTTACGCTCCCCATCACAGCTCAGGGGGCGTGTCCTTACGCTCCCCATCACAGCTCAGAAGGGCGTGTCCTTACTCTCCACATCACAGCTCAGAAGGGCGTGTCCTTACTCTCCCCATCACAGCTCAGAAGGGCGTGTCCTTACTCTCCTTATCACAGCTCAGAAGGGCGTGTCCTTACTCTCCTTATCACAGCTCAGGGGGGAGTGTCCTTACTCTCCCCATCACAGCTCAGGGGGCGTGTCCTTACTCTCCCCATCACAGCTCAGGGGGCGTGTCCTTACTCTCCCCATCACAGCTCAGGGGGCGTGTCCTTACTCTCCCCATCACAGCTCAGGGGGCGTGTCCTTACTCTCCCCATCACAGCTCAGGGGGCGTGTCCTTACTCTCCCCATCACAGCTCAGAAGGGTGCGTCCTTACAATCCCTATCACAGCTCAGGACGCAGTTGAAGGATGAAACTGAGCATGTGCGGCCATCTCAGTGATCAGGACAAAGAAATAAGAAAAAACAACCAGCAGGTGGCGCTGTACAGATAGATTTTAATTACATGCAATTATAAAAGAATTCAGATCCAGGAGCTGGTTTGAAAACTGCAGAGTATTGACAACCCCTTTAATTCTTATTACAATCAATGTTTTTTTGTTTTATGCTCCAGATGCATATTAACAGATTTATCCTCCAGTCATATCCAGAGCTGCAGAAAACTTTGGTGGACATATTCCCACTAGTGCATGAGGCTTAGCACAACCACCACATCTCCCAGAAATCAGCACAGCGGGGGACAATCTGTGCAGACACAGAACCACGAGGACATCCCAGAGAGAACTGTGAATGCAGCTCTGGATGTGACTGGAGTGGATCAGTTCACACTGGATGAACATTCCCATGAAGTGATGTCTGGCAGCGGATGATGAGAATTCATTAGAATATTGCATAGATAACCAGGTGACGTCATGGGGCGCGATGCTCTGCAGCTTCCTCAGGCGCCTTCCTGCCATTGACATATTACAGCAATTTATGGAGTAATTATCGCCCTCTGTACAAGGATCACTTCACGTATCAGATGCAGAAATGAGGACGTGTTAACGGATCTGACCGCGAGGAAAAACAGGACGAAACCAGCGCCGCTCTCCATTATCAGCTCTAATCTCGTACGACCTGAACATTTACCGCAAGGATGTCCTCGAGTGAATGTGCACCGTAAAGATGGACGCCGGACGAGAAACCGCGGCGACTGCCACTGTGAGGACTGTGCTAAAACCGTCCTCCACCACAACCTCACATCCGATTGACAGCAAAATAAAACAACCGCCAAGACCAGCAACAGCACGAGACAGAAGACACAGCGGAAAACAAAAAGTATCATAAAAGCAGTATTATAGTAGTTATATTCTTGTACATAGGAGGCAGTATTATAGTAGTTATATTCTTGTACATAGGAGCAGTATTATAGCAGTTATATTCTTGTACATAGGAGCAGTATTATAGCAGTTATAGTCTTGTACATAGGAGCAGTATTATAGTAGTTATATTCTTGTACATAGGAGCAGTATTATAGTAGTTATATTCTTGTACATAGGAGGCAGTATTATAGTAGTTATATTCTTGTACATAGGAGGCAGTATTATAGTAGTTATATCCCTGTACATAGGAGCAGTATTATAGTAGTTATATTCTTGTACATAGGAGGCAGTATTATAGTAGTTATATTCTTGTACATAGGAGCAGTATTATAGTAGTTATATTCCTGTACATAGGAGCAGTATTATAGTAGTTATATTCTTGTATATAGGAGCAGTATTATAGTAGTTATATTCTTGTACATAGGAGGCAGTATTATAGTAGTTATATTCTTGTACATAGGAGGCAGTATTATAGTAGTTATATTCTTGTACATAGGAGCAGTATTATAGCAGTTATATTCTTGTACATAGGAGGCAGTATTATAGCAGTTATATTCTTGTACATAGGAGGCAGTATTATAGTAGTTATATTCTTGTACATAGGAGCAGTATTATAGTAGTTATATTCTTGTACATAGGAGCAGTATTATAGTAGTTATATTCTTGTACATAGGAGCAGTATTATAGTAGTGATATTCTTGTACATAGGAGCAGTATTATAGTAGTTATATTCTTGTACATAGGAGCAGTATTATAGTAGTTATATACTTGTACATAGAGGCAGTATTATAGTAGTTATATTCTTGTACATAGGAGCAGTATTATAGTAGTTATATCCCTGTACATAGCAGGCAGTATTATAGTAGTTATATTCTTGTACATAGGAGCAGTATTATAGTAGTTATATTCTTGTACATAGGAGCAGTATTATAGTAGTTATATCCCTGTACATAGCAGGCAGTATTATAGTAGTTATAGTCCTGTACATAGGAGCAGTATTATAGTAGTTCTAGTCCTGTACATAGGAGCAGTATTATAGTAGTTATATTCCCGTACACAGGAGCAGTATTATAGTAGGTATAGTCCTGTACATAGGAGCAGTATTATAGTAGGTATAGTCCTGTACATAGGAGCAGTATTATAGTAGGTATAGTCCTGTACATAGGAGCAGTATTATAGTAGGTATAGTCCTGTACATAGGAGGCAGTATTATAGTAGGTATAGTCCTGTACATAGGAGCAGTATTATAGTAGTTATATTCTTGTACATAGGAGCAGTATTATAGTAGTTATATTCCCGTACACAGGAGCAGTATTATAGTAGGTATAGTCCTGTACATAGGAGCAGTATTATAGTAGGTATAGTCCTGTACATAGGAGCAGTATTATAGTAGGTATAGTCCTGTACATAGGAGCAGTATTATAGTAGGTATAGTCCTGTACATAGGAGCAGTATTATAGTAGGTATAGTCCTGTACATAGGAGGCAGTATTATAGTAGGTATAGTCCTGTACATAGGAGCAGTATTATAGTAGTTATATTCCTGTACATAGGAGCAGTATTATAGTAGTTATATTCATGTACATAGGAGCAGTATTATAGTAGTTATATTCCTGTACATAGGAGCAGTATTATAGTAGGTATAGGTCACATGAAATACATTACTTAGCAGGGGGTGACAGTGAGCTCAGGAGAATACGGAATCTGCGGTGCATTCTTGGAAATGATGGGGGTGATGAATCTATTAGAGCTGATCCATATAATCTCATCACGGTGACCTGGGGATGGCTCCTGGTGGCTGCTCTCCGCCTTGTAGGAAGCGATTCACTATTATACACCTACACAGCAGCGTATATCTGGGGCTTGCGGCAACCTGTAAAATCTTATAGATGCCAGTGCGGAGTTATATGGAGGGTTTATATTCCGTACCCACGTTCCACGAGCAGTCCTCGGGGTATAGAGGCTGCCAGTCTGCTCTTGGCTTAAGTCAGGTTTCCATTAACCCACATATGACCCCTCGGCTCATATCGCAGAATGGGGAGCGCAGGACGAGCGGGGGAGCGCGGCGTTCGCAGCACGCGATAGTGATCTTGTGAACCTGATTAGCGGTTTATGGACCAGGACAGCAGAGTGAGTGCAGCTTTCATCTGTCCGCAGCTCCAATTGTCAAGAGGAAAGAGCAGAGGAGGCGGAGGGGAGGAAGAGGACGGGAAGAGAGCGAAGAAAGTTCTGCAGAGGCTGAGATAAAGCCGAGACGCCGCGTTCCGAAATTAACCTACTTCTCAGCTGAAAAGGAAATCAAGGACCTTGTTATGAAATGAGGTCCTCGAAGAACCAGGAGATAGCGGACAAGAAAGCGGCCACAAAGGGCCCAAGAGTCCGAGACGGAGGATTATCAGTGGCGGCCAATTCTCGGGGCGTGGGGTCCACGATTGGAAAGAGCTCCGGGAGATGTCCGATTCAGGCTTCAGGGGGCGCTATGCTGGGATATACATACATGAGCGGAGACCTTCCCATCACAGGACCTTAGACGACACATGATGCATACAATACGCAAAGCCGCAACGGAAGGCCAGCTTTTACTATCCGAGAGCAACAGCCACGTGGGCACCGCTGTTCTCAGGACCGGCGGGGGTCCCTGTGGAAAACATCTTCATACAATGCAGTCATTTTGGGAAGGAGTTCTGCTCCTGTCACATTCAAAGCTCCATTTTGCTTCTGTGGAACCTCACTGCACGGCCCACTGTGGGAGACTGTCAGCTCCCTGCTGGTTCAGGGTCTGCGGTCTTCATACACCGTCCCCTAAATATTCCCAAACCCCAGAGACGGAAGGTCATACTCCCCCCCTCTGTGCCCTGATGTCTCCAGGACCCAAGGGCCTCCCCCCCAGGGGCTTCCCATAAGGGCACCTCATGGCGCGAGATTTCGAGGGGGGCTCCATCTAAGAGCCATTCCTTGCTGAATGTAAGAAGCTTGTGGCTCAAGGTCAGGAGAGATGATGCAGCAGCCACGTCAGGAGCGGAGTAGACAGTCGCTCTCTGCATTCTGCCCGTGTCTTGTTTTTCTCTGGCATTCGCAGCACAGGTGGCAGGAATGCTAAGAGGGAGCCGCGCTGCACTCAATTAACACGGAGCAATGGCTGACACTCTCCAGCTGCTCATCCACTGGCACCTGCAGAGAAGGCATCGCCTCGGCCCCCCCACATCAGCGACCCCCCTAAGAGCACCAAACTGAAAATAGTGCCTCTGCCCCCAGCGCGCCCCGTCGCTCCACCCCACGGCCCCCAGCGCCCGCCGTCGATCCACCCCACGGCCCCCAGCGCGCCGTCGATCCACCCCACGGCCCCCAGCGCGCGCCGTCGGTCCACCCCACGGCCCCCAGCGCGCGCCGTCGCTCCACCCCACGGCCCCCAGCGCGCGCCGTCGCTCCACCCCACGGCCCCCAGCGCGCGCCGTCGCTCCACCCCACGGCCCCCAGCGCCCGCCGTCGCTCCACCCCACGGCCCCCAGCGCCCGCCGTCGCTCCACCCCACGGCCCCCAGCGCCCGCCGTCGCTCCACCCCACGGCCCCCAGCGCCCGCCGTCGCTCCACCCCACGGCCCCCAGCGCCCGCCGTCGCTCCACCCCACGGCCCCCAGCGCCCGCCGTCGCTCCACCCCACGGCCCCCAGCGCCCGCCGTCGCTCCACCCCACGGCCCCCAGCGCCCGCCGTCGCTCCACCCCACGGCCCCCAGCGCCCGCCGTCGCTCCACCCCACGGCCCCCAGCGCCCGCCGTCGCTCCACCCCACGGCCCCCAGCGCCCGCCGTCGCTCCACCCCACGGCCCCCAGCGCGCGCCGTCGCTCCACCTGAGCCTCTGATGTGCATTATCCGGGGACGATCTCTTTGGTTGTACGAGTTGTGTGGTGATAACAGCGTCTCTGTGAAGATGAAACGGCGTCCGTGTGCGCAGTTGTAGTAGGAGCACGGTTAATATGCATGGCGCGGAGCGTGTTCCTCCGCGCTACAGACCATTATAATTCAGAGGACTAAGGAGATAAAAGAGAAATGAAATTGTATCCGTGGAGCACTCCCCGCCCGCGCCTCCTGCATCCAGGCCGTAAACCGCATGTGCTTCCGTTTAATAGCCCACTAAAGCGTATGGCGGCCTGAACTCTGCGCCAGCCTCCTGCTTCATCTGTCCCGCCGTCCGCAGCCGCCACTTACCCCCCTAATAAAATGTGTGTTTTGGGTAATAAAGACCCCCAGCAATAATCCGTCTTCTCAAATCCTTGACCACCACAGGAAAACCGCCAGACCGGTAGAAGATGGACGACGAGGGAGAGACCACAGGCTAGGGAGAGTCCCACTATCCACAAAGGGAGAACACTAGATCACATGATGGGGGTTATACTCCATCCACAGAGCTGACTCTTTTCCTGTGATATGTGAGAGTCGAGGTCGTCATACAATACGACTAATAGTAGACGTTATCTGTCATAAGAGGTATCACTGCGTTATCTGTGGTGTTACATGGGACTGCAGGTGACATCTACTACATTATCTGTACTCAGAGAGTTATCACTGTGTGATCTGTGGTGTTACATGGGACTGCAGGTGACATCTACTACATTATCTGTACTCAGTTATCACTGTGTTATCTGTGCTGTTACATGGGACTGCAGGTGACATCTACTACATTATCTGTACTCAGAGAGTTATCACTGTGTGATCTGTGGTGTTACATGGGACTGCAGGTGACATCTACTACATTATCTGTACTAGGAGAGATATTGTGTGATCTGTGCTGTTACATGGGACTGCAGGTGACATCTACTACATTATCTGTACTCAGAGAGCTATCACTGTGTTATCTGTGCTGTTACATGGGACTGCAGGTGACATCTACTACATTATCTGTACTCGGAGAGTTATCACTGTGTTATCTGTGGTGTTACATAGGACTGCAGGTGACATCTACTACATTATCTGTACTCAGAGAACTATCACTGTTATCTGTGGTGTTACATAGGACTGCAGGTGACATCTACTACATTATCTGTACTCAGAGAACTATCACTGTTATCTGTGGTGTTACATAGGACTGCAGGTGATATCTACTGCATTGTCTGTACTCAGAGAGCTATCACTGTGTTATCTGTGGTGTTACATAGGACTGCAGGTGACATCTACTACATTATCTGTGCTCAGAGAGTTATCACTGTGTTATCTGTGGTGTTACATAGGACTGCAGGTGACATCTAGTGAAACAACATCTCCGGCTCTGCTACAACTCTCACAGCCTATGTTCACGGTTGTACGTTAAGTCCTGGCTGCGGCCTCTGGCACTGAACAGGTTAACCATCGGATTGAAGGGAAAACAAGAGCATTAGCCTCGGCGCACATAATGGAGGCCGTTTCCTATTTTCGTGGTACAAAAGACCTTTGTTGCGGGGAGTGTTTTATGGCCGCCACTTACAGGGCGATTTTTAATTGGCAGCAATATTGCGGTGGCGTCCTCTTATCTCGGGGGTCGGGATATCTACCGCAGTCGAGAAAATTACTGGGATGCAGAACATCGGGTTGCAGCTTTTGGCGGTGGCGGAGATTGCGCCCCTGCACCCGCGCTCAGGTGATGGGGGGCGGGCCGCGCTGCCCTGTTATTACGCCTGATGGTAAATGTGCCGCCTGTCAGCCCAAGTCACACACACAATCGCCAAAAGCATCTGCAATCCATAAAAACACTTCTCCCTCCCGTCCGCATTAATGTCACCGCGACGCTGCCCCAGTAATGTCATTAAACCTTCAGCCGGGCGCCAGGGGAACAATGCGGAGAGGGACGGCCATTTGTGAGGGGCTTTATTACCGCTCAGAAGGACACACATCATCTCTGCGCCGCCGCCGCTGCAGCCCCCTAAATGAGGATCAAACTGGCGGCTGAAGACATATATCTGACCGAGTCCCCCGGACCCCGGGGCCAAGGATGAAGGTGATGGGCAAGAGACGAGAGCCGCATGAGAATGAGGGCTTGTCCCCCTCGGCTGCCCCTAAATCTGCTGAAATGGCGGCTCCCCCTCCCCCATGTACTAATCAGATCGCCAAATGTCCAAAAGAAACGCATCACTATATATATATAAAATACACTAGTCGCCCATCCCCCACCCCATGGCGGTCAGACACCTCTGAGACTACTTTTCCACAGTTTCTGGGCGATACGGAGGGGCTGCACCTCAGCGCTCTCTCCAATATGGCCGCGCAGTCACTGCGCGCAAGATCAGGGTGGACCGTAATACCTGTGTGGCCGCGAGATGAAGGAACGCTCTCCGCCATTCCCAGCGGGTTTTGTCTGCCGCCAGTATGGCCCCTCCCACAGCGCAAAACTCTGGCAGGATAAGGGAGGAGCCATTGGGGGTTGAGAGGACGACCATCACCGAAGATTGGCATCGGCACATACTCCGGAGGTGTCACTGAGGACGCGGCGTTACCTGTACAGACGTCTGACTGATCGCGTGAATGGCCGACCGATCACCGCGATGGCTGCAGACGACACATGGTAGAGAGAAGGACGGATTTATTCTACGAGGATCCAGATGATGAGGGCCACGCCCATCCCTCGACCCGTCTGATTGGTCAGAAATTTGCGGATGTAAACGCGGCTTCAGTGGACGGACGCTCCGGTGGACACGGAGGTCAATCGATTCTCTAGTACAGTTTTTGTTCCGATTATTCAAAATCTGTGCTTGCTGTCAATAAACTGCAAAACTCGTGGAGCTGAACACTGATCTGGACTGAGGGTTTGTTACAATTGTATCTAATCTTCTGTGACAAGTCTACAAGGCAGATACATTGTAACAACGCAGCAGCACTAGAAGAGGGCAAGTTTTCAGCCTCTGGATGTAAAAAAATGTATGTTTCTATTCACTAGCAGCAAGCAGAGATTGAAACCCAAAGTCTAGTAGAAAATAACAGAACTCGTCAGTCATTAAGGTTTATTGATGGAGGACCCCCCCTCCCCGCTGGCGCCCAGTGCCCCCCCATGTATGCAGCTTGTTGCCCACCTGACAGTCCCCGCCTGTGGAGCCCTCTCCCCCATCAATCATTCCGCTTCACTTTTTAGTAGACCCCACGGACCCCACAGACCATGACAGACCCCATCACTGCCATCTGTATTCCCGGGAGGGGGAGACTTATAAATCCAGCTCACCCGAAAATAAAAACCCCACATAAGGTGATGCGGACTCGGCAGTGAGGGGTCATTCCCTGCAGCCACATCACCCCCATGACAGCGGTCAGGGCAGCTCGACCACATGATGACATCATCAGGATCAGCCACACCAGAGCCAATGACATCTGGCATAAATAATACCGCCAACGAAGGGTTAATGGTTATGTCCAGTGGTAATACCAGTAAGAACCTGCCTCAAGTCTCATCTTCAGACTGGATCAGGGTCACCAGGAGGGGCCACACCTCTATATATCCTGGGGGGCCCAATCCTGTTCACTAGTGCAGAACAGCGGGCACATCTCCCGCCACCCGTCTCTATTTTCCTACACTCTCCCTCAGTTCCTCCATCTCTCGCACGTGCGGGCACCCATACCCTATGTCCCTCCGTGTCCCCCCTACCCCCTCGCCTGCTCAGTCCCTCCGCGTCCCCCCCCCCTCTCGCCTGCTCAGTCCCTCCGCGTCCCCGTCCCCCCTCGCCTGCTCAGTCCCTCCGCGTCGTCCCCCCTCGCCTGCTCAGTCCCTCCGCGTCGTCCCCCCTCGCCTGCTCAGTCCCTCCGTGTCCCCCCCCCCCTCGCCTGCTCAGTCCCTCCGCGTCGTCCCCCCTCGCCTGCTCAGTCCCTCCGTGTCCCCCCCCCCCTCGCCTGCTCAGTCCCTCCGTGTCCCCCCCCCCTCGCCTGCTCAGTCCCTCCGTGTCCCCCCCCCCTCGCCTGCTCATTTCCTCCGTGTCCCCCCCCCCTCGCCTGCTCATTTCCCCCCGCCCCCCTCGCCTGCTCATTTCCCCCCGCCTGCTCATTTCCCCCCGCCCCCCCCCCTCGCCTGCTCATTTCCCCCCGCCCCCCCCCTCGCCTGCTCAGTCCCTCCGCCCCCCCCCGCTCGCCTGCTCATTTCCCCCCCGCCCCCCCCCCCTCGCCTGCTCATTTCCCCCCGCCCCCCCCCCCCTCGCCTGCTCATTTCCCCCCGCCCCCCCCCCCTGCTCATTTCCCCCCGCCCCCCCCCCCTCGCCTGCTCATTTCCCCCCGCCCCCCCCCTCGCCTGCTCATTTCCCCCCCCCCCCCCCCCCCCCCCCCCCCGCCCAGCCCCTTCCCCCCGCCCCCCCCCCCCCCTCGCCTGCTCATTTCCCCCCGCCCCCCCCCCCCCTCGCCTGCTCATTTCCCCCCGCCCCCCCTCGCCTGCTCATTTCCCCCCGCCCCCCCCCTCGCCTGCTCATTTCCCCCCGCCCCCCCCTCGCCTGCTCATTTCCCCCCGCCCCCCCTCGCCTGCTCATTTCCCCCCTCGCCTGCTCATTTCCCCCCGCCCCTCCCCTCGCCTGCTCATTTCCCCCCCTCGCCTGCTCATTTCCCCCCGCCCCTCCCCTCGCCTGCTCATTTCCCCCCCTCGCCTGCTCATTTCCCCCCGCCCCTCCCCTCGCCTGCTCATTTCCCCCCGCCCCCCCCCTCGCCTGCTCATTTCCCCCCCTCGCCTGCTCATTTCCCCCCGCCCCTCCCCTCGCCTGCTCATTTCCCCCCCTCGCCTGCTCATTTCCCCCCGCCTGCTCATTTCCCCCCCTCGCCTGCTCATTTCCCCCCGCCCCTCCCCTCGCCTGCTCATTTCCCCCCCCTCGCCTGCTCATTTCCCCCCGCCCCTCCCCTCGCCTGCTCATTTCCCCCCCTCGCCTGCTCATTTCCCCCCGCCCCTCCCCTCGCCTGCTCATTTCCCCCCCTCGCCTGCTCATTTCCCCCCCTCGCCTGCTCATTTCCCCCCCTCGCCTGCTCATTTCCCCCCGCCCCTCCCCTCGCCTGCTCATTTCCCCCCCTCGCCTGCTCATTTCCCCCCGCCCCTCCCCTCGCCTGCTCATTTCCCCCCCTCGCCTGCTCATTCCATCCGTCCCCCCCCCCTCGCCTGCTCAGTCCCTCCTTCGTCCCCCCCTCGCCTGCTCAGTCCCTGCGTCGTCGTCCCCCCTCGCCTGCTCAGTCCCTCCGTCCCCCCCCCCTCGCCTGCTCAGTCCCTCCGTCCCCCCCCCCCTCGCCTGCTCAGTCCCTCCGTCCCCCCCCCTCGCCTGCTCAGTCCCTCCGTCCCCCCCCCCTCGCCTGCTCAGTCCCTCCGTCCCCCCCCCCTCGCCTGCTCAGTCCCTCCGTCCCCCCCCCTCGCCTGCTCAGTCCCTCCGTCCCCCCCCCCTCGCCTGCTCAGTCCCTCCGTCCCCCCCCCCCTCGCCTGCTCAGTCCCTCCGTCCCCCCCCCTCGCCTGCTCATTCCCTCCGTCCCCCCCCCCTCGCCTGCTCAGTCCCTCCGTCCCCCCCCCCTCGCCTGCTCAGTCCCTCCGTCCCCCCCCCCTCGCCTGCTCAGTCCCTCCGTCCCCCCCGCTCGCCTGCTCATTCCCTTCGTCCCCCCCCCCTCGCCTGCTCAGTCCCTCCGTCCCCCCCCCTCGCCTGCTCAGTCCCTCCGTCCCCCCCCCTCGCCTGCTCAGTCCCTCCGTCCCCCCCCCCTCGCCTGCTCAGTCCCTCCGTCGTCGTCCCCCCTCGCCTGCTCAGTCCCTCCGTCGTCGTCCCCCCTCGCCTGCTCAGTCCCTCCGTCGTCGTCCCCCCTCGCCTGCTCAGTCCCTCCGTCGTCGTCCCCCCTCGCCTGCTCAGTCCCTCCGTCCCCCCCCCCTCCACCCCCCCCCTCGCCTGCTCAGTCCCTCCGTCCCCCCCCTCGCCTGCTCATTCCCTTTGTCCCCCCCCCCCCTCGCCTGCTCATTCCCTCCGCCCCCCCCCTCGCCTGCTCATTCCCTCATTCCCCCCCCCTCGCCTGCTCCGTCCCTCCGTCCCCCCCCCTCGCCTGCTCATTCCCTCAGTCCGTCCCTCGCTGTCTCTCTCCATTATCACATTTTATAGCAGTCTCTCTCCTCCGCTGTCTCTCTCCTCCGCTGTCTCTCTCCTCCGCTGTCTCTCTCCATTATCACATTTTATAGCAGTCTCTCTCCTCCGCTGTCTCTCTCCTCGGCTGTCTCTCTCCATTATCACATTTTACAGCAGTCTCAATCCTCCAGAGAGCGCCTGACGATAATTATCTTAATTGACTTTAATATTTCCCTTTGTAGTGTTACTCAGGTTTTCTTTTTGTAATTAGCCGCCATTACTGCACCCGTCCCCCTCCCCCGCTGCGTCCGGCCGGGATCAGCCCCTTCTCTCAGGAGGGTCCGGCGGCTGCGTCCCAGAAGGTCTGATCGGCTCCTGGAAGCACCTGTCACTCGATTAGAGAAAAGAAAATATGGCATCCAGGAAAAGAGAACCTGCGGCGTTACGTAACCTGAGCCTGTGCAGAGCATCGCACCAGCGTGGAGGCAGAGCATTGCTACCTGCTCCATCTCCCATAGCAACAATGTCACCACGCTTCCCCCAACCCCCGCAGCAGTAATCAGCTGCAGCTTTAAAATACGAAGGCAGAAAAGACTCCAAATATCCCACGTGTATTCCTCACACCCGCACAGATGTAGCAGAGCTGAGCTTAATACAACCTACAGCGGTTCCAGTACTCACAGCAGGGGGAGCTAAAGGCTCATGGGCCCCGGTTCATAAATTCAGCTTGGGGCCCCACGCAACTTCTTTCCAGCGCGGCCCATCCATTGCTTTTAGCTGCATCGCTGGCAGAGCCCCCTCTACATCTCTGTACCTAGTGAGCGCGCGCGCAGGACAGGACCTGGAGCTGCCCCCTCTAAACCAGATATACAAGGCGCAGAGCACCCCTCCTAAGACAGAGAAGGTGATTGTGTACCTCCTTGGTGGTCTAGGGCAAAAAAGGGTTAATGTCTGTACCCCTAGTGACCTAGGATATCAAAGGGGTTAATGTGTGTATCCCTGATGATATAGAGCAGCGACGGGGATAATACCTGCATCCCTGGTGATATGGGGTTAATGTCTGCATCCCTGGTGATATGGGGTTAATGTCTGCATCCCTGGTGATATGGGGTTAGTACCCCTTGTGGTCTAGGGCAGTTAAGCGGTTAATGTCCGTATACTTTTGGACTACGGCCGTGAGCACGAAGCCTTTGGGCGGCCGTTCTGTGCATTGGGGACAGCAATTTGCGGTCCCCGATACACGGGCAACATCGGTCAACTTGAATGGGTCCGTGATCCGTCTGCACTGCAAAAAATAGTGCGGTGCGGAGGCACGGACAGAAACACCACGGAAGCACTCCGTAGTGCTTCCGGACCGCACCGCATCTCACGGATTGCGGACCCATTCAAGTGAATGGGTCCGCATCTGTGATGCAGGGGGCAACGGCCGTGTGCATGAGGCCTAAATCAGTAAGGTGGTTCATTAAAGGATCCCTGGTGGTCTTGGACAGTGAGGGGTTAATGGGAGTCTATCAGCAGTTCTGACCAGGCTAAACTGCTGCTAGCACTAGCTAAAGGTGATCAAAGCTCCGCCTCCTGGACACTTGCAGGAACAGAACGTGGCAGAATAAGACTTCATATTCACACTACTCCTGATAATAATAGGTATCTGTGTCCTGCTCTGCCCGGCCCCTGCCTAGCGCTGTCAGCAGTTGATCTCTGTCAGAACTGCTGACAGACTCCTTTCAGTGCTGCCCACCCGCAGTCCAGTGGTTGCTCCCCCGTTCAGGCTCCACAATGAGACGGAGATGACGTGAGGCGTTGAGGAAAGTGCTGAGTTTTGGGGGGCTATGTGTTAAGGTGACGATTGGGGGGGTTTGGACATGACCTCCGAGGAGCCCATACATTGGAACCTCCAACCTGCACTGATCATAGAGCCGTCACAGCTCCGCCACACTAATCTATGATCGGGCAGAGCGACTCAAGAGTGATCTGCCCAATCACGAAGAGACCAGAGATAAAGCGGTTCTCCTATTAAGATATTTCATATCCACAGGATTGGGGGTCTTTGATCGATAGGGGCCCACCAGAGCCCCTCCCAAAAATCACTAGACAGGGGCCCGTGCCCCCCGTATAAATGTCAGGCAGCCCCATACAACAGAACGGAGCAGCAGTGTGACCACCGCCCCACTCAGACGGAGAAGCACAGACCCCCGGAGCCCCACCAGACACTGGTCGTCTTGACGGGACATCCCCATTAAAACAGAAATCTGTGGTGTTACATAGGACTGCAGGGGACATCTACTACATTATCTGTACTCAGAGAGTTATCACTGTGTTATCTGTGGTGTTACATAGGACTGCAGGTGACATCTACTACATTATCTGTACTCAGAGAACTATCACTGTGTTATCTGTGGTGTTACATAGGACTGCAGGTGACATCTACTACATTATCTGTACTCAGAGAACTATCACTGTGTTATCTGTGGTGTTACATAGGACTGCAGGTGACATCTACTACATTATCTGTACACAGAGAACTATCACTGTGTTATCTGTGGTGTTACATAGGACTGCAGGTGACATCTACTACATTATCTGTACACAGAGAACTATCACTGTGTTATCTGTGGTGTTACATAGGACTGCAGGTGACATCTACTACATTATCTGTACACAGAGAACTATCACTGTGTTATCTGTGGTGTTACATAGGACTGCAGGTGACATCTACTACATTATCTGTACTCAGTTATCACTGTGTTATCTGTGGTGTTACATAGGACTGCAGGTGACATCTACTACATTATCTGTACTCAGAGAGTTATCACTGTTATCTGTGGTGTTACATAGGACTGCAGGTGACATCTACTACATTATCTGTACTCAGAGAGCTATCACTGTTATCTGTGGTGTTACATAGGACTGCAGGTGACATCTACTACATTATCTGTACTCAGTTATCACTGTGTTATCTGTGGTGTTACATAGGACTGCAGGTGACATCTACTACATTATCTGTACTCAGAGAGCTATCACTGTGTTATCTGTGGTGTTACATAGGACTGCAGGTGACATCTGCTACATTATCTGTACTCAGAGAGCTATCACTGTGTTATCTGTGGTGTTACATAGGACTGCAGGTGACATCTACTACATTATCTGTACTCAGTTATCACTGTGTTATCTGTGGTGTTACATAGGACTGCAGGTGACATCTACTACATTATCTGTACTCAGAGAGCTATCACTGTGTTATCTGTGGTGTTACATAGGACTGCAGGTGACATCTGCTACATTATCTGTACTCAGAGAGCTATCACTGTGTTATCTGTGGTGTTACATAGGACTGCGGGTGACATCTCCTACATTATCTGTACTGGCAGTTACCACAGCTCCACACATTCGGCTCTGCTACATAAATACAGCATTTCTAATAATCATCCATTTCGGACCCCCCAGAACTGCAGCAACGAGTCCAAAACAGGAGAGGAGGAGGCGGCGGGGATTCGGGGGTTCACATAAGACAAGTAAAGGCCCCGACCCCAGAGTCACACGGGGGGGGGGGAAGGGGGGGCAGCTAGAGGTCAGTGCAGCCCTATGATCCATGTACTGGGGGGCAACAAGTGTCTGGGTGGGGGGGGGTCATGTGCAGGGGTCCTAAGGGGGAGATTAGGTCACAGGTGTTGGGGGGGGGGGCTTTGGGGGTCGCAGGTCACGAGTATTGGTGGGGGGGTCACAGATACTTGAGGGGGGGTGTCAGGTCTCAGGTGTTGTAGGTGCTAAAGGGGTGACAGCGGCTGGGGACGGGCGTCAGGTGACAGCTGTGAGGGAGGGGGTTGTCACAAGTGCTGGGGGGGTCACAGCTGTGGGGAGGTCAGGTGACAGCTGCTGGGGGGGGGGGGGGGCGACAGCTGCTGGGGTGATGCTATTTCGGGGCCCCGGTAGATCCACTGGCCCCGCTGTGATCTCCGGGGTCGGTCGGGGCTCGGCCCGGTACTCACGTGTGCTGCTGCGGGAAGCTGTAGCCTCCGGCCGCGGGGACCAGGAGGAGGAGGCCGGCCAGGAGCAGCCACAGGGCCGGGAGCAGCGGGCGGACGAGCAGCATCCTGGAGCCGGAGATGCTGAGGCTGGAGCCGAATCTACACTGCCAGGGAGCGGGGAGGCCGAGCACAGACCGCCCACCTCAGAGGGACCGCCCACCGCTGACAGGGTCCGCCCACCACTGACAGGGACCGCCCACTGCTGAGAGAGACCGCCCACCACAGAGAGGGCCCGCCCACTACTGAGAGAGAGAGAGAGAGAGACTGCCCACCTCAGAGACAGCCCATCACAGACAGGGAGACCGCCCACCTCGGAGACAGCCCATCACAGACAGGGAGACCGCCCACCTCGGAGACAGCCCATCACAGACAGGGAGACCGCCCACCTCGGAGACAGACCGCCCACCTCACAGACAAGGAGACCGCCCACCACAGAGAAAGACTGCCCTATGTGCGAGAATGCCCACTACAAAGAGACAGCCCAATCAGAGTCAGAGACTGCCCACTTCAGAGGGAGAGACAGCCCACCTCACCCAAAGATAAACTATACACCTCATACAGAGACTGTCCAACCCGCAAAGAGACTGCCCACTTCATAGAGAAAGAGACTTCCCACCACAGAGACAGAGACTGCCCGCCTCAATGGGAGAGAGAGAAGACTGCCCCCCGACAGACCAGCGACACCCTTCATATCCAGAGACTGCCCGCCTCGGAGAGACCAGAGAGATTGCCTACTGTCACAAAGAGACAGCCCATCCTAGAAACAGATACTGCCCACCTCACAAAGAGACAGCCCACCTCACAGAGCTAGAGACTGTCCATGTCACAGAGACAGCCCACCTCACAGCCTATGCTGTGTATAGAGACTGCTTAACAAACTCGGAGACAACTTATTCCTGTTAAGAGACCGCCTAGCATTATAGACAGACAGCACATCTTATACAAAGAAGCTACCACAGAGAGACTGCCAGCCATCCATGAGGACCAGAGAGCTCCGGATATACAGGGGAGCTCCGGATATAAAGGGGAGCTCAGAATATACAGGGGAGCTCCGGGTATACAGGGGAGCTCCGGATATAAAGGGGAGCTCAGAATATACAGGGGAGCTCCGGGTATACAGGGGAGCTTCGGATATAAAGGGGAGCTCCGGATATACAGGGGAGCTCCGGATATAAAGGGGAGCTCCGGATATAAAGGGGAGCTCAGAATATACAGGGGAGCTCCGGGTATACAGGGGAGCTTCGGATATAAAGGGGAGCTCCGGATATACAGGGGAGCTCCGGGTATAAAGGGGAGCTCAGAATATACAGGGGAGCTTCGGATATACAGGGGAGCTCCGGATATACAGGGGAGCTCCGGATATACAGGGGAGCTCCGGGTATACAGGGGAGCTCCGGATATAAAGGGGAGCTCAGAATATACAGGGGAGCTCCGGATATACGGGGGAGCTCCGGATATAAAGGGGAGCTCAGAATATACAGGGGAGCTCCGGATATAAAGGGGAGCTCAGAATATACAGGGGAGCTCCGGATATACAGGGGAGCTCAGAATATACAGGGGAGCTCCGGATATACAGGGGAGCTCCGGATATACAGGGGAGCTCAGAATATACAGGGGAGCTCAGAATATACAGGGGAGCTCCGGGTATAAAGGGGAGCTCCGGGTATAAAGGGGAGCTCCGGATATACGGGGGAGCTCCGGAAATAAAGGGGAGCTCAGAATATACAGGAGAGCTCCGGATATAAAGGGGAGCTCAGAATATACAGGGGAGCTCAGAATATACAGGGGAGCTCCGGATATACAGGGGAGCTCCGAATATACGGGGGAGCTCCGGATATAAAGGGGAGCTCCGGAAATAAAGGGGAGCTCAGAATATACAGGGGAGCTCCGGAAATACGGGGGAGCTCCGGATATAAAGGGGAGCTCAGAATATACAGGGGAGCTCCGGATATACAGGGGAGCTCCGGATATACGGGGGAGCTCCGGAAATAAAGGGGAGCTCAGAATATACAGGGGAGCTCCGGATATACGGGGGAGCTCAGAATATACAGGGGAGCTCCGGGTATACAGGGGAGCTCCGGATATATGGGGGAGCTCCGGAAATAAAGGGGAGCTCAGAATATACAGGGGAGCTCCGGATATAAAGGGGAGCTCCGGATATACAGGGGAGCTCCGGAAATAAAGGGGAGCTCAGAATATACAGGGGAGCTCCGGATATACAAGGGAGCTCCGGATATAAAGGGGAGCTCCGGATATACAAGGGAGCTCCGGATATAAAGGGGAGCTCCGGATATACAAGGGAGCTCCGGATATAAAGGGGAGCTCAGAATATACAGGGGAGCTCCGGATATACAGGGGAGCTCCGGATATAAAGGGGAGCTCAGAATATACAGGGGAGCTCCGGATATACAGGGGAGCTCCGGGTATACAGGCGAGCTCCGGATATACAGGGGAGCTCCGGATATACAGGGGAGCTCCGGATATAAAGGGGAGCTCAGAATATACAGGGGAGCTCCGGATATAAAGGGGAGCTCAGAATATACAGGGGAGCTCCGGATATACAGGGGAGCTCCGGGTATACAGGGGAGCTCTGGATATACAGGGGAGCTCCGGATATAAAGGGGATCTCAGAATATACAGGGGAGCTCCGGATATACAGGGGAGCTCCGGGTATACAGGGGAGCTCTGGATATACAGGGGAGCTCCGGATATACAGGGGAGCTCCGGATATACAGGGGAGCTCCGGGTATACAGGGGAGCTCCGGATATAAAGGGGAGCTCAGAATATACAGGGGAGCTCCGGATATACAGGGGAGCTCCGGGTATACAGGGGAGCTCCGGATATACAGGGGAGCTCCGGATATACAGGGGAGCTCCGGATATAAAGGGGAGCTCAGAATATACAGGGGAGCTCTGGATATAAAGGGGAGCTCAGAATATACAGGGGAGCTCCGGATATACAGGGGAGCTCCGGATATAAAGGGGAGCTCCGGATATACAGGGGAGCTCCGGGTATACAGGGGAGCTCTGGATATACAAGGGAGCTCCGGATATACAAGGGAGCTCCGGATATACAGGGGAGCTCCGGATATACAAGGGAGCTCCGGATATACAGGGGAGCTCCGGATATACAAGGGAGCTCTGGATATACAGGGGAGCTCTGGATATACAGGGGAGCTCCGGATATACAAGGGAGCTCCGGATATACAAGGGAGCTCCGGATATACAGGGGAGCTCCGGATATACAGGGGAGCTCCGGATATACAGGGGAGCTCAGAATATACAGGGGAGCTCCGGATATACAGGGAGCTCCGGATATACAAGGGAGCTCCGGATATACAAGGGAGCTCCGGATATACAGGGGAGCTCCGGATATACGGGGGAGCTCTGGTTATACAGGGGAGCTCCGGTTATACAGGGGAGCTCCGGATATACAGGGGAGCTCTGGGGGATATACAGTCGTGGCCAAAAGTTTTGAGAATGACACAAATATTAGTTTTCACAAAGTTTGCTGCTAAACTGCTTTTAGATCTTTGTTTCAGTTGTTTCTGTGATGTAGTGAAATATAATTACACGCACTTCATACGTTTCAAAGGCTTTTATCGACAATTACATGACATTTATGCAAAGAGTCAGTATTTGCAGTGTTGGCCCTTCTTTTTCAGGACCTCTGCAATCCGACTGGGCATGCTCTCAACCAACTTCTGGGCCAATTCCTGATGATACAACCCATTCTTTCATCATCACTTCTTGGAGTTTGTCAGAATTAGGGGGTTTTTGTTTGTCCACCCGCCTCTTGAGGATTGACCACAAGTTCTCAATGGGATTAAGATCTGGGGAGTTTCCAGGCCATGGACCCAAAATGTCAACGTTTTGGTCCCCGAGCCACTTAGTTATCACTTTTGCCTTATGGCACGGTGCTCCATCGTGCTGGAAAATGCATTGTTCTTCACCAAACTGTTGTTGGATTGTTGGAAGAAGTTGCTGTTGGAGGATGTTTTGGTGCCATTCTTTATTCATGGCTGTGTTTTTGGGCAAAATTGTGAGTGAGCCCACTCCCTTGGATGAGACGCAACCCCACACATGAATGGTCTCAGGAGGCTTTACTGTTGGCATGACACAGGACTGATGGTAGCGCTCACCTTTTCTTCTCCGGACAAGCCTTTTTCCAGATGCCCCAAACAATCGGAAAGAGGCTTCATCGGAGAATATGACTTTGCCCCAGTCCTCAGCAGTCCATTCACCAGACTTTCTGCAGAAGATCAATCTGTCCTTGATGGTTTTTTGGAGAGAAGTGGCTTCTTTGCTGGCCTTCTTGACACCAGGCCATCTTCCAAAAGTCTTCGCCTCACTGTGCGTGCAGATGCGCTCACACCTGCCTGCTGCCATTCCTGAGCAAGCGCTGCACTGGTGGCACTCCGATCCCGCAGCTGAATCCTCTTTAGGAGACGATCCTGGCGCTTGCTGGACTTTCTTGGACGCCCTTAAGCCTTCGTAACAAGAATTGAACCTCTTTCCTTGAAGTTCTTGATGATCCTATAAATTGTTGATTGAGGTGCAATCTTAGTAGCCACAATATCCTTGCCTGTGAAGCCATTTTTATGCAACGCAATGATGGCTGCACGCGTTTCTTTGCAGGTCACCATGGTTAACAATGGAAGAACAAGGATTTCAAGCATCACCCTCCTTTTAACATGTCAAGTCTGCCATTTTAACCCAATCAGCCTGACATAATGATCTCCAGCCTTGTGCTCGTCAACATTCTCACCTGAGTTAACAAGACGATTACTGAAATGATCTCAGCAGGTCCTTTAATGACAGCAATGAAATGCAGTGGAAAGGTTTTTTTGGGGTTTAAGTTAATTTTCATGGCAAAGAAGGACTATGCAATTCATCTGATCACTCTTCATAACATTCTGGAGTAGATGCAAATTGCTATTATAAAAACTTAAGCAGCAACTTTTCCAATTCCCAATATTTATGTAATTCTCAAAACTTTTGGCCACGACTGTATATATATATAAAGGGTCAGGTACTGCAGGGGTCTTCATCTGATTCGCTTCTGCAGACAGTTCTTGTACACGGCACACGGAGGACATACACGGCACATGGAGGACATACACGGCACATGGAGGACATACACGGCACATGGAGGACATACACGGCACATGGAGGACATACACGGCACATGGAGGACATACACGGCACACGGAGGACATACACGGCACACGGAGGACATACACGGCACACGGAGGACATACACGGCACATGGAGGACATACACGGCACATGGAGGACATACACGGCACAGACTGGGATGACTGCGCCGGATGTATCGTTCAGTGCCCTCCAAGGGAGGTAAAAATACGTAATCGCGGTCATACTGGTTTTGACCCAGCTTTCCCAGAACTAGATATATCAGCCGGACAGAAGGCGACTCAAGGCTTTTCTATTTGCTGCGGAGACGTTTTGCCCATACACCCACCCTGTGTATAATGGTCTGGGCGCTCCCCGCGGGGTTCTTCTTCAGTCTCTTGGTTACCAGATGAGAATGAAGCGTCACGTTCCAGTGGCTGAGACGCTCGTTATCGCACTGACACAGCGAAGACGCCGAGCAGCGCCAGGAAACGAGGCCATCATGTGTCAGGACTCCCGGCGTTCACAGGAGTCAGGCAAGTGCTGTCAGTGTGGAGATCCAGAAAACATTCAGACGTAGAGGAGACTCCCTGAGAGACGCAAGAGCGTCAGGAGGACGAGCCCCAAAGACTGGCCACAAATCATTTAGATGGGGCCCCCAGATGATCTCCCAACACTTCAGAGCTGAAATCTCCCAGCATCCCCTGCTTGTTCAGTGTCTGCACCAACCTCTCATGATTTTCCTTTTGGGAAGTGTCATCTCTACACCGAGGTCTGTACCACAGGAAAAACGAAGTGCCTCCTGCATTACCGGAGCGCGGAATACGTGTGCGGAAAAAACTGACTCAGATCAGAAGGGAACAGGGTTTTGGCGGCATAAACACCGCCAGATACACATCGACCGCACATCAGTGTATTTACCCTTTCACATTGGATGGAACGAGGAGCACAACATAAAAAACGTGTCACAGAAGTAACGCACCGCTTCTGAAGTAGAAAGACGCATCCAGAAGGATATTGATACTTTGGAGAGAGTTCAGAGAAGAGCTACTAAACTGGTCCATGGATTGCAGGATAAAACTTACCAGGAAAGATTAAAGGACCTTAACATGTAGAGCTTGGAAGAAAGACGAGACCGAGGGGAGATGAGAGAAACTGCTAAATACATAAAGGGAATCAACAAGGTAAAGGAGGAGAGAAGATTTACAGGAAGAAAAACTACCACAAGAGGAGATAGTGTTAAATCAGAGGGGCAAAGGGTTAACAGTAATATCAGGAAGTATTACTTTACTGAGAGAGTAGTGGATGCATGGAATAGCCTTCCTGCAGAAGTGGCAGCTGCAAATACAGTGGAGGAGGTTAAAGGGTTTCTATCACTTCGTTTCACCTATTTAGCTTTCAGACACTAGCGATCCGCTAGTGTCTGCTTTATCTAACCATCCTAATATAAGAGCTTATTGTCCTGCCGTTTAGCTAAAAAAATAACTTATATAGATATGCAAATGAGCCTCTAGGTGCTATGGGGGCGTCATTAGCACCTAGAGGCTCCGTCTACCTTAACAAACTGCCGCCGCCCAGCGCGTCCCTCCAGCCCGCCCATCTCCTCCGGAATGCGATGCTCCTCGTATTCGGCGCATGCGCAGTGAATGTCTGATCGCTTCCCTGCTCAGACATCTCCACTGCGCCTGCGCCGATGACGTCATAGTGCTCCGAGGAACAGGCGCAGTGGAGATGTCTGAGCAGGGAAGCATCAGACATTCACTGCGCATGCGCAGAACAGAGACGCGCACGGAGAGGATCGCTTCAGCTGGAGATGGGTGGGCTGGAGGGACGCGCTGGGCGGCGGCAGTTTGTTAAGGTAGACGGAGCCTCTAGGTGCTAATCACGCCCCCATAGCACCTAGAGGCTCATTTGCATATCTATATAAGTTATTTTTTTAGCTAAACGGCAGGACAATAAGCTCTTATATTAGGATGGTTAGATAAAGCAGACACTAGCGGATCGCTAGTGTCTGAAAGCTAAATAGGTGAAACAAAGTGATAGAAACCCTTTAAGCATGCATGGGATAGGCATAAGGCCATCCTTCATATAAGATAGGGCCGGGGCTATCCATAGTACTCAGTATATTGGGCAGACTAGATGGGCCAAATGGTTCTTATCTGCCGACACATTCTAGGTTTCTATGTTTCTATGGAGCATCTCACATCAGAAGAATGGGGAGCCCGCTAATCGCTTACTGTATGTGAACGGCTGTTTACACAGCAGAATGTGCTGAGGTTTTTTCCAAGTTTGATTATAGTTATAGAGAGGATCTTCCACAGGCTTGCTGACTGTTTCCTTCAGGTTTGGATACATTTGTATTCACTATTTGGGCATTTCCTTAACAATGTGATACATATATTACAAAGTAGCAATTAGTAGCCACGCCTCCTTTAAATAGAAGACAACTGCCTCAGCTGGGGGGATTTGGGGGGGAAATAAACCTTGAGCTCCATGCACTGGATTTCACTGACTGACCCCTGACCCCGAGTAACAAGGGGAACAGATACAAATCATGGCCGCGTTCTATAAAGATCTGGGGTTCTCCGACCACCATTACAATAAGATTCAGCAGCTTGGCTATTGGCCCTCATAAAGCACTGGGCCCTCAGTGGGGAGATATGGTGTTATGCATATGACCTAAGACTGTTGGGCCCCAACACCCTGGGGGCTCATAGTTCACTTATTAAATTTAGAAGCTGGATCAACTCGGCATCAATACATGGAGTGGAGACCATTGGAGTATTTGGGGCCATGAGATCCAATTTACAACTCTGGCCGAGGATTTGCTCTGACAAACCCTGCTATGAATGTATGGATCATGTGCACATTGTTACTGGCGACCACTAGCTCTGGAGTCTGACCGCTCTCTATGTAGACTGCTTGCTGTGGAGTCTGACCATTCTCTATGTAGACTGACTGCTTGCTGTGGAGTCTGACCGCTCTCTATGTAGACTGCTTGCTGTGGAGTCTGACCATTCTCTATGTAGACTGACTGCTTGCTGTGGAGTCTGACCGCTCTCTATGTAGACTGCTTGCTGTGGAGTCTGACCATTCTCTATGTAGACTGACTGCTTGCTGTGGAGTCTGACCGCTCTCTATGTAGACTGCTTGCTGTGGAGTCTGACCATTCTCTATGTAGACTGACTGCTTGCTGTGGAGTCTGACCGCTCTCTATGTAGACTGACTGCTTGCTGTGGAGTCTGACTGCTCTCTATGTAGACTGACTGCTTGCTGTGGAGTCTGACCGCTCTCTATGTAGACTGACTGCTTGCTGTGGAGTCTGACCGCTCTCTATGTAGACTGACTGCTTGCTGTGGAGTCTGACCATTCTCTATGTAGACTGACTGCTTGCTGTGGAGTCTGACCGCTCTCTATGTAGACTGACTGCTTGCTGTGGAGTCTGACCGCTCTCTATGTAGACTGACTGCTTGCTGTGGAGTCTGACCGCTCTCTATGTAGACTGACTGCTTGCTCTGGAGTCTGACCGCTCTCTATGTAGACTGACTGCTTGCTGTGGAGTCTGACCGCTCTCTATGTAGACTGACTGCTTGCTGTGGAGTCTGAGCATTCTCTATGTAGACTGACTGCTTGCTGTGGAGTCTGACCGCTCTCTATGTAGACTGGCTGCTTGCTGTGGAGTCTGACCGCTCTCTATGTAGACTGACTGCTTGCTGTGGAGTCTGACCGCTCTCTATGTAGACTGACTGCTTGCTGTGGAGTCTGACCGCTCTCTATGTAGACTGACTGCTTGCTCTGGAGTCTGAGCGCTCTCTATGTAGACTGACTGCTTGCTCTGGAGTCTGAGCGCTCTCTATGTAGACTGACTGCTTGCTGTGGAGTCTGACCGCGCTCTATGTAGACTGACTGCTTGCTCTGGAGTCTGACCGCTCTCTATGTAGACTGCTTGCTCTGGAGTCTGACCACTCTCTATGTAGACTGACTGCTTGCTGCGGAGTCTGACCGCTCTCTATGTAGACTGACTGCTTGCTGTGGAGTCTGACCGCTCTCTATGTAGACTGACTGCTTGCTCTGGAGTCTGACCGCTCTCTATGTAGACTGACTGCTTGCTGTGGAGTCTGACCGCTCTCTATGTAGACTGACTGCTTGCTGTGGAGTCTGACCGCTCTCTATGTAGACTGACTGCTTGCTCTGGAGTCTGAGCGCTCTCTATGTAGACTGACTGCTTGCTGTGGAGTCTGACCGCGCTCTATGTAGACTGACTGCTTGCTCTGGAGTCTGACCGCTCTCTATGTAGACTGACTGCTTGCTGTGGAGTCTGACCGCTCTCTATGTAGACTGACTGCTTGCTGTGGAGTCTGACCGCTCTCTATGTAGACTGCTTGCTCTGGAGTCTGACCACTCTCTATGTAGACTGACTGCTTGCTGCAGAGTCTGACCGCTCTCTATGTAGACTGACTGCTTGCTGTGGAGTCTGACCGCTCTCTATGTAGACTGACTGCTTGCTCTGGAGTCTGACCGCTCTCTATGTAGACTGACTGCTTGCTGTGGAGTCTGACCGCTCTCTATGTAGACTGACTGCTTGCTGTGGAGTCTGACCGCTCTCTATGTAGACTGACTGCTTGCTGTGGAGTCTGACCGCTCTCTATGTAGACTGACTGCTTGCTCTGGAGTCTGAGCGCTCTCTATGTAGACTGACTGCTTGCTGTGGAGTCTGACCGCGCTCTATGTAGACTGACTGCTTGCTCTGGAGTCTGACCGCTCTCTATGTAGACTGACTGCTTGCTGCGGAGTCTGACCGCTCTCTATGTAGACTGACTGCTTGCTGTGGAGTCTGACCGCTCTCTATGTAGACTGACTGCTTGCTCTGGAGTCTGACCGCTCTCTATGTAGACTGACTGCTTGCTGTGGAGTCTGACCGCTCTCTATGTAGACTGACTGCTTGCTGTGGAGTCTGACCGCTCTCTATGTAGACTGACTGCTTGCTGTGGAGTCTGACCGCTCTCTATGTAGACTGACTGCTTGCTCTGGAGTCTGAGCGCTCTCTATGTAGACTGACTGCTTGCTGTGGAGTCTGACCGCGCTCTATGTAGACTGACTGCTTGCTCTGGAGTCTGACCGCTCTCTATGTAGACTGACTGCTTGCTGCGGAGTCTGACCGCTCTCTATGTAGACTGACTGCTTGCTGTGGAGTCTGACCGCTCTCTATGTAGACTGACTGCTTGCTGTGGAGTCTGACCGCTCTCTATGTAGACTGACTGCTTGCTCTGGAGTCTGACCGCTCTCTATGTAGACTGACTGCTTGCTCTGGAGTCTGAGCGCTCTCTATGTAGACTGACTGCTTGCTGTGGAGTCTGACCGCGCTCTATGTAGACTGACTGCTTGCTCTGGAGTCTGACCGCTCTCTATGTAGACTGACTGCTTGCTGTGGAGTCTGACCGCTCTCTATGTAGACTGACTGCTTGCTGTGGAGTCTGACCGCTCTCTATGTAGACTGACTGCTTGCTCTGGAGTCTGACCGCTCTCTATGTAGACTGACTGCTTGCTGTGGAGTCTGACCGCTCTCAATGTAGACTGACTGCTTGCTGCAGAGTCTGACCGCTCTCTATGTAGACTGACTGCTTGCTGTGGAGTCTGACCGCTCTCTATGTAGACTGACTGCTTGCTGTGGAGTCTGACCGCTCTCTATGTAGACTGACTGCTTGCTGTGGAGTCTGACCGCTCTCTATGTAGACTGACTGCTTGCTGTGGAGTCTGACCGCTCTCTATGTAGACTGACTGCTTGCTCTGGAGTCTGACCGCTCTCTATGTAGACTGACTGCTTGCTGTGGAGTCTGACCGCTCTCTATGTAGACTGACTGCTTGCTGTGGAGTCTGACCGCTCTCTATGTAGACTGACTGCTTGCTGTGGAGTCTGACCGCTCTCTATGTAGACTAACTGCTTGCTCTGGAGTCTGACCGCTCTCTATGTAGACTGACTGCTTGCTGTGGAGTCTGACCGCTCTCTATGTAGACTGACTGCTTGCTGTGGAGTCTGACCGCTCTCCATGTAGACTGACTGCTTGCTGTGGAGTCTGACCGCTCTCCATGTAGACTGACTGCTTGCTGTGGAGTCTGACCGCTCTCCATGTAGACTGAATGCTTGCTGTGGAGTCTGACCGCTCTCTATGTAGACTGACTGCTTGCTGTGGAGTCTGACCGCTCTCCATGTAGACTGACTGCTTGCTGTGGAGTCTGACCGCTCTCCATGTAGACTGACTGCTTGCTGTGGAGTCTGACCGCTCTCCATGTAGACTGAATGCTTGCTGTGGAGTCTGACCGCTCTCTATGTAGACTGACTGCTTGCTGTGGAGTCTGACCGCTCTCTATGTAGACTGACTGCTTGCTCTGGAGTCTGACCACTCTCTATGTAGACTGACTGCTTGCTGTGGAGTCTGACCGCTCTCTATGTAGACTGACTGCTTGCTGCGGAGTCTGACCGCTCTCTATGTAGACTGACTGCTTGCTGTGGAGTCTGACCGCTCTCCATGTAGACTGACTGCTTGCTGTGGAGTCTGACCGCTCTCCATGTAGACTGACTGCTTGCTGTGGAGTCTGACCGCTCTCCATGTAGACTGACTGCTTGCTGTGGAGTCTGACCGCTCTCCATGTAGACTGAATGCTTGCTGTGGAGTCTGACCGCTCTCTATGTAGACTGACTGCTTGCTGTGGAGTCTGACCGCTCTCTATGTAGACTGACTGCTTGCTCTGGAGTCTGACCGCTCTCTATGTAGACTGACTGCTTGCTGTGGAGTCTGACCGCTCTCTATGTAGACTGACTGCTTGCTGCGGAGTCTGACCGCTCTCTATGTAGACTGACTGCTTGCTGTGGAGTCTGACCGCTCTCTATGTAGACTGACTGCTTGCTGTGGAGTCTGACCGCTCTCTATGTAGACTGACTGCTTGCTGTGGAGTCTGACCGCTCTCTATGTAGACTGACTGCTTGCTGTGGAGTCTGACCGCTCTCTATGTAGACTGACTGCTTGCTGTGGAGTCTGACCGCTCTCTATGTAGACTGACTGCTTGCTGTGGAGTCTGACCGCTCTCTATGTAGACTGACTGCTTGCTCTGGAGTCTGACCGCTCTCTATGTAGACTGACTGCTTGCTCTGGAGTCTGACCGCGCTCTATGTAGACTGACTGCTTGCTCTGGAGTCTGACCGCTCTCTATGTAGACTGACTGCTTGCTCTGGAGTCTCTGGTGTCTAACCCCTCGCTGTGGAGTCTGACCGCTCTCTATGTAGACTGACTGCTTGCTGTGGAGTCTGACCGCTCTCTCTGGTGTCTAACCCCTCGCTGTGGAGTCTGACCGCTCACTGTGACTGCTCTCTCTGGAGTCTGACCTTTCATTGTGGAGTCTGACCGTAAAGTCTTGGCTACATAGCTATATTAATTTTATGTATATTTATTTTATCGATGTATAATAAATGCAGAATTTTACACGAATTTTCTGTCCAGGGCTGCTTGATATTTGGGTGCCCCTCCACTACTGCTTTTTTCCCTATATTACTTCTTGAATTTGGGTGACCCATAGAGGAGTGCACTATACCCATAGGTGGTTCACAGGTGGGGCCGCCATTCTGTTTTACTGACCGCAGAGTCTGACAGCTCTCTCTGGAGTCCAACCACTCTCTCTGGCATCTGACTGTTCACTGTGGAGTCTGAACGCTCACTGTCTACAGTCGTGGCCAAAAGTTTTGAGAATTACATAAATATTGGAAATTGGAAAAGTTGCTGCTTAAGTTTTTATAATAGCCATTTGCATATACTCCAGAATGTTATGAAGAGTGATCAGGTGAATTGCATAGTCCTTCTTTGCCATGAAAATTAACTTAATCCCACAAAAACCTTTCCACTGCATTTCATTGCTGTCATTAAAGGACCTGCTGAGATCATTTCAGTAATCGTCTTGTTAACTCAGGTGAGAATGTTGACGAGCACAAGGCTGGAGATCATTATGTCAGGCTGATTGGGTTAAAATGGCAGACTTGACATGTTAAAAGGAGGGTGATGCTTGAAATCATTGTTCTTCCATTGTTAACCATGGTGACCTGCAAAGAAACGCGTGCAGCCATCATTGCATTGCATAAAAATGGCTTCACAGGCAAGGATATTGTGGCTACTAAGATTGCACCTCAATCAACAATTTATAGGATCATCAAGAACTTCAAGGAAAGAGGTTCAATTCTTGTTAAGAAGGCTTAAGGGCGTCCAAGAAAGTCCAGCAAGTGCCAGGATCGTCTCCTAAAGAGGATTCAGCTGCGGGATCGGAGTGCCACCAGTGCAGAGCTTGCTCAGGAATGGCAGCAGGCAGGTGTGAGCGCATCTGCACGCACAGGGAGGCCAAGACTTTTGGAAGATGGCCTGGTGTCAAGAAGGGCAGCAAAGAAACCACTTCTCTCCAAAAAAAACATCAGGGACAGATTGATCTTCTGCAGAAAGTCTGGTGAATGGACTGCTGAGGACTCGGGCAAAGTCATATTCTCCGATAAAGCCTCTTTCCGATTGTTTGGGGCATCTGGAAAAAGGCTTGTCCGGAGAAGAAAAGGTGAGCGCTACCATCAGTCCTGTGTCATGCCAACAGTAAAGCCTCCTGAGACCATTCATGTGTGGGGTTGCTTCTCATCCAAGGGAGTGGGCTCACTCACAATTTTGCCCCAAAACACAGCCATGAATGAAGAATGGCACCAAAACACCCTCCAACAGCAACTTCTTCCAACAATCCAACAACAGTTTGGTGAAGAACAATGCATTTTCCAGCACGATGGAGCACCGTGCCATAAGGCAAAAGTGATAACTAAGTGGCTCGGGGACCAAAATGTTGACATTTTGGGTCCATGGCCTGGAAACTCCCCAGATCTTAATCCCATTGAGAACTTGTGGTCAATCCTCAAGAGGCGGGTGGACAAACAAAAACCCACTAATTCTGACAAACTCCAAGAAGTGATGATGAAAGAATGGGTTGTATCAGTCAGGAATTGGCCCAGAAGATGATTGAGAGCATGCCCAGTCGGATTGCAGAGGTCCTGAAGAAGAAGGGCCAACACTGCAAATACTGACTCTTTGCATCAATGTCATGTAATTGTCGATAAAAGCCTTTGAAACGTATGAAGTTCGTGTAATTATATTTCACTACATCACAGAAACAACTGAAACAAAGATCGAAAAGCAGTTTAGCAGCAAACTTTGTGAAAACTAATTTTTGTGTCATTCTCAAAACTTTTGGCCACGACTGTAGTCTGACCGCTCACTGTGGAGTCTGACCGCTCATTGTAACTGCTCTCCCTGGAGTCTGACCACTGTCTCTGGTGTCTGACCACTCGCTGTGGAGTCTGACCACTCACTGTAACTGCTCTCTCTGGAGTCTGACCACTCGCTCTATAATCTGACCCCTCTCTCTGGAGTCTGACCGCTCGTTGTAGAGTTTGGCTGCTCACTCTGGAGTCTGACTGCTCACTGTGACTGCTCTCTCTGGTGTCTGACCACTCGCTGTGGAGTCTGATCGCTCACTGTGACCGCTCACTCTGGAGTCTGACCGCTTGCTCTATAATCTGACCCCTCTCTCTGGAGTCTGACCCCTCTCTCTGGAGTCTGACCGCTCGCTCTATAATCTGACCCCTCGCTCTAGAATCTGACCCCTCGCTTTAGAATCTGACCCCTCGCTCTAGAATCTGACCCCCTCGCTCTAGAATCTGACCCCTCTCTCTGGAGTCTGACTGCTCACTCTGGAGTCTGACCACTCGCTCTATAATCTGACCCCTCTCTCTATAATCTGACCCCTCTCTCTGGAGTCTGACCGCTCGCTCTATAATCTGACCCCTCGCTCTAGAATCTGACCCCTCGCTCTAGAATCTGACCCCTCTCTCTGGAGTCTGACCGCTCGCTCTATAATCTGACCCCTCTCTCTGGAGTCTGACCGCTCGCTCTATAATCTGACCCCTCGCTCTAGAATCTGACCCCTCTCTCTGGAGTCTGACTGCTTACTCTGGAGTTTGACCCCTCGCTCTATAATCTGACCCCTCTCTCTGGAGTCTGACCCCTCTCTCTGGAGTCTGACCGCTCACTCTATAATCTGACCCCTCGCTCTATAATCTGACCCCTCTCTCTGGAGTCTGACCGCTCGCTCTATAATCTGACCCCTCGCTCTAGAATCTGACCCCTCGCTCTAGAATCTGACCCCTCTCTCTGGAGTCTGACCGCTCGCTCTATAATCTGACCCCTCTCTCTGGAGTCTGACCGCTCGCTCTATAATCTGACCCCTCGCTCTAGAATCTGACCCCTCTCTCTGGAGTCTGACTGCTTACTCTGGAGTTTGACCCCTCGCTCTATAATCTGACCCCTCTCTCTGGAGTCTGACCCCTCTCTCTGGAGTCTGACCGCTCGCTCTATAATCTGACCCCTCGCTCTATAATCTGACCCCTCGCTCTATAATCTGACCCCTCGCTCTAGAATCTGACCCCTCTCTCTGGAGTCTGACCCCTCTCTCTGGAGTCTGACCCCTCTCTCTGGAGTCTGACCCCTCGCTCTAGAATCTGACCCCTCTCTCTGGAGTCTGACTGTTCGGGGTGTTCACACATGCAATAAAGCAGAATCACGTAACATACAGGGAGAGGCTGTTACACTGTAACGATACCATATCCTCGGCTGTATAGATGCGATGCACAGGTGCTCTGCAGAGATGGAGCCTGCGCCTTTCCCGCAGTGGCACAGAGGGGGGGGGGGGTCATTTTGGAAGCAGCTGCCCGTGAAATCACACAGAGAAAGATGCTGCCCGCAGGGGGAACGGATCATTGGCGGCCGAGTAGAAATGACACTTGGTTTTATGGCCTCCTCAGCCGGAGACTCAGGATTTGTGTCACTTTAATGGCGACCTCAGCAGACTTGTGTCACCACCTGCCAGCACCGTAGACCTGGGGGCATCCAGGTAAATATCTGCCCCCTCTCCCCCGAGACTGATGAGAAATGGACGATCATCGCTCTGGGATTCTGTATTCACAATGAAAGAGCAAAGCGGCAAAATAAAACTGCAAATATCGGCCCCTAGACTACAGATGACGTATCCCGCGTGCGCTATACGGAGGAATCCACTGCATGCATCCACCGCGGGTACACAAACAGCAGGCCATAGCGTGGTGTGTACAGAGCTATAGGGCAGATGGACTCGAGTAGCCTCAGACTACACAGGGATTTGTTTGTAGTCTGTAACCATGGAGACACATAAGTCCGCATAGGAGCTGTAAACACAAAACAGCAGGAGCATTTTAAGAGTGTTTACTAGTGAAAGAGAAAACTAAACCTGTGCTGAACCTTGAGGGTTAGTCTCAAATAAGTGACCCCCAGATGAGGCCTGCACCGGTCACACACTTACTGGAGCTGCTCGCAAAACGACCTCATATTAAAGGGAGAATTCTAACCCAGTGAACTCCGACCTCAGGCGCTCCAGCTGCTGCAGCTCTCAGCGTGCACTGACAACTGCTTACCCCTTGTGCCAACAAATCACTGAGTGGCTACCCTCTATAGAGAGCTACTGTAGTGCCCTGGAGCAGGGGTACGTGAAGTCTGGACATTTGCCTGTTTCCCCTATGCAAAGTTATAAACTCCTTACTTTATTTATTTTAAAGGGTTAACTTGCATACTCTTTAGCCCTGTGGAAAGGGTTAATGAAAACTGAGAGACATTTGGGACTTTGAATGAGAAGCTGATAATTTTCCACAGCTGCCCTAGGGTTTAAAGAAGAGCATGTTTTGAAGGAGAAAAAGCCAGACGCCATTTAGCACCAAACCCAGACAGTCTGACCTTGTGACTGGTGTTAGCTCTGTTGTTATGTCTGAAACCAGCTGTGTCATTGCCATTAAGTATGATTGAATCTCTAATGTAAGTCTATGCCAGACGGAGAGTGTAACATTGTATCTGTTTGGCCTGTGTTTCTCCACTCCTCCCACTAGGGAGTTCTAGTCTAGCTAATTGTGGAGCCCCAGTTATGGGTCTTCACCACAGGGAGCTTTGCACTTTGGATTGTGGAGACTCTTAAATGAGGCTCCACAGTGTTTTCTGTAGCTGGTCTCCCTAAGATCAGCCATTGTTTTGTTTAAAACTGCATATAAGGAGAGAAGTCAGAGCCCCTAGTGTGCTGCAGTTAGGGAGTTGGAGGTCTGCCAGACTACTGAGTGACCAGAAGAAGACGCTGAGCCACAGACCCTGGGTCACTAGCCTTTGGCCAGGGTACCAGCCTTCTGAGAGAGAGGGACAGCTAGCTCAGGCCTTTCCTCAGCATCAAACCCTTCTGGAGAAGCCAGCCCTATGCCTCGTCCTAAGGAGAAGACTGGAGAAGTCAGCCCTATGCCTCGTCCTAAGGAGGAGACTGGAGAAGTCAGCCCTATGCCTCGTCCTAAGGAGGAGACTGGAGAAGCCAGCCCTATGCCTCGTCCTAAAGAGGAGACTGGAGAAGCCAGCCCTATGCCTCGTCCTAAAGAGGAGACTGGAGAAGCCAGCCCTATGCCTCGTCCTAAGGAGGAGACTGGAGAAGCCAGCTCTATGCCTCGTCCTAAGGAGGAGACTGGAGAAGCCAACCCTATGCCTCGTCCTAAAGAGGAGACTGGAGAAGTCAGCCCTATGCCTCGTCCTAAGGAGGAGACTGGAGAAGCCAGCCCTATGCCTCGTCCTAAAGAGGAGACTGGAGAAGCCAGCCCTATGCCTCGTCCTAAGGAGGAGACTGGAGAAGCCAGCTCTATGCCTCGTCCTAAGGAGGAGACTGGAGAAGCCAACCCTATGCCTCGTCCTAAAGAGGAGACTGGAGAAGTCAGCCCTATGCCTCGTCCTAAGGAGGAGACTGAAGAAGCCAGCCCTATGCCTCGTCCTAAGGAGAAGACTGGAGAAGCCAGCCCTATGCCTCGTCCTAAGGAGAATACTGGAGAAGCCAGCCCTATGCCTCGTCCTAAGGAGAAGACTGGAGAAGCCAACCCTATGCCTCGTCCTAAGGAGGAGACTGGAGAAGCCAGCCCTATGCCTCGGCCTGAGTTGCAGACTGGAGAAGCCAGCCCTATGCCTCGTCCTAAGGAGGAGACTGGAGAAGCCAGCCCTATGCCTCGTCCTAAGGAGAAGACTGGAGAAGCTAGTCCTATGCCTCGTCCTAAGGAGGAGACTGGAGAAGCCAGCCCTATGCCTTGTCCTAAGGAGAAGACTGGAGAAGCCAGCCCTATGCCTCATCCTAAAGAGGAGACTGGAGAAGCCAGCCCTATGCCTCGTCCTAAGGAGAAGACTGGAGAAGCCAGCCCTATGCCTCGTCCTAAAGAGGAGACTGGAGAAGCCAACCCTATGCGTCGTCATAAGGAGGAGACTGGAGAAGCCAGCCCTATGCCTCGCCCTAAGGAGGAGACTGGAGAAGCCAGCCCTATGCCTCGTCCTAAGGAGGAGACTGGAGAAGCCAGCCCTATGCCTCGCCCTGAGGAGCAGACTGGAGAAGCCAGCCCTATGCCTCGCCCTGAGGAGCAGACTGGAGAAGCCAGCCCTATGCCTCGTCCTAAGGAGGAGACTTGAGAGGCCAGCCCTATGCCTCGCCTGTATTGTTTTGCACCTGAATTCCTCCAGTAAAGAAGCCCCCTGGTTACTGAAGACCCCGACTCTCTGGACTTATTTCTACAGACAGTGTCCGGGGCACTACCTATCTGAGGTCATCATCTGACTGATAGACGGGGCCCTTTACATGGGACCGTAAACTATTAAATCCATACGTTCTAACAAGGCACCTGGACTGGTGTTGTCTTGGGCTCGGTCTATGTGGTGACATGCTGCACTGCGACCCCCGACCTAGCACGTAAAATAGCGGCATCTGTTCAGAACGGATCCACTTGTATTATATGGAAAGTGAAGAAACCGGACCCGGTCCTAAAACCACTGTAAGTCAATGGGCGCCGGATCCAGCTTGGTCAGCTTCCCAGGCTGGACAAAAAAAACGCTGCCTGCGGCAATATTGTGTCCGGCATGGGAACACGACAAACTGGAACGGAATGCATTCTGGTGACTCCGTTCCGGTTAGTTCAGTTTTGTCCCCATTGACAATGAATGGGGACAAAGCTAAAAGGTTGTGCTGCGGTTTTAAGAGCCTGTGCCGGATCTCGAAACCGGACAGCACAACGCGAGTGTGGATGTAGCCGAAGTCGCACAAATGTTTTTGGTCACATGAATGGTCTGAGTCGCCATATGGACTTAGCCTTATCCATACCGCCCCTTTACGGAGAGCTGTCTGTGATACAGACCCTGCAGGTGGCCAGTCCCATTAGGGGTTAACCCACCGCCCCTCCCATGTAATGTTCCATGTTGCTGCACTAATCAGAACGATTCCGCTAATTAACAGCTCGTCTCTCCGCCGCTGCGTCCACTTCTATGTACTGAGAGATGAATAGAAGTATGGATCCTGCTCGTTGTATAGGGAGAGCGGTGAGCGAGGAGGCTCGGCCGCGGACTGCAGGCGACAGCCGTGTGGTAGCGTCCGGCGGGAGACATTGAGTCGCGGTAGACCGGAGGAAGGTCTGGAACAGGCACACTCAAACTGCGGCCCTCCAGCTGTTGTAAAACTACTGCTGTAGACCGATATCTGTAGGCTGTTCGGGCTTGCTGGGAGTTGTAGTTTTGCAACAGCTGGAGGGCCGCAGTTTGAGGATGCCTGGTCTGGAATATCAAAATAAGTACTTCAGTATTGAGGGGTGTTCACATGCAGCAGTTTTATTGCAGACATGAAGATCGTCCATTCATCTGGATGGGGCTGTTTCTGCAGCAGGTCCCAGGGAGAGGAACGGGACGGTGCAAGAAATCTGCTGCATGTGAATGGATCCTAATGTCACATGGGGCCATTTCTGCAGCAGCACATGTTGTATGCAGTATCCCCGATTCTTGGCAGCTGCAGATACCATTGTGCATTGGTGGCACCAGTGCTGTGACCCTGGAGAGGATTGGCCATAGACCCTACAGGGAAATTTCCCAGTGGGCCGATGCCCAGGCGACCACCAGAGCCCCCCTCGCGGCTCTCAGCATTAATCAATGTGAGGGGTATCAGGTACGCACTGGGACGGTGGTCGCAGGTGTTCTCCTGAATCCAACTATATCGCCATCCTCAGGACAGTAAGACAGTGGAATACTGCAGTGGAGGCAGCAGTATTTTCTGCTGCACAGCGCTGTGGTATCTGGTTCTTCAGGGGCAGGGTTTTGTGCTGCACTGTGGTATTTGGTTCTTTGGGGGCGGGTTTTCGTGCTGCACTGTGGTATTTGGTTCTTTGGGGGCGGGTTTTCATGCTGCACTGTGGTATTTGGTTCTTTGGGGGCGGGGTTTTGTGCTGCACTGTGGTATTCGGTTCTTTGGGGGCGGGGTTTTGTGCTGCACTGTGATATTTGGTTCTTTGGGGGCGGGGTTTTGTGCTGCACTGTGATATTTGGTTCTTTGGGGGCGGAGTTTCGTGTTGTACTATGGTATTGCTGGCCCCGTCTGCTGCTGTTGTCCCTACATATTTGTGTTGCCCCGTCGTTACCTACCTACAACATAGGGCCACTTTTAGGTTTATTTCCAGGGCCACTTAGCTCCCACTCTGTCACTGACCTGCAGAATGTTGGGGGCCCCTGATCTATATATGATGACATTAGGGGTCATTTACAACAAGGTGGGTGCCTGGAGCCCCTGAACAGATTTGTTTTCACTCCTCTTTTACACCTGTTTCCAGTCCAAAAAAACAGCATATTTGCTGGGGCCAAAGTCCTGGCCCAGCCCCCGCCACCCCCAAGTGTCGAGGACGGTGCAAAAACGGCAGTGCAACAAAATATTGTCACATGGGCATTAAAGAAGCTGGAAAATGGGGTCTTACAACTTCCAAAAAGTGGTATGGTGCACTTAGTAAACAACAGGGTACAGCAGCCTCCAGCTGGTGTAAGACTACAACTCCCAACATGCACACTTGCTCAGCTGTTCTTTCAGAAGTGAATGGAGCATGCTGGGAGTAGTAGTGGTTTTGCTGCAGCTGGAGGTTGACCCCTGCTCTGTATAATGGGGGAGCAGAAGCTCCGAGGGCGGCACAACTATAAGAGAGGTTAGGGGCCCCTGGCGAAGACGTTCCACTGGGGCCCAGGAGCTAAACCTTAAGTTCAACAGACATCAGCTATCATTGCACTGTGGCCCCTTGTCATGGGGCCATATCTATTACTCCACTGCCACAAACCAGATGACGTGCGGTGGTCACGAAGCTCCTGGGACCCGATGCACATCCCCCCTCTCCGGCTGGGGTCCTGCCAGGGCCGGACTGGGAATTTAAAGTATCCCTGGAAAATAATACTAAAAGTGGCAGCAGTACCATATTGTGGCACGTTATACCCCCGACAGAGCAAAATAGCGGGGTCCATCAGAAAAGACCTCCGCGGGCCGGGCCCCTGGGCATCTCCCTGTAAGGTCTACGGCCGCTGGGCTCAGCCATTAATATTCTGCTGTCATTATGGCGTCTCAGTGTTGTCTCCAGGTGACGCCTGACTAATCTGTAATAGCCGCACGCATTGGCGCGGTGCCCCTCCTGGTGGTGGGCTGGCGGCATGATGACAGCGCATGGGGCTGCGAGGCCGGAGTGACCTTTATCTGCCTGACTGGCAGAAGGAACGTGAGCAGGTAAACGCTGACGGGCGCCGCACATCCCAGAGATCAGCGGCTGCAGGAGAAAGACCGAGCCTCACCACATTTCAGAAGGAAAGGCGCTCGCGTTATTTTCACTGTTACAGATTTATTATATTTCTGCCGCCATTTATCTGACAACTTTATGGTCCTGGTTGTCGCTGCGGCAAGGTGATCGCTGGAGGAAGCTGCTACTGCAGCGGCCTCTGCTGGGGGGATGTGGTATTACACGGCGTAGTAATGAATGGCGCTGAATCCCCCCATGAAGTCCAGGCTGCATTCTGGGGGGATTCACAGCATTGTGGCTGGGGGAGCTGCAGCGACTCTGTCAGCGCCGTATCGGCTCTGCTGCGTGACGTCAGGTTTCCAGTGAAGGCGTGATAATCCGACAGCGGAGGGAGCGTCGCTGTATGTGTCACTCCGGTCTTACGTTGATGCCGTGCGGTAATTTGGCGCTGGAGATCTGATGCCTTTTTACATCACTCAGCCGCGCGTCCGCGATCGCTCCTTTGCGCCATTCCCTCCACCGTGTATCTGATGAGTGGCGGGGGCTCTGATAGTCTCCGGTTTATTCGCAGGGCGTTTTTTGCATTCTCGCTTCGCTCTCCCTCCGGGAAGGACGATTTGTGTCTGGGAACGTGCACAAAGATTTCCATCCTTATCTCGTTAATTACCCCGGCGAGGCTGCTCCACGCGGGCACACACGCCTCAGACCTCACTCACAGGCGCATCCAGGCGGCGAGGCGCAGAGAGCATCAGCAAGCAGGAGGGGGACAGCCCAAAATAGCTCCGGGAGGCTGCGCCCGCGATCTAGCAGCGTCAATCTCCTGCTGTAAGGGGCACGTCAGGGGCGCAGCTCGGGCATGGCGAGGGGCGCTCAGCTACATCTGTGCCAACACTACAGCGAGGCGCCAAAACCGCAGCAGACCTGGCGCCACCCACTGCATACACATGGCACAGCGCCCTTGTCTAGTGTGCACCTATAGGATCCTCGTCACCCGCTGGACACACCGCGCTGCTCTGCGATGTCCATACGCCCTAATAAACCTGCAGGACCCGCTACGTGTGACCCTGTACAGACAAATCGGGCGGCCCCCGGGCCTGAGGCTCCTGGGGAGTCCATGGTCACCCGAAGTGTCCAAAGACTTGACACAAATTGTGAGATAAACCGCCATAAAACTGCAATATGCAATGTTCTGCAGGATCGGCAGAAGGACTTGACATGGTCACACGACCCCTGCGGGTCCTCAAGCTCCAGGGGAGGAGGAGCAGCAGAAGGACCTGACATGGTCACACGACCCCTGCGGGTCCTCAAGCTCCAGAGGAGGAGGAGCAGCGGAAGGACCTGATATAGTCACACGACCCCTGCGAGTCCTCAAGCTCCAGGGGAGGAGGAGCAGCAGAAGGACCTGACATGGTCACATGACCCCTGCGGGTCCTCAAGCTCCAGGGGAGGAGGAGCAGCGGTGCTGTATTAGCTTAACTCGGGGTCTACGTGTCTGTACTGTCAGTCGGTATTAGGGGCCTGTAGAGCTGCGTTCACACAGGACACCATGTTTTTTCCCCTGCAGATTCGTTGCACCGGATCCACTCACAATTTCATGGAAAATCCGCGGCGTATCTGTGCCGTGTGCATACACCCTAAATGTCCGAGCGCCACCTCTCCGGTCCGTGACGTCCCTGCAGCGATGACATCATGTTCATGGATCACATGACTGAGGCAGCTAATCACAGGCCTGTGCACATGTGACTGCTGGGGTCACGTGACTGCTGACGGTGATGTCATTGCTGCAGGACCGACCACCAATGTCATCATACTCAACCTGCATAACTCCGCCCCTCACTGTAATCAGTGCCCGCCCACTGATTATAATGGGTCTAGACGCAGTGTGGGACCCCCTCCTATAAATGCCCTGGGGTGACTGATGAAATTGGGGACAGTGGATTGGGCCGCTGTGTGGGGGGGAGGGGTCAGGATAAAAACACGCCATAACCCTAAAACCGGAGACCAGCGAACGCAACGTCTGCATGACAGCGACTGACGGGCCCCCCACAACGGGAGAAACCGAGACCGGGGGCAACTAAGCAGTATCACCCCTGGTGGGATTAGATACACAGCTCAGCAGTCAGTATCACACAGGATAGGATTAGATACACAGCTCAGCAGTCAGTATCACACAGGATAGGATTAGATACACAGCTCAGCAAACAGTATCACACAGGATAGGATTAGATACACAGCTCAGCAGACTATCACACAGGATAGGATTAGATACACAGCTCAGCAAACAGTATCACACAGGATAGGATTAGATACACAGCTCAGCAGACTATCACACAGGATAGGATTAGATACACAGCTCAGCAAACAGTATCACACAGGATAGGATTAGATACACAGCTCAGCAGACTGTATCACATAGGAGAGGATTAGATACACAGCTCAGCAGACTGTGTCACACAGGATAGGATTAGATACACAGCTCAGCAAACAGTATCACACAGGATAGGATTAGATACACAGCTCAGCAGACTATCACACAGGATAGGATTAGATACACAGCTCAGCAAACAGTATCACACAGGATAGGATTAGATACACAGCTCAGCAGACTATCACACAGGATAGGATTAGATACACAGCTCAGCAAACAGTATCACACAGGATAGGATTAGATACACAGCTCAGCAGACTATCACACAGGATAGGATTAGATACACAGCTCAGCAGACAGTATCACACAGGATAGGATTAGATACACAGCTCAGCAGACAGTATCACACTGGAGAGGATTAGATATACAGCTCAGCAGACAGTATCACACAGGAGAGGATTAGATACACAGCTCAGCAGACAGTATCACACAGGATAGGATTAGATACACAGCTCAGCAGACAGTATCACGCATGGTAGGATTAGATACACAGCTCAGCAGTCAGTATCACACAGGAGAGGATTAGATACACAGCTCAGCAGACAGTATCACACAGGAGAGGATTAGATACACAGCTCAGCAGACAGTATCACACAGGAGAGGATTAGATACACAGCTCAGCAGACAGTATCACACAGGATAGGATTAGATATACAGCTCAGCAGACAGTATCACACAGGAGAGGATTAGATACACAGCTCAGCAGACAGTATCACACAGGATAGGATTAGATACACAGCTCAGCAGACAGTATCACGCATGGTAGGATTAGATACACAGCTCAGCAGTCAGTATCACACAGGAGAGGATTAGATACACAGCTCAGCAGACAGTATCACACAGGAGAGGATTAGATACACAGCTCAGCAGACAGTATCACACAGGAGAGGATTAGATACACAGCTCAGCAGACTGTATCACACAGGAGAGGATTAGATACACAGCTCAGCAGACAGTATCACACAGGATAGGATTAGATACACAGCTCAGCAGACAGTATCACACAGGACAGGATTAGATACACAGCTCAGCAGACAGTATCACACAGGATAGGATTAGATACACAGCTCTGCAGACAGTATCACACTGGAGAGGATTAGATACAGAGCTCTGCAGACAGTATCAAACTGGAGAGGATTAGATACACAGCTCTGCAGACAGTATCACACAGGATAGGATTAGATACACAGCTCAGCAGGCAGTATCACACAGGATAGGATTAGATACACAGCTCAGCAGTCAGTATCACACAGGATAGGATTAGATACACAGCTCAGCAGTCAGTATCACACAGGATAGGATTAGATACACAGCTCAGCAGACAGTATCACACAGGATAGGATTAGATACACAGCTCAGCAGGCAGTATCACACAGGATAGGATTAGATACACAGCTCAGCAGACAGTATCACACATGATAGGATTAGATACACGGCTCAGCAGACAGTATCACACAGGAAAGGATTAGATACACAGCTCAGCAGACAGTATCACACAGGATAGGATTAGATACACAGCTCAGCAGTCAGTATCACTCAGGATAGGATTAGATACACAGCTCAGCAGACAGTATCACACAGGATAGGATTAGATACACAGCTCTGCAGACAGTATCACTCAGGATAGGATTAGATACACAGCTCAGCAGACAGTATCACACAGGATAGGATTAGATACACAGCTCAGCAGACAGTATCACACATAATAGGATTAGATACACAGCTCAGCAGACAGTATCACACAGGACAGGATTAGATACACAGCTCTGCAGACAGTATCACACAGGATAGGATTAGATACACAGCTCTGCAGACAGTATCACACAGGATAGGATTAGATACACAGCTCAGCAGACAGTATCACACATGATAGGATTAGATACACGGCTCAGCAGACAGTATCACACAGGAAAGGATTAGATACACAGCTCTGCAGACAGTATCACACAGGATAGGATTAGATACACAGCTCTGCAGACAGTATCACACAGGATAGGATTAGATACACAGCTCAGCAGACAGTATCACACATGATAGGATTAGATACACGGCTCAGCAGACAGTATCACACAGGATAGGATTAGATACACAGCTCAGCAGTCAGTATCACTCAGGATAGGATTAGATACACAGCTCAGCAGACAGTATCACACAGGATAGGATTAGATACACAGCTCTGCAGACAGTATCACTCAGGATAGGATTAGATACACAGCTCAGCAGACAGTATCACACATAATAGGATTAGATACACAGCTCAGCCGACAGTATCACACAGGATAGGATTAGATACACAGCTCAGCAGACAGTATCACACATGATCGGCTTAGATACACAGCTCAGCAGACAGTGTCACACATGACCGGCTTAGATACAGCTCTGCAGACAGTATCACACAGGATAGGATTAGATACACAGCTCTGCAGACAGTATCACACAGGATAGGATTAGATACACAGCTCAGCAGACAGTATCACACATGATAGGATTAGATACACGGCTCAGCAGACAGTATCACACAGGATAGGATTAGATACACAGCTCAGCAGTCAGTATCACTCAGGATAGGATTAGATACACAGCTCAGCAGACAGTATCACACAGGATAGGATTAGATACACAGCTCTGCAGACAGTATCACTCAGGATAGGATTAGATACACAGCTCAGCAGACAGTATCACACATAATAGGATTAGATACACAGCTCAGCCGACAGTATCACACAGGATAGGATTAGATACACAGCTCAGCAGACAGTATCACACATGATCGGCTTAGATACACAGCTCAGCAGACAGTGTCACACATGACCGGCTTAGATACAGCTCTGCAGACAGTATCACACAGGATAGGACTAGATGCCGGTGTTTATGTTTGGTATCACAGTGATGCAGTATATACCTCTGCTGTCTTGCAGACTCTAGAATTCTATATACACCTCTGCTTCCTGTCTCCTTCCCCGAGCTGTCACTGTTAATAACCGGGCAGACATCTTCATCTGACCCCGGAGCTGCCGCCGCTCGGCTAATGTCTGACGGGAACCTTCCATTGATTTGGGTTAATAGAGAATAAAAATTGTCTCCTGGCTGCGTCCTGTGTGCAAATCACGTCCTTCAGAGGAGAGAGTCAGGAGCGGCGACCATCAGCATGGAGGATCTGCCCTGAAAATCCAAACCAGATCTCTAGTGATGGATAGGCGGCATTCTCAGTGATGTCACCGCTGATCTCTAGTGATGGATAGGCGGCATTCTCAGTGATGTCACCGCTGATCTCTAGGGAATGGACAGGCGGCATTCTCAGTGATGTCACCGCTGATCTCTAGGGAATGGACAGGCGGCATTCTCAGTGATGTCACCGCTGATCTCTAGGGAATGGACAGGCGGCATTCTCAGTGATGTCACCGCTGATCTCAAGTGGCGGATAGGCGGCATTCTCAGTGAGGTCTCCGCTGATCTCTAGTGATGGATAGGCGGCATTCTCAGTGATGTCACCGCTGATCTCTAGTGAAGGGACAGGCGGCATTCTCAGTGATGTCACCGCTGATCTCAAGTGACGGATAGCCGGCATTCTCAGTGATGTCACCGCTGATCTCTAGGGAATGGATAGGCGGCATGCTCAGTGATGTCACCGCTGATCTCTAGGGAATGGATAGGCGGCATTCTCAGTGATGTCACCGCTGATCTCTAGTGATGGAAAGGTGGCATTCTCAGTGATGTCACCACTGATCTCTAGTGATGGATAGGCGGCATTCTCAGTGATGTCACCACTGATCCCTAGTAAAGGGATAGGCTGCATTCTCAGTGATGTCACCGCTGATCTCTAGTGAATGGATAGGCGGCATTCTCAGTGATGTCACCACTGATCCCTAGTGAAGGGATAGGCTGCATTCTCAGTGATGTCACCGCTGATCTCTAGTGATGGATAGGCGGCATTCTCGGTGATGTCACCGCTGATCTCTAGTGATGGATAGGCGGCATTCTCAGTGATGTCACCGCTGATCTCTAGTGAATGGATAGGCGGCATTCTCGGTGATGTCACCGCTGATCTCTAGTGATGGATAGGCGGCATTCTCGGTGATGTCACCGCTGATCTCTAGTGAAGGGACAGGCGGCATTCTCAGTGATGTCACCGCTGATCTCAAGTGACGGATAGGCGGCATTCTCAGTGAGGTCACCGCTGATCTCTAGGGAATGGATAGGCGGCATTCTCAGTGATGTCACCGCTAATCTCAAGTGACGGATAGGCGGCATTCTCAGTGATGTCACCGCTGATCTCTAGTGATTGGATAGGCTGCATTCTCAGTGATGTCACCGCTGATCTCTAGGGAATGGATAGGCGGCATTCTCAGTGATGTCACCGCTAATCTCAAGTGACGGATAGGCGGCATTCTCAGTGATGTCACCGCTGATCTCTAGTGAATGGATAGGCGGCATTCTCAGTGATGTCACCACTGATCCCTAGTGAAGGGATAGGCTGCATTCTCAGTGATGTCACCGCTGATCTCTAGTGAATGGATAGGCGGCATTCTCAGTGATGTCACCACTGATCCCTAGTGAAGGGATAGGCTGCATTCTCAGTGATGTCACCGCTGATCTCTAGTGATGGATAGGCGGCATTCTCGGTGATGTCACCGCTGATCTCTAGTGATGGATAGGCGGCATTCTCAGTGATGTCACCGCTGATCTCTAGTGAATGGATAGGCGGCATTCTCGGTGATGTCACCGCTGATCTCTAGTGATGGATAGGCGGCATTCTCGGTGATGTCACCGCTGATCTCTAGTGATGGATAGCCGGCATTCTCAGTGAGGTCACCGCTGATCTCTAGTGAAGGGACAGGCGGCATTCTCAGTGATGTCACCGCTGATCTCAAGTGACGGATAGGCGGCATTCTCAGTGAGGTCACCGCTGATCTCTAGGGAATGGATAGGCGGCATTCTCAGTGATGTCACCGCTAATCTCAAGTGACGGATAGGCGGCATTCTCAGTGATGTCACCGCTGATCTCTAGTGATTGGATAGGCTGCATTCTCAGTGATGTCACCGCTGATCTCTAGGGAATGGATAGGCGGCATTCTCAGTGATGTCACCGCTAATCTCAAGTGACGGATAGGCGGCATTCTCAGTGATGTCACCGCTGATCTCTAGTGAATGGACAGGCTGCATTTTCAGTGATGTCACCGCTGATCTCTAGTGATGGAAAGGCGGCATTTTCAGTGATGTCACCACTGATCTCTAGTGATGGATAGGCGGCATTCTCAGTGATGTCACCACTGATCCCTAGTGATGGATAGGCGGCATTCTCAGTGATGTCACCGCTGATCTCTAGTGATGGATAGGCGGCATTCTCAGTGATGCCACCGCTGATCTCTAGTGAAGGGATAGGCTGCATTCTCAGTGATGTCACCGCTGATCTCTAGTGATGGATAGGCGGCATTCTCAGTGATGTCACCGCTGATCTCTAGTGAATGGATAGGCAGCATTCTCGGTGATGTCACCGCTGATCTCTAGTGATGGATAGGCGGCATTCTCGGTGATGTCACCGCTGATCTCTAGTGATGGATAGGCGGCAATATCAGTGATGTCACCGCTGATCTCTAGTGATGGATAGGCGGCATTCTCAGTGATGTCACCGCTGATCTCTAGTGATGGATAGGCGGCATTCTCGGTGATGTCACCGCTGATCTCTAGTGATGGATAGGCGGCATTCTTGGTGATGTCACCGCTGATCTCTAGTGATGGATAAGCGGCATTCTCAGTGATGTCACCGCTGATCTCTAGTGATGGATAGGCGGCATTCTCAGTGATGTCACCACTGATCTCTAGTGATGGATAGGCTGCATTCTCAGTGATGTCACCGCTGATCTCTAGTGATGGATAGGCAGCATTCTCAGTGATGTCACCACTGATCTCTAGTGATGGATAGGCTGCATTCTCAGTGATGTCACCGCTGATCTCTAGTGAAGGGATAGGCTGCATTCTCAGTGATGCCACCGCTGATCTCTAGTGAAGGGATAGGCTGCATTCTCAGTGATGTCACCGCTGATCTCTAGTGATGGATAGGCGGCATTCTCAGTGATGTCACCCCTGATCTCTAGTGAATGGATAGGCGGCATTCTCGGTGATGTCACCGCTGATCTCTAGTGATGGATAGGCGGCAATATCAGTGATGTCACCGCTGATCTCTAGTGATGGATAGGCGGCATTCTCAGTGATGTCACCGCTGATCTCTAGTGATGGCTAGGCTGCATTCTCAGTGATGTCACCGCTGATCTCTAGTGATGGATAGGCGGCATTCTCCGTGATGTCACCGCTGATCTCTAGTGATAGATAGGCGGCATTCTCAGTGATGTCACCGCTGATCTCTAGTGATGGATAGGCGGCATTCTCGGTGATGTCACCGCTGATCTCTAGTGATGGATAAGCGGCATTCTCAGTGATGTCACCGCTGATCTCTAGTCATGTATAGGCGGCATTCTCAGTGATGTCACCGCTGATCTCTAGTGATGGCTAGGCGGTATTCTCAGTGATGTCACCGCTGATCTCTAGTGATGGCTAGGCGGCATTCTCAGTGATGTCACCGCTGATCTCTAGTGATGGCTAGGCGGCATTCTCAGTGATGTCACCGCTTATCTCTAGTGAAGGATAGGGGGCATTCTCAGTGATGTCACCGCTGATCTCTAGTGATGGATAGGCGGCATTCTCCGTGATGTCACCGCTGATCTCTAGTGAATGGATAGGCGGCATTCTCAGTGATGTCACCGCTGATCTCTAGTGATGGATAGGCGGCATTCTTTGTGATGTCACCGCTGATCTCTAGTGATGGATAAGCGGCATTCTCAGTGATGTCACCGCTGATCTCTAGTGATGGCTAGGCGGCATTCTCAGTGATGTCACCGCTGATCTCTAGTGATGGCTAGGCGGCATTCTCAGTGATGTCACCGCTGATCTCTAGTGATGGCTAGGCGGCATTCTCAGTGATGTCACCGCTGATCTCTAGTGATGGATAGGCGGCATTCTCGGTGATGTCACCGCTGATCTCTAGTGAATGGATAGGCGGCATTCTCGGTGATGTCACCGCTGATCTCTAGTGATGGATAGGCGGCATTCTCAGTGATGTCACCGCTGATCTCTAGTGAAGGATAGGTGGCATTCTCAGTGATGTCACCGCTGATCTCTAGTGAAGGATAGGCGGCATTCTCAGTGATGTCACCGCTGATCTCTAGTGAAGGATAGGCGGCATTCTCAGTGATGTCACCGCTGATCTCTAGTGATGGATAGGCGGCATTCTCAGTGATGTCACTGCTGATCTCTAGTGATGGATAGGCAGCATTCTCAGTGATGTCACCGCTGATCTCTAGTGATGGCTAGGTGGCATTCTCAGTGATGTCGCCGCTGATCTCTAGTGATGGATAGGCGGCATACTCAGTGATGTCGCCGCTGATCTCTAGTGAATGGATAGGCGGCATTCTCAGTGATGTCACCGCTGATCTCTAGTGAATGGATAGGCTGCATTCTCAGTGATGTCACCGCTGATCTCTAGTGAAGGGATAGGCTGCATTCTCAGTGATGTCACCGCTGATCTCTAGTGATGGCTAGGCGGCATTCTCAGTGATGTCCCCACTGATCTCTAGTGATGGATAGGCGGCATACTCAGTGATGTCGCCGCTGATCTCTAGTGAATGGATAGGCGGCATTCTCAGTGATGTCACCGCTGATCTCTAGTGAATGGATAGGCTGCATTCTCAGTGATGTCACTGCTGATCTCTAGTGAAGGATAGGCGGCATACTCAGTGATGTCGCCGCTGATCTCTAGTGATGGATAGGCGGCATACTCAGTGATGTCGCCGCTGATCTCTAGTGATGGATAGGCGGCATACTCAGTGATGTCGCCGCTGATCTCTAGTGATGGATAGGCGGCATTCTCAGTGATGTGATGACTGCAGACGGTGCTACCATCAGAGAAAACATTCAAAAAGCTGACGGGCGCATCACCCGGCTCTCCGCCGCCCCTGAAAGGCGTGCAGTCTGAATGGCTATGCTTCATTAACCCTTTAACCTCTGCCACTTGACTCCACTCAATTGTGTCAGTCTTCACTGTAGCTCTGGCTTTCTATTGAAGCTAGACTGAACGGGAGGCTGGAGAGTGACGCGGGGTGAGGATCGGGGGCGCTCACGTTCCCCTCACCCCTTACATTTTGGCGCTGACTCCTTATATTCTACATTTACTCACCAGCGAGAATGGCAGCGGCTAATTTACATATGTAAATGAGGCGATAATTGTTGCTGCAGACGACACATTGTTATAATTGATGTCTTTATGCCAGGAAATCACCATTAGCGCCATCCACAACGTATCAATTACCAGAGGCGGACTCCGCCCACTGGAAACTGCTCAGCCAATCACGCGAGGAGCCCAGCAAAGGCTGCACCTGAGTGATGGCCAGCAGACTGTTATCTCAGGCCTTGCAAAAGTATTCACCCCCAGCATCTACCAGAGCAGGTACAGGGTCTGAGCTACAGAGACTGTCAGGGGGGGAATACTTATGCACATTAACACTCTCTTGTCTGCCCTGTGTGTAATCAGAGGGTACAAAACAAAGCAGGAAACACACCAATCTGAATGTGATGGGAGAGGTAGAGGATGGTGGGGGTGATTGTGGCTTCTCTATAAGGGTCTCAGGTTGGCAGAGCGGGCATATTGGGCGCTGTCTCTTTCACGGCTGCCTCCTCTCGGCGGCACTTCAGTAATATCGCTCAGCGTGCAACCAATTAACACACAAATAAAAAACAAGCAATAGGATTTATGGCTCCTCTCGTCCGGCCGCTGCGACAACAGGATTAGAGGGGAACCGCTCAGCAGCCATTAGGAGGGACGCCATAACAGCAGGCAGAATTAACTCCCCCAATATCATTACCTACCTTTATTACTGCCGTTACTGATCAGAACAGGGAATGTTATATAATGCATACATGATACATACAAAATGCTGTATTATACTCCAGAGCTGCACTCACTATTCTGCTGGTGGAGTCACTGTGTACATACATTACTTATCCTGTACTGATCCTGAGTTACACCCTGTATTATACCCCAGAGCTGCACTCACTATTCTGCTGGTGCAGTCACTGTGTACATACATTACTTATCCTGTATTATACTCCAGAGCTGCACTCACTATTCTGCTGGTGCAGTCACTGTGTACATACATTACTTATCCTGTACTGATCCTGAATTACATCCTGTATTATACTCCAGAGCAGCACTCACTATTCTGCTGGTGCAGTCACTGTGTACATACATTAGTTATCCCGTATTATACTCCAGAGCTGCACTCACTTTTCTGCTGGTGCAGTCACTGTGTACATACATTACTTATCCTGTACTGATCCTGAGTAACATCCTGTATTATACTCCAGAGCTGCACTCACTATTCTGCTGGTGCAGTCACTGTGTACATACATTACTTACCCTGTACTGATCCTGAGTTACATCCTGTATTATACTCCAGAGCTGCACTCACTATTCTGCTGGTGCAGTCACTGTGTACATACATTACTTATCCTGTACTGATCCTGAGTTACATCCTGTATTATACTCCAGAGCTGCACTCACTGTTCTGCTGGCGCAGTCACTGTGTACATACATTACTTACCCTGTACTGATCCTGAGTTACATCCTGTATTATACTCCAGAGCTGCACTCACTATTCTGCTGGTGCAGTCACTGTGTACATACATTACTTATCCTGTACTGATCCTGAGTTACATCCTGTATTATACTCCAGAGCTGCACTCACTATTCTGCTGGTGCAGTCACTGTGTACATACATTACTTATCCTGTACTGATCCTGAGTAACATCCTGTATTATACTCCAGAGCTGCACTCACTATTCTGCTGGTGCAGTCACTGTGTACATACATTACTTATCCTGTACTGATCCTGAGTTACATCCTGTATTATACTCCAGAGCTGCACTCACTATTCTGCTGGTGCAGTCACTGTGTACATACATTACTTATCCTGTACTGATCCTGAGTTACATCCTGTATTATACTCCAGAGCTGCACTCACTGTTCTGCTGGCGCAGTCACTGTGTACATACATTACTTACCCTGTACTGATCCTGAGTTACATCCTGTATTATACTCCAGAGCTGCACTCACTATTCTGCTGGTGCAGTCACTGTGTACATACATTACTTATCCTGTACTGATCCTGAGTTACATCCTGTATTATACTCCAGAGCTGCACTCACTATTCTGCTGGTGCAGTCACTGTGTACATACATTACTTATCCTGTACTGATCCTGAGTAACATCCTGTATTATACTCCAGAGCTGCACTCACTATTCTGCTGGTGCAGTCACTGTGTACATACATTACTTACCCTGTACTGATCCTGAGTTACATCCTGTATTATACTCCAGAGCTGCACTCACTATTCTGCTGGTGCAGTCACTGTGTACATACATTACTTATCCTGTACTGATCCTGAGTTACATCCTGTATTATACTCCAGAGCTGCACTCACTATTCTGCTGGTGCAGTCACTGTGTACATACATTACTTATCCTGTACTGATCCTGAGTAACATCCTGTATTATACTCCAGAGCTGCACTCACTATTCTGCTGGTGCAGTCACTGTGTACATACATTACTTATCCTGTACTGATCCTGAGTTACATCCTGTATTATACTCCAGAGCTGCACTCACTATTCTGCTGGTGCAGTCACTGTGTACATACATTACTTATCCTGTACTGATCCTGAGTTACATCCTGTATTATCCTCCAGAGCTGCACTCACTGTTCTGCTGGCGCAGTCACTGTGTACATACATTACTTACCCTGTACTGATCCTGAGTTACATCCTGTATTATACTCCAGAGCTGCACTCACTATTCTGCTGGTGCAGTCACTGTGTACATACATTACTTATCCTGTACTGATCCTGAGTTACATCCTGTATTATACTCCAGAGCTGCACTCACTATTCTGCTGGTGCAGTCACTGTGTACATACATTACTTATCCTGTACTGATCCTGAGTAACATCCTGTATTATACTCCAGAGCTGCACTCACTATTCTGCTGGTGCAGTCACTGTGTACATACATTACTTATCCTGTACTGATCCTGAGTTACATCCTGTATTATACTCCAGAGCTGCACTCACTATTCTGCTGGTGCAGTCACTGTGTACATACATTACTTATCCTGTACTGATCCTGAGTTACATCCTGTATTATACTCCAGAGCTGCACTCACTATTCTGCTGGTGCAGTCACTGTGTACATACATTACTTATCCTGTACTGATCCTGAGTTACATCCTGTATTATACTCCAGAGCTGCACTCACTGTTCTGCTGGTGCAGTCACTGTGTACATACATTACTTATCCTGTACTGATCCTGAGTTACATCCTGTATTATACTCCAGAGCTGCACTCACTATTCTGCTGGTGCAGTCACTGTGTACATACATTACTTATCCTGTACTGATCCTGAGTTACATCCTGTATTATACTCCAGAGCTGCACTCACTGTTCTGCTGGCGCAGTCACTGTGTACATACATTACTTACCCTGTACTGATCCTGAGTTACATCCTGTATTATACTCCAGAGCTGCACTCACTATTCTGCTGGTGCAGTCACTGTGTACATACATTACTTATCCTGTACTGATCCTGAGTTACATCCTGTATTATACTCCAGAGCTGCACTCACTATTCTGCTGGTGCAGTCACTGTGTACATACATTACTTATCCTGTACTGATCCTGAGTAACATCCTGTATTATACTCCAGAGCTGCACTCACTATTCTGCTGGTGCAGTCACTGTGTACATACATTACTTATCCTGTACTGATCCTGAGTTACATCCTGTATTATACTCCAGAGCTGCACTCACTATTCTGCTGGTGCAGTCACTGTGTACATACATTACTTATCCTGTACTGATCCTGAGTTACATCCTGTATTATACTCCAGAGCTGCACTCACTGTTCTGCTGGCGCAGTCACTGTGTACATACATTACTTACCCTGTACTGATCCTGAGTTACATCCTGTATTATACTCCAGAGCTGCACTCACTATTCTGCTGGTGCAGTCACTGTGTACATACATTACTTATCCTGTACTGATCCTGAGTTACATCCTGTATTATACTCCAGAGCTGCACTCACTATTCTGCTGGTGCAGTCACTGTGTACATACATTACTTATCCTGTACTGATCCTGAGTAACATCCTGTATTATACTCCAGAGCTGCACTCACTATTCTGCTGGTGCAGTCACTGTGTACATACATTACTTATCCTGTACTGATCCTGAGTTACATCCTGTATTATACTCCAGAGCTGCACTCACTATTCTGCTGGTGCAGTCACTGTGTACATACATTACTTATCCTGTACTGATCCTGAGTTACATCCTGTATTATACTCCAGAGCTGCACTCACTATTCTGCTGGTGCAGTCACTGTGTACATACATTACTTATCCTGTACTGATCCTGAGTTACATCCTGCATTATACTCCAGAGCTGCACTCACTATTCTGCTGGCGCAGTCACTGTGCACATACATTACTTATCCTGTACTGATCCTGAGTTACATCCTGTATTATACCCCAGAGCTGCAGTCACTATTCTGCTGGTGCAGTCACTGTGTACATACATTACTTATCCTGTATTATACTCCAGAGCTGCACTCACTATTCTGCTGGTGCAGTCACTGTGTACATACATTACTTATCCTGTACTGATCCTGAGTTTCTATTCACTAACAGCAAGTAGAGATCTTACTGTATTTAGTAATTTACATAGTCCTTTTATGTTTTAGGATGAGGCGGAAACCGATGCAAAGTGAAGCGGTCAGACGGAGTGTGAGGAATCTCATCAGTGTCTGTGCGGATGAAGGGGGTGATTACTCCTCTCGGCTCGGCGCTCTCAGCGCAGCGGGACAGAACGCGCTGATGGACGATGCGAGCGAAGAGTAAAATTAGCAGTGGAGATGAGTATGAAAATCCGAGACGAGGAGGTGGAGTAGCCCCAGCATCTGCTGTGAAGGTGCGGCCGCTGACCCACGACTGATACAGCGCACAAAACCAGCACAGGGGCCCCGGGTCAGCTGTGGCCCTCAGCGCAGTCTTGTACCGGTCCCCAAGTCGTCCATTAACAGACACCACAATCCTCAGAGCTTGTCACCCAGCGTGCTAGAGAAGCGGAATACTTTACCGACCAGCGGTATTATTTATTCCCACCCACCGGGCCCTCTACTCTGCTGGTCTACCTGAGTGTCAGTCTGTACTGCAGTGGGATTCTATTCTATAGCATGAAGAGGGTACAGATAGGTCATTGCTGCAAGGGATTGTGGGATGTAGACTATATATGATATGTAATAAACCTGTGATCTGGCAGTGTGCGCCGAGGTGGGGGGCGGGGGGGTGGTTCAGGTAGCGATTTTTTTGGAACTGCTCCACAATGTGTTTACAGAACCCGCCACTCGACAGCTCCGAGAAGACGGCGAAAACCTCATTATTATGCAATTAGTCTCAGCGTCTGATGAATTAATATTCCAGAGGAGGAGTCTCCCGCTGCACACAAAATCCCGCAATCTGTAGCAAATTAACCCCTCACCGACACAACATGGAGGACAATGGCGGGTCACACGACGGCGCAGGAGGCGCTACGTCGGCTGCTACGCAAAAGAAGTCACAAATAGATTGAAATAATGAAAAATTCCGATCTGCAAAATGTGCAGCACAAAACCAACCAAACCAATAAAAAGAAACCATCAGGAAGCAGGAGGAGGGCGGCGGCGGACGCGGACGCCGCTGACATAATGGCAGCTCACAGCCTCATTTGTACACTGTCACACCATTTTGATGAAGTGCTAAATGCTTCGCTCAGCGCCACCGCCGGAGAACAGCAATTTTACCGCACAATTTCTGAAGCTTGTGTCTGAATGAGGGGGATCGGGACAAGAGCGGCGGAGATGGAGGAGGGGGTCTGAGGAAGGACGAGGAGGGGGTCTGAGGTGAAGGGGGTCTGAGGAAGGGCGAGGAGGGGGTCTGAGGTTAAAGGGGTCTGAGGAAGGGGAGGAAGGGCGAGGAGGGGGGGTCTGAGGAAGGCCGAGGATGGGGGGTCTGAGGAAGGCCGAGGAGGGGGGGTCTGAGGAAGGCCGAGGAGGGGGGGGTCTGAGGAAGGCCGAGGAGGGGGGGTCTGAGGAAGGGGAGGAAGGCCGAGGAGGGGGGGTCTGAGGAAGGGCGAGGAGGGTCTGAGGAAGGGGAGGAAGGCCGAGGAGGGGGGGTCTGAGGAAGGCCGAGGAGGGGGGGTCTGAGGAAGGCCGAGGAGGGGGGGTCTGAGGAAGGCCGAGGAGGGGGGGTCTGAGGAAGGCCGAGGAGGGGGGGTCTGAGGAAGGCCGAGGAGGGGGGGTCTGAGGAAGGCCGAGGAGGGGGGGTCTGAGGAAGGCCGAGGAGGGGGGGTCTGAGGAAGGCCGAGGAGGGGGGGTCTGAGGAAGGCCGAGGAGGGGGGGTCTGAGGAAGGCCGAGGAGGGGGGGTCTGAGGAAGGCCGAGGAGGGGGGGTCTGAGGAAGGCCGAGGAGGGGGGGTCTGAGGAAGGCCGAGGAGGGGGGGTCTGAGGAAGGCCGAGGAGGGGGGGTCTGAGGAAGGCCGAGGAGGGGGGGTCTGAGGAAGGCCGAGGAGGGGGGGTCTGAGGAAGGCCGAGGAGGGGGTCTGAGGTGAAGGGGGTCTGAGGAAGGGCGAGGAGGGGGGGGGCTGAGGAAGGGCGAGGAGGGGGTCTGAGGTGAAGGGGCTCTGAGGAAGGGCGAGGAGGGTCTGAGGTGGAGTGGGTCTGAGGAAGGGCGAGGAGGGGGGTCTGAGGAAGGGGCCTGAGGTGAAGGGGGTCTGAGGAAGGGCGAGGAGGGTCTGAGGTGGAGTGGGTCTGAGGAAGAGCTAGGAGGGGGGTCTGAGGAAGGGGCCTGAGGTGAAGGGGGTCTGAGGAAGGGCGAGGAGGGTCTGAGGTGGAGTGGGTCTGAGGAAGAGCTAGGAGGGGGGTCTGAGGAAGGACGAGGAGGGGGTCTGAGGTGAAGGGGGTCTGAGGAAGGGCGAGGAGGGGGGTCTGAGGAAGGGCGAGGAGGGGGGTCTGAGGAAGGGCGAGGAGGGGGGTCTGAGGAAGGGCGAGGAGGGGGGTCTGAGGAAGGGCGAGGAGGGGGGTCTGAGGAAGGGCGAGGAGGGGGGTCTGAGGAAGGGCGAGGAGGGGGGTCTGAGGAAGGGCGAGGAGGGGGGTCTGAGGAAGGGCGAGGAGGGGGGTCTGAGGAAGGGCGAGGAGGGGGGTCTGAGGAAGGGCGAGGAGGGGGGTCTGAGGAAGGGGAGGAAGGGCGAGGAGGGGGGTCTGAGGAAGGGCGAGGAGGGGGGTCTGAGGAAGGGCGAGGAGGGGGGTCTGAGGAAAGGCGAGGAGGGGGTCTGAGGTGAAGGGGGTCTGAGGAAGGGCGAGGAGGGTCGGAGGTGGAGGGGGTCTGAGGAAGGGCGAGGAGGGTCTGGGGAAGAGCGAGGAGGGGGGTGTGAGGAAGGGTGAGGAGGGGGGTCTAAGGTGGAGGGGGTCTGAGGAAGGGGCCTGAGGTGAAGGGGGTCTGAGGAAGGGTGAGGAGGGGGTCTAAGGAAGGGCGAGGAGGGGGCCTGAGGTGAAGGGGGTCTGAGGAAGGGCGAGGAGGGGTCTGAGATGAAGGGGGTCTGAGGAAGGGGAGAAAGGGCAAGGAGGGGGGGTCTGAGGAAAGGTGAGTAGGAGGCCTGAGGTGAAGGGGCCTGAGGAAGGGTAGGAGGGGGGGGGGTCTGAGGTGAAGGGGTCTGAGGAAGGGTAGGAGGGGGCCTGAGGAGAAGGGGGCCTGAGGGAGGGCAAGGAGGGGGCCTGAGGGAGGGCAAGGAGGGGGCTGAGGTGGAGGGGGTCTGAGGAAGGGCGAGGAGGGGGCCTGAGGGAGGGCGAGGAGGGGGCCTGAGGGAGGGCGTGGAGGGGGCCTGAGGTGGAGGGGGTCTGAGGAAGGGTGAGGAGGGGGCCTGAGGGAGGGCGTGGAGGGGGCCTGAGGTGCAGGGGTCCAGAAGCGCATCAGGTCCCACAGGCACCTACAATGCAGGAGGTTCAGAGGAGCTACGACCCAGGATTCCTATAGTGTGATGTCATCAAACCATTACGCTGTAGAGATTATGACAGAGCGATGACATCACAAATGGGGTGTACACAGCCCTGAATTGAACCCAAGTCCAGCGGGGTGGGGGGGGGGGGGGGGGGGGGGGGGGAGGTCATTTGTGACAGAATTTGGAAATTAAATTAAACAATGAGATTACAAAGTAACAATTCACTGCAGAGATTAACCTCTTCCTGGCCGGCAGGATCAGTGATGGGAGAGGTGCGGGGGTCCACTGTCCTGTTCCCCCTCCCCCGGCGGCGATGTGACCGTTCTCTTTAATAACGCGATGTGGAGGTAATTAGTGACGTGAAATGACAACTAATTATCTGGGTGTCTCATAAGAGGCCGACACGAGGCTTCAGCATTTGTCACGTGTAATGAGGGGGATAATTAGAGCTTCTCAGAGGATGAAGTATCAGGTGCAGCTCCGCGTAATACCGCACTATAACCCTGCTCCGCCACAGCATGCAGTATAATACCGTACTACACCCCAGTATAACACTACTATACCGCACTATAACCCTGCTCAGCCACAGCATGCAGTATAATACCGCACTACACCCCAGTATAACACTACTATACCGCACTATAACCCTGCTCCGCCACAGCATGCAGTATAATACCGCACTACACCCCAGTATAACACTACTATACCGCAGTATAACCCTGCTCAGCCACAGCATAATACCGCACTACACCCCAGTATAACACTGCTATACCGCACTATAACCCTGCTCCGCCACAGCATGCAGTATAATACCGCACTACACCCCAGTATAACACTACTATGCCGCACTATAACCCTGCTCCGCCACAGCATGCAGTATAAAACCGCACTACACCCCAGTATAACACTACTATACCGCACTATAACCCTGCTCCGCCACAGCATGCAGTATAAAACCGCACTACACCCCAGTATAACACTACTATGCCGCACTATAACCCTGCTCCGCCACAGCATGCAGTATAATACCGCACTACACCCCAGTATAACACTACTATACCGCACTATAACCCTGCTCCGCCACAGCATGCAGTATAATACCGCACTACACCCCAGTATAACACTACTATGCCGCACTATAACCCTGCTCCGCCACAGCATGCAGTATAATACCGCACTACACCCCAGTATAACACTACTATACCGCACTATAACCCTGCTCCGCCACAGCATGCAGTATAATACCGCACTACACCCCAGTATAACACTACTATGCCGCACTATAACCCTGCTCCGCCACAGCATGCAGTATAATACCGCACTACACCCCAGTATAACACTGCTATACCGCACTATAACCCTGCTCAGCCACAGCATGCAGTATAATACCGCACTACAACCCGATATAACACTACTATACCGCACTATAACCCTGCTCCGCCACAGCATGCAGTATAATACCGCACTACACCCCAGTATAACACTACTATACCACACTATAACCCTGCTCCGCCACAGCATGCAGTATAATACCGCACTACACCCCAGTATAACACTACTATACCGCACTATAACCCTGCTCCGCCACAGCATGCAGTATAATACCGCACTACAACCCGATATAACACTACTATACCGCACTATAACCCTGCTCCGCCACAGCATGCAGTATAATACCGCACTACACCCCAGTATAACACTACTATACCGCACTATAACCCTGCTCCGCCACAGCATGCAGTATAATACCGCACTACACCCCAGTATAACACTACTATACCGCACTATAACCCTGCTCAGCCACAGCATGCAGTATAATACCGCACTACACCCCAGTATAACACTACTATACCGCACTATAACCCTGCTCCGCCACAGCATGCAGTATAATACCGCACTACACCCCAGTATAACACTACTATACCGCACTATAACCCTGCTCCGCCACAGCATGCAGTATAATACCGCACTACACCCCAGTATAACACTACTATACCGCACTATAACCCTGCTCAGCCACAGCATGCAGTATAATACCGCACTACACCCCAGTATAACACTACTATACCGCACTATAACCCTGCTCCGCCACAGCATGCAGTATAATACCGCACTACAACCCGATATAACACTACTATACCGCACTATAACCCTGCTCCGCCACAGCATGCAGTATAATACCGCACTACACCCCAGTATAACACTACTATACCGCACTATAACCCTGCTCCGCCACAGCATGCAGTATAATACCGCACTACACCCCAGTATAACACTACTATACCGCACTATAACCCTGCTCAGCCACAGCATGCAGTATAATACCGCACTACACCCCAGTATAACACTACTATACCGCACTATGACCCTGCTCAGCCACAGCATGCAGTATAATACCGCACTACACCCCAGTATAACACTACTATACCGCACTACACCCCAGTATAACACTACTATACCGCAGTATAACCCTGCTCAGCCACAGCATAATACCGCACTACACCCCAGTATAACACTGCTATACCGCACTATAACCCTGCTCCGCCACAGCATGCAGTATAATACCGCACTACACCCCAGTATAACACTACTATACCACACTATATTACCCTGCTCAGCCACAGTATGCAGTATAATACCGCACTACACCCCAGTATAACACTACTATACCGCACTATAACCCTGCTCCGCCACAGCATGCAGTATAAAACCGCACTACACCCCAGTATAACACTACTATGCCGCACTATAACCCTGCTCCGCCACAGCATGCAGTATAATACCGCACTACACCCCAGTATAACACTACTATACCGCACTATAACCCTGCTCCGCCACAGCATGCAGTATAATACCGCACTACACCCCAGTATAACACTACTATGCCGCACTATAACCCTGCTCCGCCACAGCATGCAGTATAAAACCGTACTACACCCCAGTATAACACTACTATGCCGCACTATAACCCTGCTCCGCCACAGCATGCAGTATAAAACCGCACTACACCCCAGTATAACACTACTATGCCGCACTATAACCCTGCTCCGCCACAGCATGCAGTATAATACCGCACTACACCCCAGTATAACACTACTATACCGCACTATAACCCTGCTCCGCCACAGCATGCAGTATAATACCGCACTACACCCCAGTATAACACTACTATGCCGCACTATAACCCTGCTCAGCCACAGCATGCAGTATAATACCGCACTACACCCCAGTATAACACTACTATACCGCACTATAACCCTGCTCCGCCACAGCATGCAGTATAAAACCGCACTACACCCCAGTATAACACTACTATGCCGCACTATAACCCTGCTCAGCCACAGCATGCAGTATAATACCGCACTACACCCCAGTATAACACTGCTATACCGCACTATAACCCTGCTCAGCCACAGCATGCAGTATAATACCGCACTACACCCCAGTAGAACACAGGCTAGGCCCTAGTACTGCATGGGTCACCAGTGACAACTACTAATGTAAGTCAGGAACTTGCTCAGGGCAGTTGTCGCGTCTCCTCCGGGCAATCTGCACACTGGACAGGGGGCGACACTGAGGCACGATGGCTGGAGCACGGTCACACAATATGGCTGCCCTCGCCTTCATCTCGGGGCCCCCGTCAGCCCCTCACAGACCGGAGAAACGACTTCGGCCAACAGACGTGTGTGAACAGGGAGCCCGGGGCGCCTCCAGCAGGTCACACCATAGAGGCCGCCATAGCAGTGCTTCCCAGGAGCCCTGGGGCCCCTAGCATCTTTCATGGCTCTCCGAAGGAGGCGTCTGAGGGACACACACTGCAGCACAATATGGCGACTACGGGGGAAAACCAGTGAGAACTGGAGATCTCCAACTGGTTGTAATGGCTGAGAGGAGCACCCACACGTAGTTATTACCGTGAGGACGGCGGTACTAGGTGATCAGGGCCCAATCCCGCCGGTTTGGGGAGCGTTCCTGTCCGCAGCCCAGGCGTGGACTCTCCGATACGCGCCATTGTACGTTATATTTTCCATCGCAGACATTTTTGCTTGAAGTTTCTATTACAGTTAACGCCTGCGGATGGAGGGCGACCGTCTGAATGATGTCTACACCTGGAGCGCCCTCTTCAGGCAGGAACGCCCGCTGCAGCCGGCTCCACCGCAGCGGCCCATGGCGGTGTTCACCCCAGGAGCAGGCCCATCAGAAGGCGCTCACCCCCGTACTGCAGGGGTCCGGCCCTCCGCCCCACAGGTGCAATCTGCTGGAAATAACACCAAGTTCTGCAACTTTCTATTTTAAGATCTCTGCTTGCTGTCAGCGAATATGAGCACTTATGTTGAGGCTAATAACCTAAATCCTCTTTCTACAGGGTTTGTTACAATGCACCAGAAATAGAGACGCTGCACAGCTCCATCCTGTCAGTTTGTTACAATGTATCAGCCTGGGCTGGACACATTTTGGAATCCGCTATATTGACAGGTGGGGTCCCCGGCAACACAAAGAGGCTGGACTCATTGTATTTCACAATCTCTTTAATCTGCCGCCGTGCGGACACAGAAGTCGCCCCGGATCCCGGAGACGCCCCTTCACACATCCATGTCTGCGGGGGGAGCGGCGTCCTCTTGCACTCGCAGTGAATCTATGACAGCTGTAATCGTTGCGCTTTGCCTTAAATCTTAATGCCGAGGCTTTGGTTCTTAAGAGAGGGGCCCAGACGCTGATCCAATCATTCACGCCACTGACCTTCACCGTCCCTGGGCTTTGAAGAATTTTTAATGAAGCACAAAAGATCCAAACAAATTAATATCAAACCTACAAAATGGCGCAGCCGGGAATCTCTGGCGGCTGAACAGCATCGCAGCCTGAGCGTGATGTCAACTCAGCAGCAACTGAGGGGTTAAACAGCTCATCATCCAGCGGCGTGCAATGGAGGCAAGTGCGGTCAGTGCTGTTCATGCTCTGCTGCAGAGCAGAGGGCATCTGCGGAGCTGGGCGGTAGGCATTACCGTACAGGGGGAGCGCCCTGTGCTGTGGGCATTACCGTACAGCTAGAGCGCCCTGTGCTGTGGGCATTACCGTACAGCTAGAGCGCCCTGTGCTGTGGGCATTACCGTACAGCTAGAGCGCCCTGTGCTGTGGGCATTACCGTACAGCTAGAGCGCCCTGTGCTGTGGGCATTACCGTACAGCTAGAGCGCCCTGTGCTGTGGGCATTACCGTACAGCTGGAGCGCCCTGTGCTGTGGGCATTACCGTACAGCTGGAGCGCCCTGTGCTGTGGGCATTACCGTACAGCTGGAGCGCCCTGTGCTGTGGGCATTACCGTACAGCTAGAGCGCCCTGTGCTGTGGGCATTACCGTACAGCTAGAGCGCCCTGTGCTGTGGGCATTACCGTACAGGGGGACTGTTCTGTGCGGTGGGTATTACCGTACAGGTGGAGCGCTCTGTGTGCTGTGGGTATTACCGTACAGGTGGAGCGCTCTGTGTGCTGTGGGTATTACCGTACAGGTGGAGCGCCCTGTGCTGTGGGCATTACCGTACAGCTGGAGCGCCCTGTGCTGTGGGCATTACCGTACAGCTGGAGCGCCCTGTGCTGTGGGCATTACCAAACAGCTGGAGCGCCCTGTGCTGTGGGCATTACCGTACAGCTGGAGCGCCCTGTGCTGTGGGCATTACCGTACAGCTGGAGTGCCCTGTGCTGTGGGCATTACCGTACAGCTGGAGCGCCCTGTGCTGTGGGCATTACCGTACAGCTGGAGCGCCCTGTGCTGTGGGCATTACCGTACAGGGGGACTGTTCTGTGTGCGGTGGGTATTACCGTACAGGTGGAGCGCTCTGTGTGGGGTGAGTATTACCGTACAGGTGGAGCGCTCTGTGTGCGGTGAGTATTACCGTACAGGTGGAGCGCTCTGTGTGCGGTGAGTATTACCGTACAGGTGGAGCGCTCTGTGGGTGGTGAGTATTACCGTACAGGTGGAGCGCTCTGTGGGTGGTGAGTATTACCGTACAGGTGGAGCGCTCTGTGTGGGGTGAGTATTACCGTACAGGTGGAGCGCTCTGTGTGGGGTGAGTATTACCGTACAGGTGGAGCGCTCTGTGTGCTGTGGGTATTACCGTACAGGTGGAGCGCTCTGTGGGTGGTGAGTATTACCGTACAGGTGGAGCGCTCTGTGGGTGGTGAGTATTACCGTACAGGTGGAGCGCTCTGTGGGTGGTGAGTATTACCGTACAGGTGGAGCGCTCTGTGGGTGGTGAGTATTACCGTACAGGTGGAGCGCTCTGTGTGCTGTGGGTATTACCGTATAGGTGGAGCGCTCTGTGTGCTGTGGGTATTACCGTACAGGTGGAGCGCCCTGTGCTGTGGGCATTACCGTACAGCTGGAGCGCCCTGTGCTGTGGGCATTACCGTACAGCTGGAGCGCCCTGTGCTGTGGGCATTACCGTACAGCTGGAGCGCCCTGTGCTGTGGGCATTACCGTACAGCTGGAGCGCCCTGTGTGCGGTGAGTATTACCGTACAGGTGGAGCGCTCTGTGTGCTGTGGGTATTACCGTACAGGGGGACTGTTCTGTGTGCGGTGGGTATTACCGTACAGGTGGAGCGCTCTGTGGGTGGTGAGTATTACCGTACAGGTGGAGCGCTCTGTGTGCGGTGAGTATTACCGTACAGGTGGAGCGCTCTGTGTGCGGTGAGTATTACCGTACAGGTGGAGCGCTCTGTGTGGTGTATGGAGTTTGCAGGTCCTATACGCCTGGCCCCTGTATACTTCTATGTGGAGCAGCACGTTTCCGTAGATCGCCCTCCAGCAGAGCACTGTGTATTCAGAGATGTGTGGGCCCCTCCATCACTGGGCCCCGCAGTGGTCATTAGTTCCTGGGCAGGTGACGCAGACACGGCGGTAAGTCACAGTGACACCGACCCCAGACAGACGAGTCATGAACCTTCCTCAGGCGCTAATGGAGTTGGCGACGTCCGTGAACACCAGGCGGGTCGGTCTCTGCAGAGGGCACAGGCTGGTGAGCAGAACCTGGAAGACAAGGCAGATAAACCCGCCATCAGTGAGGAGGTCACTGCGCCCGCTCCCATGCACCATGCAGAGCGCTAAGGGGGCAGAGGAAAGAGCACGTGCATCCAGCGCTACTGGCGGCCCCACCATACGTCAGCGGGTTCTGCTGGGAGCGGTCTCTAGAACGGAGCTTATGTGAACAGAGCCTTACGGATCTCACACTGATCCCGACTTACAGCAGGTCATACGCTCCGCTCACATCCAGAGCTGCATTCACAACTTCCCTACCGATTTCCTGTCGGCTGTATTGTGGGAGAAGCGGGTGTTCCCTATAGATCCTGCTGTGGTCTAATAATAAAGCCGCATCTGTCACAACGCAGCGGAGGAGGAGGAGGGTGGCTGCAGCGGGCGGTATAATGGGCGATATCTACCAGCTGGGAGGAGATCAGCGGCGTCAGGGAGCGGTATGCCTTTAATTGAAACCAAACGATGAAGAAACGCCACTGATCAGAGCAACGTCAGGAGGGACTCCCATCATCCTTATACGGCCCTGCAGTCGCCCAGTACTTGTTGCTTGGATCATTTCTCTACCTGGTGGTGCTGAAATCCTCTGCGCTCCCTGCTGTGACTACGGCTGAGGAGGGCGAACCTGCACTGAGCTCATGTCCTGGCCTCTGCAGTAAATGACCACAGACAGCAGGGGGCGCTGCTACATAAAGGAAGCCTGAGCCAGAGGGACGCCACCAGCACTACAGAGCGGTATTATAACGAGGATCTGCGCCGCGCGCACACGCGCTCACCTTTCCCTGGGGCTGCAGATCTCGGTTCGGTTCCAGCAATTCTTGCTCCAAATCTTCCTGTTCCTCGGCCGGGTCAAAGTTGTACATGGGCATCAGCTGATGGCGGAGCTTCTCCAGCCTGGCACCAAGAAAGAGGGACAGGGGGTAAAGTGCGCCAAACAGAAAGAGGTGACGGGACGGCGAGGAGGGTGGACATCGGAGGAAGGGGGGGGGGGAGGGCACACAGGTGGCACAAGGGTGGTGGGGGCGGTCAGAGAAGTAAAGATTGTGCCCAGTCTGAAGTCACAGTGCACAAGGCAGACATGGCCAATCAATCCTACACCATAACCCAGACATAACCAATCAATCTCAGCTATCCCCCACACAACAGACATGGCCAATCAATCCTACACCATAACCCAGACATAACCAATCAATCTCAGCTATCCCCCACACAACAGACATGGCCAATCAATCCTACACCATAACCCAGACATAACCAATCAATCTCAGCTATCCCCACACAACAGACATGGCCAATCAATCCTACACCATAACCCAGACATAACCAATCAATCTCAGCTATCCCCACACAACAGACATGGCCAATCCCCTCCCCCAGCGGCCGCACTCGTCTCACTTCAGTAACCGGCGTTCATCATGCAGTTAATACAAGTCACTTCCTAATGTATTCCGATTCTCCATCTTGCCTCCTCTGTTGGATTCATTTTTCCATCCCATTATTCAGTATTCGTTTCCATGGTTACGACCAGTCGATCAGCGGTGGTCGTACTTCCACACCTCTCTGATGGAGAAGTGTAAAATGTGATGGAAAAATGAATCCAGCAAAAGAGGCAACATGGAGAATCGCCACACGTTAGGAAGAGCCCGGTATTAAAAGGGGTTTCTGAGAGGTTAATGCTGATGACCCAGTCTCAGGAGCCGTCATCAGTATCTGAGCGGTGGGGGTACGACACCCGGGACCCCCACAATCAGCTTCTCTCAGCTCACCGAGCACAGCGCCGTACATTGTATAGTGGTCGTGCCTGGTATTGCACTCAGCCATTCACTTCTATGGGGCGGCGCTGCTCCTGAGCCACGAAGGATGGGGGGCTACTGCTGATCGGCGGGGGTCCCAGGTATCGGACCTCCACAATCAGATACCGATAGGTCATCAGTTATAAAATCCCGGAAAACCCCTAGCTTCCTCTACATGATAAATGCCATTTGCTGAAGTGAGAGGACCCCTTTAACAGCAGACATACTGTAGATTACTGTCGGAGAGCCCCTTTAATTACAATCACACGCCCAGCCCCGCCCTGGAGAGAAGCCCCCGCGCTGCAGGACGCTCACCTCTTCTGCTTTCTGATGTACAGAACCTGGAGGCAGCGCAGCAGAGACAAGAAGAGACAGAGAAATGAGCAGAGACGAAAGAGAACACGGATCACATCTGATACTCCAGCTACCTCCAAAGCTGCATCAAAAAAATCCAACGCCTTAGGGCTTGCTCACACGACCGTCTGCTGCCCGTGCAGTGGATCCGTCCGTTACGCAAAAAGATGGAGCAAGTTTTATCTTTTTGCGGTGCAGAGACACAGAACAGAACCACTCCATACCGTTTCTGTGGGGTTCCGTACCGCATCTCCGGATTTGCGGACCCGCCGTATGCGGCCAGAGGGGCAACTGCCGTGTGAATGAGCCCTTATAGTGACAAATATAACCCTCAGCCGCGATCACACCGCCCCCCGCAGAACTGCATCTGAAACAAGCACAGAACAAGAGGACAGCTCTGGGAGCAACTGGAGTATAAGACAGCAAAAGAGAGATGACATTTCAAGCCTCGAAAAAATTGGTTCAAAAGTGAGAAATCTTCAGTAAAGGCAAAAAATGTGCAAGACGCAACATCACCAGGTTCCAAGTCACAGCCTCCAGTGTACATTACTTCTACTCCAGAGCTGCACTCACTATTCAGCTGGTGCAGTCACTGTGTACATACATTACTTATCCTGTACTGATCCTGAGTTACATCCTGTATTATACTCCAGAGCTGCACTCACTATTCTGCTGGTGCAGTCACTGTGTACATACATTACTTATCCTGTACTGATCCTGAGTTACATCCTGTATTATACTCCAGAGCTGCACTCACTATTCTGCTGGTGCAGTCACTGTGTACATACATTACTTATCCTGTACTGATCCTCAGTTACATCCTGTATTATACTCCAGAGCTGCACTCACTATTCTGCTGGTGCAGTCACTGTGTACATACATTACTTATCCTGTACTGATCCTGAGTTACATCCTGTATTAGACTCCAGAGCTGCACTCACTATTCTGCTGGTGCAGTCACTGTGTACATACATTACTTATCCTGTACTGATCCTGAGTTACATCCTGTATTATACTCCAGAGCTGCACTCACTATTCTGCTGGTGTAGTCACTGTGTACATACATTACTTATCCTGTACTGATCCTGAGTTACGTCATGTATTACACTCCAGAGCTGCACTCACTATTCTGCTGGTGCAGTCACTGTGTACATACATTACTTATCCTGTACTGATCCTGAGTTACATCCTGTATTATACTCCAGAGCTGCACTCACTATTCTGCTGGTGCAGTCACTGTGTACATACATTACTTATCCTGTACTGATCCTGAGTTACATCCTGTATTATACTCCAGAGCTGCGCTCACTATTCTGCTGCTGCAGTCACTGTGTACATACATTACTTATCCTGTACTAATCCTGAGTTACATCCTGCATTATACTCCAGAGCTGCACTCACTATTCTGCTGGTGCAGTCACTGTGTACATACACTACTTATCCTGTACTGATCCTGAGTTACATCCTGTATTATGCTCCAGAGCTGCACTCACTATTCTGTTGGTGCAGTCACTGTGTACATACATTACTTATCCTGTACTGATCCTGAGTTACATCCTGTATTACACTCCAGAGCTGCACTCACTATTCTGCTGGTGCAGTCACTGTGTACATACATTACTTATCCTGTACTGATCCTGAGTTACATCCTGTATCATACTCCAGAGCTGCACTCACTATTCTGCTGGTGCACGTAGCTGAATACAGCAGCTGTGGCTGGTCAGACGTCTATCATCGGCTAATGCAGAGAATTTTGCTCCAGAATTGTGGCGCAGTTTTTATGCGAAATGTTGCTTTTTAGGCTGCGCAGACTCTTACTAAGCCACACCCCTTTTCTGATAAGCCCCACCTCCACACTGGGTTAGGAGTGCACGGACGGTAATGTGGGGCAGGGTCTGTAAGTGTCAGCCCTGGACTGGCCCTTTAAGAAGCCTGTGTGCAGCCTGCAGCGGGCAGGGAGTCACCAGAGCCACATACCGCCACCTACCATTGCCACCGCCAGCCCAATGACAGTCACGATGCCCAGGGACAGGAGCCAGGTGCCCACAGTGGGGGTTCCGGCAGGAATGAGCCCCCTCGAGCCATTATAGGGGGGAGCAGTAGAGGGCGGCTCCACAGTGGCCCCCAGGTACGGCGGGGCCGGCAGGCTGCTATTACTGTTCATGGCGGCAAGGTCGTCACCGTGGGTCAGGAGGCATAGTCACCGAAAACCTGCAGGAGAAGACACAGCACGGGTCACATTAAAGGGCATGAGGAGCACACTCCAGTCACACCCAGAGCTGCAGTCACAATTCTGCTGCCCATCTCACAGCTGCCCCCCTGCTGGATCAGTGAAGTCACACCCAGAGCCTGGAGCCAAGACTACAACTCCCATAATGCACCAGAGCATGTGCTGTGCAGACCAAGGTCCTAAAGCCGGAGAACAAGCAACATGACAGGCTGCAGCTCTGGGTGTGACTGGAGTATAAGATTTACATCAATATAAGGATGACTGCAGCTCTGGATGTGACTGGAGTATAAGATTTACATCAATACAATGATGACTGCAGCTCTGGATGTGACTGGAGTATAAGACCGAATATTATGGGGCAGCCTCCGCCGTGTGCTGCAGAATGACTATACGAATACCTCATGTACTGCTGTGCTGGGACTTGTAGTTCCACACCTGCGCTCCGGAGGCTCCGCTGCTGTGGGCGGCCCAGCTAGGCCCGAGGCCGGCTCCCGTCTGTTTCCTCTTTTATTTGGGGCCCAGCTCTCCTCCAGTCATTGGACGCTCAGCCCCGCCCCCTGTCAGTCAGAACGCTCCTCTGATTGGTCACTAGACCTGCCTGCCATTCACGGAACAAAAGGGAAGGGACGTCACCTGACGTCTAGTCTAGTGATTGAATTCCGTCACTACGCATGCGCAAATCGCGGACGAAACCCAAACACTTTATAGCTGACATCTTTACTAAGGGAGTTTCCAAAGCTGGTGCGCAGTGAATTCTGGGAAGGACCAAACTGGTGTCGTCATTTCAGGACAGCTTCTTGAAAATGGCTCCTGGATTGAAGACGGAAACTTTGGTTTTCATAAGAACGCGTTTTGAAAGCAACAGTCATGAGTTCTCTAGGAACTAATGCGCTGGAGCTTCTTTTTCTGTAGGACACAGGAAGTTGCAGGTCCACGTGATTAAGAGCGTCGTTAACCCTTCAGGTGCCAGGTGAGATTAGTTTCCCGAGGCAGTTAGAGCTCAGCTCATCTGTGAGTGTGCTTTCCCGGGCACCACCCGCCCCCGTTATTTATAGCGCCCCCTGTGTTATGTTGTGGGGCTGTACAATCTACTAAGAGCCCCTGTAGACGCTGACAGCCATAGTCATCATGTAATTGTCAATGCTCAGCCTCTGGGTGGGGGTATATACCGTATACCTGCCTGGTGACAACCAGTATGGCGGCAGTACAGCTTCTGGGGGTATATACTGTATACCTGGCCTGGTGACAACCAGTATGGCGGCAGTACAGCTTCTGGGGGTATATACCGTATACCTGGCCGGGTGACAACCAGTATGGCAGCAGTACAGCTTCTGGGGGTATATACCGTATACCTGGCCTGGTGACAACCAGTATGGCGGCAGTACAGCTTCTGGGGGTATATACCGTATACCTGGCCGGGTGACAACCAGTATGGCGGCAGTACAGCTTCTGGGGGTATATACCGTATACCTGCCTGGTGACAACCAGTATGGCGGCAGTACAGCTTCTGGGGGTATATACCGTATACCTGGCCTGGTGACAACCAGTATGGCGACAGTACAGCTTCTGGGGGTATATACCGTATACCTGCCTGGTGACAACCAGTATGGCAGCAGTACAGCTTCTGGGGGTATATACCGTATACCTGGCCGGGTGACAACCAGTATGGCGGCAGTACAGCTTCTGGGGGTATATACCGTATACCTGGCCTGGTGACAACCAGTATGGCGACAGTACAGCTTCTGGGGGTATATACCGTATACCGGGCCGGGTGACAACGAGTATGGCGGCAGTACAGCTTCTGGGGGTGTATACCGGGCCGGGTGACAACCAGTATGGCAGCAGTACAGCTTTTGGGGGTGTATACCGGGCCGGGTGACAACCAGTATGGCGGCAGTACAGCTTCTGGGGGTATATACCGTATACCTGGCCGGGTGACAACCAGTATGGCGGCAGTACAGCTTCTGGGGGTATATACCGTATACCTGGCCGGGTGACAACCAGTATGGCGGCAGTACAACTTCTGGGGGTATATACTGTATACCTGGCCGGGTGACAACCATTATGGCGGCAGTACAGCTTCTGGGGGTATATACCGTATACCTGGCCGGGTGACAACCAGTATGGCGGCAGTACAGCTTCCGGGGGTATATACCGTATACCTGGCCGGGTGACAACCAGTATGGCGGCAGTACAGCTTCTGGCGGTATATACTGGGCTGGGTGACAACCAGTATGGCGGCAGTAAAGCTTCTGGGGGTATATACCGTATACCTGGCCGGGTGAAAACCAGTATGGCTGCAGTACAGCTTCTGGCGGTATATACTGGGCTGGGTGACAACCAGTATGGCGGCAGTACAGCTTCTGGCGGTATATACTGGGCTGGGTGACAACCAGTATGGCGGCAGTAAAGCTTCTGGGGGTATATACCGTATACCTGGCCGGGTGAAAACCAGTATAGCGGCAGTACAGCTTCTGGGGGTATATACCGTATACCTGGCCGGGTGACAACCAGTATGGCGGCAGTACAGCTTCTGGGGGTATATATCGTATACCTGGCCGGGTGACAACCAGTATGGCAGCAGTACAGCTTCTGGCGGTATATACTGGGCCGGGTGACAACCAGTATGGCGGCAGTACAGCTTCTGGGGGTATATACCGTATACCTGGCCGGGTGACAACCAGTATGGCTGCAGTACAGCTTCTGGGGGTATATACTGTATACCTGCCCGGGTGACAACCAGTATGGCGGCAGTACAGCTTCTGGGGGTATATACTGTATACTGAGCTGGGTGACAACCAGTATGGCGGCAGAACAGCTTCTGGGGGTATATACCATATACCGGGCCGGGTGACAACCAGTATGGCGGCAGTACAGCTTCTGGGGGTATATACTGTATACCTGGCCGGGTGACAACCAGTATGGCGGCAGTACAGCTTCTGGGGGTATATACCGTATACCTGGCCGGGTGACAACCAGTATGGCGGCAGTACAGCTTCTGGCGGTATATACCGTATACCTGGCCGGGTGCTGAGCAGGACACTGGGAAAGCGTTATAGGGCCATATGCGGACAGTGCGGTTGTGCCGCAGTTTTACCGTGACTGCAGATAACACAGGCGAGACGTATTTACTGTAAAGCCGTGTGGGGTTTTGGTCCACGCTTCTTGGCTGTGGAGCAGAAAACGCATCACAACCAACCGCAGCCCCTGACTGTACACCTCAGCCTGTGTTGCTGCATAAATAATCCCGCCATACCGTGCTGAGTAACAGGCCCACATTCCTAGTAACGGTGTTTAGGGTACTTGTGTTGTGAAGATCCGACGGGCAGTTCTGCAGTACTACCTGCCGTATCCGGAAATCTGTGTGCAAACGGATAGCATTGCGGATCCGTCTAACAAATGCATTGAAACATTCCGGCACGTGTTCCGGAATTTTGGCCGGAGATAAAACCGTAGCACGCTGCGGTCTTATCTCCGTCCTGAACAGTCACAAGACTGAACTGAAGACGTCCTGATGCTTCCTGAACGGATCGCTCTCCATTCTGGCTGCCTGGGGATGAAACGGAGGCACAGACTTCTGGGTGCGACCTGGAGGAGTCTGACACCCGCCCGATGTTCCTGGAACTGCTGTTGTCAGTGCAGCTTCTCATCCTCCTAATGTCAGGGATTGTTATGTGAGCGACTTCCTCTGCCGTCCTCCACATTCGTGCCCGGGTCACCACTACTGACGCCCAGATTTCCACTCGCCCTGCTCCTCCCCTTCTCTTTCTATATAAGTGTCAGTCTTTACTGTGTTCTGAAATTCTGTTCATGAATCAGGCCAATCATGTGTTTTCTGGGGATATAACAGGGGCAAAGACAGACCCCTGAAGGTGACTACCCCAGGGGCGGAGGGTCTTTGTTAGAGGACAGGTTGTCAGCGGCGGCCATGTGCACATCCTGATCTTCCTTCTCCCTGCAGGTCATGCATCTCCCACTGCGGCGGCTTCTTACCACAGTCACCCATAGGCCGGTGCCGTGCCGGAAGATGGGAGCAACCGGGGTGACGCCAGGCAAGCTGGCATCGTACTGGGGGAACGTCTTCCACGAGCACAGGATCCCCGAACCACACGACTCCAGCCGCATACTGGTGGCTCATGCCCTGGGGGCAAAGACTGTGAGTGCAGCAGGAGGCGGAGCCTGGAGGGAAGGAGGTGGGGCATAGAGGGAAGGAGGTGGAGCCTGGAGTGCCGAAAGGAGGGCAGGAGGCGGGACATAGAGCAGAAAGTAGGTAGAGGCAAGAGGTGGGGCATAGAGGGAAGGAGGTGGAGCCTGAAGTGCAGAAAGTAGGGCAGGAGGCGGGACATGATAGAGCAGAAAATAGGTGGAGCCTGAAGGGCAGAAGGCAGAGCATAGAGGGTAGAAAGGCGGGCAGGAGGTGGAGCCTGGAGGGCAAAAGGCGGAGCTTAGAGTGCAGAAAGGCGGGCAGGAGGTGGAGGCGGGACATAGAGCAAAAAGTAGGTGGACCCTGAGAGGGCAGAAAACAGAGTATAGAGGGCAGGGGGTGGGACATAGAGGGTAGAAAGGCGGGCACGAGGTGGAGCCTGGAGGGCAGGAGGCAGGGCAGAAAGGTAAGCAGGAGGTGGAGCCTGGAGGGCAAGAGGCGGAGCTTAGAGTGCAGAAAGGCGACCAGGAGGTGGGGCCTGGAGGGCAGGAGGCAGAGCAGAAACGTGGAGCCTGGAGAGAAGGAGGCGGAGCCAAGAGTGCAGTCAGGAGGTGGAGCCTAGAGTGCAGAATTGAGGGCAGGAGGTGGAGCCTAGAGTGCAGAATGGAGGGTAGAAGGTGGAGCCTAGAGTGTAGAAAGGAGGGCAGGAGGTGGAGCCTGGAGTGCAGAAAGGAGGGCAGGAGGTGGAGCCTGAAGGGCAGGTGGTGGAGCCTAGAGTGCAGAAAGGAGAGCAGGAGGTGGAGCCTGGAGGGCAGGAGGCAGGGCATAGAGGGCAGAAAAGCATGTAGGAGGAGGGGCAGAAAGGCGGTCTCCTCTGTTAGCGAGCAGGAGATTGTAGTGAAGGAACGCTTCCTCCCGACGGTCGCCGGCAGAATCGGGCTGATACCTCTGTGGTACCGGAGCGGAGGGCTCGTCTGCACCCCGCACATCAGTGCGCTATGGACGCCTATCTCCTTGTCGCCGCTGGTTTGGTCAGTTTTGTGGCGGTAAACGGGCTCCATGTTTGCTCTTCTCTGCAGCTCCACAGTGTCGGGTCCCGCGCCGCCCAATCGCCCCTGTCTGCCGATCAGCTGCTGCTCGTACAGAACATGGCCCAAGAACGTCTGAAGAGGTGAGCGGCCGACTGGACCCCCCAGTGCTCTGGTCTTCTGCTCCAGTCACATCCAGAGCTGCACTCACAATCCTCTTGCATTCGGGCAGAACCCCAGAATCCGTGTTTGTGTTTTTCCTCCCCTTCAGGGTTCCGGTCCAGTACATTATCGGGGAGTGGGACTTCTTAGACATGACGTTAGAAATGAGACCCCCGGTGCTTATCCCGCGGCCTGAGACGGAGGTAAGAGAGCGTTACGTCCGCCATTACGGCTGCGATTAGTGACGGCGGCTTTAGCTGCATTATCTATTGGAGACAGATCCCCTCAGAGCCGCATTAGAGACTCGGCTTCTCTTCACCTCCCTATATAGAAAGACATGAAATAATGGCGCGGTGTTACACAGGCGGGAAGTGCAGTATATATATATATATACAGGGGAGCAGATCCTGCACTTGTGGCCCGTTGCTGATGGCGATCCCCAGCAAAAATGCATACAGTGGAGGATGCCCGCAGCGGACCACAAGTACCACAACAGACATCCTACACAAGATGGCAATTATGTGGATGTGATAATCAATATAACAATGTAATAATATTCAGACGGACAGGCGCACTCTGCGGACTCACGGTGGAGGACACGTCTGAGCCCGAGCACTGCGCCAAGGCTTCTCAAGTAACTCGGGTCCTAGGATATGTCTGTGGGGCCAGGGCTGCGTGAAAAACAACGCTCATGTACGCAGACACATTGAAATGAATGGGTCCTGATTCAGTGCAGGCGCAATGTGTTCACGCACCCGCACAGAAAACTCGTGTGAAAGGGGCCATAGACTGTGGAGGAGACTCAGGAGAGGGAGGGGCTTCAGTGAGAGAGTGGTGCCTCAATAAGTGGGAGGAGCTTCAATGGGAGGGTGGAGCCTCAGTGTGATAATGGAACTTTGATAAAAGGGAGCCACAACAAGAAGGTGGAGCTTCGAGAGGGAGGAGCTTCAATGAGAGAGCAGTGCCTTGATAGGCTGGAGGAGCTTCAATAAAAGGTTGGGACCTCAATAAGAGGGTGGGGCTTAATTGAGAAGGAGGAGCTTCAGTGGAGCCTTAATAGGAAGGAGGAGCTGTAATAAAAGTGTGGAGCCACCACAAGATGGGGCCTTAAAGGGGTTGTCCAGTTTTTCACTAAGTGATGGCCTATTCTCAAGATCTCTGCTGGACAACCCCTTATGGGGAGGAGTCTGTTGGGGATTTCCGATCCCGCAGTTTGACCCTGGGTCACTGCTCTGCTTGTTGTGTCTGTGACGCAGGAGCTCGTGGGTCTGGTGGTGGCGGACTGTGAGGAGCTGCGCCATTCTACCGACGCCTCCATTCTGGAGGTCGGCTGTGGATCAGGAGCTGTGTCTTTGGCGTTACTCCGGAGGATCCCGCAGGTAATGACGCTTCCTATAGGGGTTTTCTCTGGGTTTTTGGGGTCTGGGCCCCCCTCATCTTGTCTGTTCTATAGGTGCACGTGATCGCCATAGATAAATCCGAAGCGGCGGTGAGTCTGACCCGGGATAACGCGGAGAGGTGAGTCCCTGAGATAGCGGGAGGCCGGGAAGCGGCGCGCCAGTCCTGACTCTACTCCTCCTTCCTCCAGGCTCGGCCTGCAGCACAGAATACACGTTCTCCAGCACGACCTACTGACCGGTGAGACGGGGCCCCCCGCAGGGCATTGTGGGGGCCACGGACAGCCTTCCTGATGGTGCACATATCAGGGGGTCACTCCCACTTCATGATGGAGTGATCTGCACAGTGCGGCCCCTCAGCATGCTGGGAGTTGTAGTTTCACAGGTTCCAGTCGATTATAGTAATAGTGCAGCCATATTGTCAGGCATTGTATGTGACCGCCTCTCTCACAATGCAGACCCCGTGGAGCGACTCCAGGACCTGGGACCGGTCTCTGCGGTGGTCAGTAACCCCCCCTATATATTCACAGAGGATATGCCTCGGCTGGAACCAGAGGTCCTCAGGTAGGTGCTCCTTGGACGTCTCCTTTCTCTAGGGGTGCAGGGCATCTGTGTAATATGGCGCCGTACATCCCTAGATATGAAGATCACTCAGCGTTAGACGGGGGTCTCGATGGGATGGACGTGATGAAGGGGATCCTGAACCTTGCACCACTTCTGCTGAAGGCCCGAGGGTAAGTGACCTTATATTGACCCCCGGGGCTGATAGGGGGGATTCAGGATCTCCATTATTTTCTGCTGATTTAATTTCCAGGGACGTCTTTCTGGAGGGGGATCCTCGGCATCCTGAAATGGTGAAAAAATGGCTGGAAGACCACCCCGAGGGGCGACTGCAGCTCCTGCAGATTGTGAAGGATTTCTGCGGCAAGTAGGTGCCTGGGAGCAAGGTATTCTGGGGGTCATTCACCAAACTGGGTGGAGCAGATAGATCAGCGCGTCAGGCGGTTGACCCCATATTGTGCCATGCTTGGCTTAAAAACCAAAAACCCCCCAGACGCGCTTTTCAGCGTTCGAGGGGGATCTGAATATGGCAGCTTTGGTATTACCCCACATCTCCCGCACAGAATTCCCTCCAGGTTGTATTAACCCCTTCTGCCCATCCTTGACTCTGCTTGGGCCAGAAGAGCGTCCCCCCACTGTGTGCGGAAAGGCCGGAATCGGAGTCATATAAAGGCTTCTGCAGAGCATTAGATATTAGGGGCCAGAAGCCTAAAAGGATGGACTCTCACCTATCCCCCATCGCTGCCGCTGCTTTACTCTCCCTGCCCCGGCTTGGTATGCCAGTAGTGCCAGGGATTGGTGGAGCGGGCCCTTACTGGCACTTGGGGTGTGTCGAGCCGCGGCGAGGGAGAGTTTCCGGTCACGTATTCCCATCTGGGACATTGATGGCATATTGCTAGGATCTGGCATCCATGTCAGGTAGGTGCAGCTCCCAATTCTGGGACCCCTAGAGTGAAGGCGAGCCCACCACACGTGCACAGCGCGCTCTCCATCATCACTGCGGGAGCTGAGCGAGCGCGGTCACCCCTCTATTCGCTGATGGAGAACTTCGGAACCCCAATAGCTGTGAACGGAGGGTGGTCTCGCATGCGCAGCTGCTATCTGTTCACTTCAGGGGTTCTGGAGATAGGAGCGGGTCAGAGACGTGGGACCCGAACCCATATGATGATGGCCTATGGTAGTGACGTGTCACCAGTGTCCCAGACGGGACGCCCCTCTGAGCCCCCGACACTGAGCTCTATTGCACTGGAGAAAAAAAATAGGTAAAAAGTCATTTAAAAAACACACATTTTTCCTTTACGTCCTATAAAAGCAATCATCAGACAATACCGCCACGTCGCCACGTTATTTCTCCTGCAGTGTGCACACTGTATGAATACACTGCAGGATCTGCGACGAGCTCCCTGCTTTTTTCTATCCCCACCACAAAAAAAGTTATAAAAGTTTTTCAATACCTTATCTGTACCCCAAAATGGTGTCCCTTACAATACAAGCCTCGTACGGCTGCACTGCGATAAAAGGTTCCGACCGCTGCAGCACGGGGGAGGGGGGGGAACAGGACGCTTGCATCTTTCCGTAAGTCCATCCAATCCTGGCTGACCACGAAAAGCCAAGGGGGGGCAACCCCTTTAAGTGATGCGCCATTTGTATTAACTGGAGACAAACATTTTTATATATTTTTTTTTTTGGGAGGATTTAAAGGGGTCCTCCAGTCTGTTGGGTTCCTGATGACGGGGGAGAAGTTGCACAGAGGGCCTGTTATCGCCCCGCGGCTCCAGTGTCTGACGTCTGCGTCTCCCATCCTCAGGCCTCGCTTTATCCATCTTCGGAGCGGCAGAGACGCAGCAAACGCCACGACAAGTCACATGACTACCTCCGTATCTCCGCTCCATGCTCCCGTTCACTGAGGACACAGGTGCATCATGGGAAGAGATGTGAAGTGATGTCTGACCCATAGATAGAAGAGGCCTCCGGTGAACCCCAGTGTCCCCCCTCCCAGGACCCCTCCCCACAGGACTCTCCATCTATCATATCTGGTCCTCTGTCTCACAAGTCCATGCACTGGAGATCTGTGGCTGTTTATGAATAGAATGCCAGAAGGAAGGTAAAGACTGACACACAGGGAGGACAGTGTGTGGGGGAGGGGCGGTGATTTAAAGGGGTTCTGCAGTTTTTTTAAACTGATGATCTATCCTCTGGATAAATCATCAGCATCTGATCGACGGGGATCCAACACCCGGGACCCCTGCCGATCAGCTGTTTGAGAAGGCAGGAGCGCCGCGTCCTTCTCGCTGTTTACTGCTTAGCCCCGCCCAGGCCATTGATACTAGTCGTGACGTCACTGAGTCTGCGGTAAACAGCGAGAAGGACGCGGCGCTCCTGCCTTCTCAAACAGCTGGTCGGCGGGGGTCCTGGGTGTCGGACCCCCGCCCATCAGATGCTGATGATCTATCCAGAGGATAGATCATCAGTTTAAACAAAGTGCAGAACCCCTTTAAATAAAATGTAGAATCGGATAATGGTGGAATAAACTGCTTTTTGAGAAAAGACGACCCGGGGATTAAAGTTTCTGGGTTTTATTAACAAGAAATCAACCTGCAGCACCTAGCCCCAATCAGAATAGTGGGCGGGGCTGTGACAACCTCTCAGACAGGACATACAGGCAGGTTGTCAGCAGTAATAGATGTTCCTGTAGTATAAGGTGTGAGGATCACATGTCATTATATCAGTGATGTCATCAGCAGGGGGCGGGGCTGTGACTACCTCTCAGACAGGATATACAGGCAGGTTGTCAGCAGTAATAGATGTTCCTGTAGTATAAGGGGTGAGGATCTCATGTCTGATCACATGTCATTATATCAGTGATGTCATCAGCAGGGGGCGGGGCTGTGACAACCTCTCGGACAGGATATACAGGCAGGTTGTCAGCAGTAATAGAGGTTCCTGTAGTATAAGGTGTGTGATCTCATGTCTGATCACATGTCATTATATCAGTGATGTCATCAGCAGGGGGCGGGGCTGTGACTACCTCTCAGACAGGATATACAGGCAGGTTGTCAGCAGTAATAGATGTTCCTGTAGTATAAGGGGTGTGATCTCATGTCTGATCACATGTCAGTATATCAGTGATGTCATCAGCAGGGGGCGGGGCTGTGACAACCTCTCAGACAGGATATACAGGCAGGTTGTCAGCAGTAATAGATGTTCCTGTAGTATAAGGTGTGTGATCTCATGTCTGATCACATGTCATTATATCAGTGATGTCATCAGCAGGGGGCGGGGCTGTGACTACCTCTCAGACAGGATATACAGGCAGGTTGTCAGCAGTAATAGAGGTTCCTGTAGTATAAGGTGTGTGATCTCATGTCTGATCACATGTCATTATATCAGTGATGTCATCAGCAGGGGGCGGGGCTGTGACTACCTCTCAGACAGGATATACAGGCAGGTTGTCAGCAGTAATAGATGTTCCTGTAGTATAAGGTGTGTGATCACATGTCATTATATCAGTGATGTCATCAGCAGGGGGCGGGGCTGTGACAACCTCTCAGACAGGATATACAGGCAGGTTGTCAGCAGTAATAGATGTTCCTGTAGTATAAGGGGTGTGATCTCATGTCTGATCACGTCAGTATATCAGTGATGTCATCAGCAGGGGGCGGGGCTGTGACAACCTCTCAGACAGGATATACAGGCAGGTTGTCAGCAGTAACAGATGTTCCTGTTCTGAATCAGAAGGTCGCACGAAGGAGAAACCACTGTTATAATGGGGGGATATGGATTCTGGTGGAGTAGTCTTTATTACCAGTACCTGCAGACTTGTAGGCCCCTCCCCCGCAGCAGCCGCCTGTAGTCCTCCCCTCCATATCCATCATCCTTTCCGTCCCTCCTTCATCCATTGTCATTTCCTAGAAGCCGGGGAGACGCGGTGCCTCCAGTTCTGGAGATCTTTCCAGGAATCTGGCAATGAGTGATGAGGGAGGAAGTTGTCAGACGCTCCCTAATCCTCCATCCCACTCCTGGTATTGTATGCAGGGGTGCGTCCTGTATGACACTGTGGATTGTCAGCTCTGTGGACGAGGTTCTGTTGCATGTGATTGACCTGAACCTCCACCGCACGTGTAGATGGGAGGACAGGAATCTCCGTGTCCACCAGCGACTTCGCTGCGATAATCTCCGCAATACCCGCGCTGAATCACTTGCTTCCATTTGCCGATTATTGTTGCCAGTTCCTCATTCTGTCAGGATCTCAGCTTGCTGTCACTGGATGGAAACATCATTTTTCACAGAGCATTTTCTACACTGGATACAACTGTAACAAACACTCAGCTTTGAGAAGTATTAGATCAGGACAGGGTTTCAGCCTCCTATTCAGTGACAACAAACAGAGATCTTGGTGAAGATTTCACACACAAAGTGTTGCAGAATTTATAAAGCTCTATTTACCTCGGACTACTTCAGTCTACTGCAGCCAGTCATTGAGCGCTGCGGTCTTGTGCCGTGCCCCACTGAGGGCCGTGATTGGCTGCAGCAGTCACATGACCCCTTTAATCTGGTTCTGATAGTTCAGAAAGTCCGATTGTCTGCTCCTGGTGCATGTCACTGATAAACGGCCACATGTTGGACAAAGCCCCTCCATTCTTGGGAGCAGTGGGGTCCCCCCGTTCTCCCCCTTATCTCAGTGCAGTGAGACATCCCACCATGGGATGACCCGGCATGTTGACCCCTGCCGCTATATTGCCCCCTTGGGGGCGCTGTGTCACGGTGTGCCCTCACTATGTGCCTAAGGGGTGACTGTTCTGGGCCTTATTGGCAGGTGAAGGGTTAAGCTGATTGTGTTCACACTGATACATTGTATCCCTGTGTAGATACTCTACAGATTGTCATCTGTTTTTAGTCACCACCATCCTCCGCCCGCTGACAGAACGCAGGGCTTTGGAGGCATTGTGTCAGTTCCCAGGAAAACATGAGGGATTTTCCGTGCCTCCGTCTTCCCTGGAAGAGGCACCTGCAGGCGCTGTGATTGGCTGCGCTGCCCTTACAGGCCCCGCCCTCGGCTTTATCAAGATTTCTTAGAAAGGACCTAGTTCCAGAGAAATGAAGGCGGAGGAGGAGGAGGGTGGTAGTCACCGCTCAGGCGCATTATAACATCACGCCTGCATTTAATACGTTTTTCTGTGGAACACATTTCCTGGCGTTCAGGGCCACGGTGGGACAAATAACAAGCCCCAATCATCTGTACCGCAGCACCCCTGCAGAGTAATGTCCCCAGTCTGTTATCAGCCATTTCAGGCCGGGGAGAGGACGACTGTAGGACAGGAGAATACAGTCTATTGCTCCCTGTTATCAGCCATTTCAGGGGAGAGGATGACTGTAGGACAGGATAATACAATCTATTACCCCATGTTATCAGCCATTTCAGGGGAGAGGATGACTGTAGGACAGGAGAATACAGTCTATTGCCCCCTGTTATCAGCCATTTCAGAGTAGAGGATGACTGTAGGACAGGAGAATACAATCTATTGCTCCCTGTTATCAGCCATTTCAGGGGAGAGGATGACTGTAGGACAGGAGAATACAGTCTATTGCCCCCTGTTATCAGACATTTCAGGGGAGAGGATGACTGTAGGACAGGAGAATACAATCTATTGCTCCCTGTTATCTGCCATTTCAGGGGAGAGGATGACTGTAGGACAGGAGAATACAGTCTATTGCCCCCTGTTATCAGCCATTTCAGGGGAGAGGATGACTGTAGGACAGGATAATACAATCTATTACCCCATGTTATCAGCCATTTCAGGGGAGAGGATGACTGTAGGACAGGAGAATACAGTCTATTGCCCCCTGTTATCAGCCATTTCAGAGGAGAGGATGACTGTAGGACAGGAGAATACAATCTATTGCTCCCTGTTATCAGCCATTTCAGGGGAGAGGATGACTGTAGGACAGGAGAATACAGTCTATTGCCCCCTGTTATCAGACATTTCAGGGGAGAGGATGACTGTAGGACAGAATACAGTCTATTGTCCCCTGTTATCTGCCATTTCAGGGGAGAGGATGACTGTAGGACAGGAGAATACAGTCTATTGCTCCCTGTTATCAGCCATTTCAGGGGAGAGGATGACTGTAGGACAGGAGAATACAGTCTATTGCTCCCTGTTATCTGCCATTTCAGGGGAGAGGATGACTGTAGGACAGGAGAATACAGTCTATTGCTCCCTGTTATCAGCCATTTCAGGGGAGAGGATGACTGTAGGACAGGAGAATACAGTCTATTGCTCCCTGTTATCAGCCATTTCAGGGGAGAGGATGACTGTAGGACAGGAGAATACAGTCTATTGCCCCCTGTTATCAGACATTTCAGGGGAGAGGATGACTGTAGGACAGGAGAATACAATCTATTGCCCCCTGTTATCAGCCATTTCAGGGGGAGGATGACTGTAGGACAGGAGAATACAGTCTATTGCTCCCTGTTATCAGCCATTTCAGGGGAGGGGATGACTGTAGGACAGGAGAATACAATCTATTGCTCCCTGTTATCAGCCATTTCAGGGGAGAGGATGACTGTAGGACAGGAGAATACAATCTATTGCTCCCTGTTATCTGCCATTTCAGGGGGAGGATGACTGTAGGACAGGAGAATACAGTCTATTGCTCCCTGTTATCAGCCATTTCAGGGGAGAGGATGACTGTAGGACAGGAGAATACAGTCTATTGCTCCCTGTTATCAGCCATTTCAGGGGAGAGGATGACTGTAGGACAGGAGAATACAGTCTATTGCCCCCTGTTATCAGACATTTCAGGGGAGAGGATGACTGTAGGACAGGAGAATACAATCTATTGCTCCCTGTTATCAGCCATTTCAGGGGAGAGGATGACTGTAGGACAGGAGAATACAATCTATTGCTCCCTGTTATCTGCCATTTCAGGGGGAGGATGACTGTAGGACAGGAGAATACAGTCTATTGCTCCCTGTTATCAGCCATTTCAGGGGAGAGGATGACTGTAGGACAGGAGAATACAGTCTATTGCTCCCTGTTATCAGCCATTTCAGGGGAGAGGATGACTGTAGGACAGGAGAATACAGTCTATTGCCCCCTGTTATCAGACATTTCAGGGGAGAGGATGACTGTAGGACAGGAGAATACAATCTATTGCCCCCTGTTATCAGCCATTTCAGGGGGAGGATGACTGTAGGACAGGAGAATACAATCTATTGCTCCCTGTTATCAGCCATTTCAGGGGAGAGGATGACTGTAGGACAGGAGAATACAGTCTATTGCTCCCTGTTATCAGCCATTTCAGGGGAGAGGATGACTGTAGGACAGGAGAATACAGTCTATTGCCTCCTGTTATCAGCCATTTCAGAGTAGAGGATGACTGTAGGACAGGAGAATACAGTCTATTGCCCCCTGTTATCAGCCATTTCAGGGGGAGGATGACTGTAGGACAGGAGAATACAATCTATTGCTCCCTGTTATCAGCCATTTCAGGGGAGAGGATGACTGTAGGACAGGAGAATACAGTCTATTGCTCCCTGTTATCAGCCATTTCAGGGGAGAGGATGACTGTAGGACAGGAGAATACAGTCTATTGCCCCCTGTTATCAGCCATTTCAGGGGAGAGGATGACTGTAGGACAGGAGAATACAGTCTATTGCCTCCTGTTATCAGCCATTTCAGGGGGGGAGAGGATGACTGTAGGACAGCAGAATACAGTCTATTGCCCCCTGTTATCAGCCATTTCAGGGGAGAGGATGACTGTAGGACAGAAGAATACAGTCTATTGCCCCCTGTTATCAGCCATTTCAGGGGAGAGGATGACTGTAGGACAGGAGAATACAGTCTATTGCCCCCTGTTATCAGACATTTCAGGGGAGAGGATGACTGTAGGACAGGAGAATACAGTCTATTGCCCCCTGTTATCAGACATTTCAGGGGAGAGGATGACTGTAGGACAGGAGAATACAGTCTATTGCCCCCTGTTATCAGCCAGGGAGAGGATGACTGTAGGACAGGAGAATACAGTCTATTGTCCCCTGTTATCAGCCATTTCAGAGGAGAGGATGACTGTAGGACAGGAGAATACAGTCTATTGCTCCCTGTTATCAGCCATTTCAGGGGAGAGGATGACTGTAGGACAGGAGAATACAGTCTATTGCCCCCTGTTATCAGACATTTCAGGGGAGAGGATGACTGTAGGACAGGAGAATACAATCTATTGCCCCCTGTTATCAGCCATTTCAGGGGGAGGATGACTGTAGGACAGGAGAATACAATCTATTGCTCCCTGTTATCAGCCATTTCAGGGGAGAGGATGACTGTAGGACAGGAGAATACAGTCTATTGCTCCCTGTTATCAGCCATTTCAGGGGAGAGGATGACTGTAGGACAGGAGAATACAGTCTATTGCCTCCTGTTATCAGCCATTTCAGAGTAGAGGATGACTGTAGGACAGGAGAATACAGTCTATTGCCCCCTGTTATCAGCCATTTCAGGGGGAGGATGACTGTAGGACAGGAGAATACAATCTATTGCTCCCTGTTATCAGCCATTTCAGGGGAGAGGATGACTGTAGGACAGGAGAATACAGTCTATTGCTCCCTGTTATCAGCCATTTCAGGGGAGAGGATGACTGTAGGACAGGAGAATACAGTCTATTGCCCCCTGTTATCAGCCATTTCAGGGGAGAGGATGACTGTAGGACAGGAGAATACAGTCTATTGCCTCCTGTTATCAGCCATTTCAGGGGGGGAGAGGATGACTGTAGGACAGCAGAATACAGTCTATTGCCCCCTGTTATCAGCCATTTCAGGGGAGAGGATGACTGTAGGACAGAAGAATACAGTCTATTGCCCCCTGTTATCAGCCATTTCAGGGGAGAGGATGACTGTAGGACAGGAGAATACAGTCTATTGCCCCTGTTATCAGACATTTCAGGGGAGAGGATGACTGTAGGACAGGAGAATACAGTCTATTGCCCCCTGTTATCAGACATTTCAGGGGAGAGGATGACTGTAGGACAGGAGAATACAGTCTATTGCCCCCTGTTATCAGCCAGGGAGAGGATGACTGTAGGACAGGAGAATACAGTCTATTGTCCCCTGTTATCAGCCATTTCAGAGGAGAGGATGACTGTAGGACAGAAGAATACAGTCTATTGCCCCCTGTTATCAGCCATTTCAGGGGAGAGGATGACTGTAGGACAGGAGAATACAATCTATTGCCCCCTGTTATCAGCCATTTCAGGGGAGAGGATGACTGTAGGACAGGAGAATACAGTCTATTGCCCCCTGTTATCAGCCATTTCAGGGGAGAGGATGACTGTAGGACGGGAGAATACAGTCTATTGCTCCCTGTTATCAGCCATTTCAGGGGAGAGGATGACTGTAGGACAGGAGAATACAGTCTATTGCCCCCTGTTATCAGCCATTTCAGGGGAGAGGATGACTGTAGGACAGGAGAATACAGTCTATTGCTCCCTGTTATCAGACATTTCAGGGGAGAGGATGACTGTAGGACAGGAGAATACAGTCTATTGCCTCCTGTTATCAGCCATTTCAGGGGAGAGGATGACTGTAGGACAGGAGAATACAATCTATTGCCCCCTGTTATCAGCCATTTCAGGGGAGAGGATGACTGTAGGACAGGAGAATACAGTCTATTGCTCCCTGTTATCAGCCATTTCAGGGGAGAGGATGACTGTAGGACAGGAGAATACAGTATATTGCTCCCTGTTATCAGACATTTCAGGGGAGAGGATGACTGTAGGACAGGAGAATACAGTCTATTGCCTCCTGTTATCAGCCATTTCAGGGGGGAGGATGACTGTAGGACAGGAGAATACAGTCTATTGCCTCCTGTTATCAGCTATTTCAGGGGAGAGGATGACTGTAGGACAGGAGAATACAGTATATTGCTCCCTGTTATCAGCCATTTCAGAGGAGAGGATGACTGTAGGACAGGAGAATACAGTCTATTGCCCCCTGTTATCAGCCATTTCAGAGGAGAGGATGACTGTAGGACAGGAGAATACAGTCTATTGCCCCCTGTTATCAGCCATTTCAGGGGAGAGGATGACTGTAGGACAGGAGAATACAGTCTATTGCCCCCTGTTATCAGCCATTTCAGGGGAGAGGATGACTGTAGGACAGGAGAATACAGTCTATTGCTCCCTGTTATCAGCCATTTCAGGGGAGAGGATGACTGTAGGACAGGAGAATACAGTCTATTGCTCCCTGTTATCAGCCATTTCAGAGGAGAGGACGACTGTAGTGTTTTTCATTGGGATAACTGACAGAAGTATAGAGACCCCTATGATGACTACTTTATATCACGTATCTCCCAGGCTTAGACCCTTCTATATGTGACTGATATCAGCCTCTCCGCTTGTAACGCTCCTGGTCTAAGTTTGGGATTTTAGGATAGTGGCCCTTTATATGCAGGTGAGGCGAGGAGGACAGCAATACTACTAGCGGTGAGGGTATTTAGCCTGGTGGCCCCTGCTGTGTTGGGGACCCCGGGTGCAGGGTGGCTGTGGGCGTCCTCTGTACAGCTGCCCAGCGCCCGTAGCTCTCCTCCTCGTTCTGTCTCTGCTCAGTTTCTCAGAAAGCCTCGGCAGAACGTTTCCTGGTAAAGCCTGTGTTCTGACGGGGGAGGGGAGAAATATTTGTGTCTGTAAAGTGTAACCCTGCCTAAGGGCTGAATGCGGAGGACACATTGTCAGCAGGGAGTGTGGAAGAGCGAGTGTGACACAGAGGAAGGATCAGCGAGAAGGCCATGTCACCCCTAATCCTCCAGCAAGGTCACCCCAGAAAATAGCAGTCCCACAGTCGTCAAAGTGTGACAGTCTGTTCAGTCTATCTGTCCCTGGGAAAGCTGGGTGACAAACCATATGGCTGCCAATGTGACCCGGGCACTCAGCTTTCCTGGAGTCTCCCTAATTTTACAGTAAGCACAGGTCAGGAGCCTGGGAAAGCTGAGTAATGTTACTGCATAGGCGTCCAGGGCAGGAGGGGACCGAGGAATGTCTAGTGCCTTCCTAATATGCTTTGCCGTGCATCTGAGAGCTCTGGATGAGCGATGGATCAGCAATTTACCGGAGGTGTAAACCTTAAAAAGGACAATAAAGTATCAACTGCAGGAAGCTACAACTACTGTTAGGTTGATACATTGTTGCAATGTGTCACTTTCAGTTTGTTAACCCTTAGTGACGCAGGGGCGACCAGCATTTTTACAGTCCTACTTATGTGCACTTCATGTTTCACTCGCCCGAGCTGAAGGATTTCTACGGATGCCCCCTTTAAGTGAGACGCATTCTTGGAAAATTCCTTTTGTTCTATCAGTGGATGTTGTATGAATCATGGAAAATCCCAGTGACTGCCCAGTTCACTCCAGTGCTGAGGAATGCATTGGTGAACGGACACAGCCACATGGTGGGAGTTGTAGTTCCAGCTCAGTGGTTATAGATGCGGCCGGTGCAGTCTGAAATGCTGCAATAATAACATTAATGTACGACCGTTACATGAGCAAAATATAAACGGTAAAGTCATTAGCGGCTCTGTATATCTGCCTCTGGGAAAGCTGGATAATAACCAATATGGCCGCCTTACAACTCCGCTGGAGGTTGTTGGCACCCAGTTATGTAGCCTTGCAGGGGAGGGGTAGTATCATTATATAACCGGTCACAAGCATGCTGAGCGTCGGCCCCTTTAACGGAGGCCATATTGTCTGTCATCCATCTTTTCTCAGAGACAGGTATAACAGAAACTTGGCCATAGAGGGAAGGGCCTTTAAATAATCGGGGATTAAAAAGACACGTTGAGCACATTAGTAAGAAATGCGATTTATTGTCATCGCCCGAAGTCCTCGCAGCATAACCACCAAAGTGCAGCCCCGCGCCTTATCAGGGGGCAGCAGACGTGTCATCCGGCGTCCACAGTAGACTGAGCCCTGACGGTGACCAGTCAGCGACTACGCCCAGCAAACAAGTCCAGACAATAGCCGGGCCGCTCACAGGTATAATCCACGGCTGGCACCAGTCCGATGACAGTGAGGGGGCAGCTGAACCCCGCAGCGACTGCTGGGGGAATCCTCTGCTCATAATAAATACGTGATTATTTACAATCCTGGACGTACGGCGCCCTCAGCGGGAAATGTATCGACAGTCCTGCCCTGCGAGGATCAGAGCCTGAATGGGTAGCCCTGCAGGTACTGCACCATCCTTCTGGGCAGAGGCAGGTCTGTGAGGTCTGCGCCCGGGGCCACACTGCGGTTTATCTGTAGGCGGCACAGGTGCTGCAGGCTCGGACTCTCTCCGCTCTGATGCAGGGGTCGTAGAAGCTTGAGGTGCACGGCAGCTGGCTCTTTAAGGGAGGCGGGTGCGGGGGGCGACTGGCTGTCGGGGTCCTTCGAGCTCTCGGAGCTGCAGGACGAGACGTAATATTGTACCAGGCTGACGACGTCAGGGAAGGAGAGGATCCGAGGCTTAGACAGCCAGTTAGAGTCCAGGCGGAAGAGACTGTCTGAGTACTCGATGCGAACGTTGGTGGGCCCCCGGTTCGTCCGGACGGACAACGTGAAGAGGTAACTGGGGTGAGTGCTGTCCCGCACCAGGAAGACGCCTTCTGCCATCTTCTGGAGTCTCTGTTTGGCCTCTGTGGCTGTAATCGGCCCCCAGTACCAACCTGAGCGAGGGAGAGAGAGACACAACATGTAGTAATGTCCGGCCGAAACCCCCCCAAATATCTGTCCCTGAGGCGCTATCTGGTTCTGGGAAAGCTGGATGGGAGGAAGCTTCTGCCGGGGTTGTCACTCAGCTTTTCCAGGCTCCTGAATAGTAGATGCATCCAGTCAGGTGGTGATACATCCAAAAACTGCGCCAAACTGGGCAGATTTACCAATCACGGCTTCGGAAAAGCTGAATGACCACCCTTGTGGAGCTGAGGATTTGTAACAGGTGGACGGATGATGGGAGGATTCTCCAGCGAAAGACCCGAAATTCTGAAAAATGCGTACGGAAAAATAAACCTCCTCGAACAGATGCCGTGAAATCAACGAAAGTCGGACGTTCTCCACTCGCTGCAGTCAGGAACGTCGCGATTCTCAGGGAGTTTCTCAGGATTGTCATTCATTTTAGTTAATTTACTTCCTTTTTTTTTTTTATTTTTAAATCTGGGATTTTTGGGGTTAACTTTCAAAGCGAACTTTCTGCCGCGTTCCGTCTAACGTCGCAGCTCCTGAATTTCGAGTTTCGTCTCGTGCTCCATCTTTGTGACCGTAGCTGCTCGCGTCTATGAGTTTACGGAAAAATACAGAGACCGTTACCAGGTCAAATGCGTCAGCGAATATTAAAGCGGAAATAACGCTGAATTATCCGTTCATTTATTCTGTTTATTTTGTGGCTTTTTAAAACATTCTTTGAAACACGTCAGAAGACAAAGGGCTCTTAATGTTCCATTAGACCACAAGTTTTAGCGCCCGCCCGTTTTCCGTATTCTAATTCTTTTTTTTTTTAGCTTAAAGCGCCAAAGTGCGTCATGTCACATCCACGCCAGATGTCACCTCTTCCATCCAGTATATATGATGACTACACTACAATATACGGAACAGCATCACAAAGTAGGTGTGGGAAAGAGTTAACTGTCACTTAAAGGGTCACCCCGTTTCTAAGAATGCTACCGTTCCTTTAAAGAGACCAAGCCCCTCCCCCCTGCAGTGTTTCTGGGGTCTTACCTGATTCTCGGAGGTAGCAGAACGTCTTGGCGATGCAGAGCAGGTCTTCCTCTGGGTCCCTGACCACGTTCTGGGGGGGTGGCGGAGACGGCTCTGTCGTCCTTGGGGGCACCTCGGGAGCATTGGGCGAGTGCCCCGGACAGGCTGGAGGGTCCAGGGGGTGCATGACTTGGTCGACTGCAAAGCCCGGGACCCCCACACAGGATGAGGGTCGACAAACCCTTTGCTCGGCCAACAGGCTCTGTGGACTGAAATAGAAGGAGACGTTACACACGCGCAGGAGGAGAGGAGTTTAGTGCATCAGAGGCTATAGATTTCTACACATGACGCGCGGCGTCCAACAGGGCACCACAATAACCGGAGACGCGTCACGCTCTGCGGAACGGATCAGCTTTTTCGAAATAACGGATAATAAGGCGTCTTACCCTCTCACACAAAGAATCATATCCGTCCAGGAAGAGCGGAAAGGCATGAGGTGGCACCGCAGCGACGGCTCAGTACCGGGCAAGGGGGCGAACGTCCAAAAAGAAAAGCCTCGTCAGTAAATAGTTTTGTGACGGCGTGCGATGTGTCCTCTCCGAGCGGATCGCTGCTATCAAACCCGTGCAGCCGCCGCCGCCTCTGCGTCTATATATAGTGGCATTGGGTGTGTGTTGTCCCAGCGTAACAGCAGAACTTGGCTAATCTATTTCCAAGAACTTTCCAGGAAAAATGGGCCGAACTATGTAAATCCACCAATGGCTGGGGGCCGGAGGAGGAGGGGCCCCGTTCCTGCAGCCAACCCCAGGGGCCGGAGAAGGAGTGGCCCCCAGCCCTGGGAGAGGTCTGCACTGCCTGCTGCTGTCCTCAGACGAGATAGGAAGTGCTGCAGGGAAGGGGTTAAACCGGTCTCTGCCAGCCCTGGAAGGGTTAATGCTCTGCTTTTTGCCCCCCCTTTTGCATTTCCAGGGAATTGATGTGATTCCAGAAATTCCTCTGTGCTTCCCTGCAGTCATGACGCGGTGACACAGGCAGGGCAGCCTATATTTAGAGGGGCAGGCAGCGGAAGTGGCCTCATGTCTCCTTCCATGGGGGTGCCTCATACAGGGCATGACCACCGATGACGTCACGTCATTGTAGATGATGTCATCACGCTCTGAAGGATCTGCCATCGATAGGAGATCAGATTGTGACCTCTATGGGGACAGGTGCTGACGTGACGGCCATCTCCGTACTGCGCCGTGGAATATGGTGGCGCCATATAAGAATAAGTAATCTGTTATCCGGATTTGGGATCGCACCGCTACACCGCGCACTTACAGCTCTGCTGCTCCCCTGTGTTAAGCTTGAAGGGGTTCTCCACTTTGTACAGTCCCGACCTACTAGAAGGGACCTTTTATAATAAACCAATCGCAAAGTCTCCCCTCACAGGGACCCCCAGGACCTTCTGTAATCTGTGCAGTTAGTGTTCAGTCTCCCTGCAGCGCCCCCGGAGGAGGAATGAGGCATTACACAGTGCGCGGACAGTCAGTGCAGGATAGAGAAGGGGGATTCATGAAGGCGGCCCCCTGTCCAGTAAACAGATGTGGGTGACCAATGTTAGACCCCTCAGCCAATGAGAAGAATGAGTGTCCCGTGACAAAAAGGTCAATTTTTGAGGAGTCAGGTAGGCGGAGCATATCCTGGATTAGTCTTATAGTGGGTACAGTTGTGCCCATCAGATTTGATATAAGGAGCCTCAGAGACGGATCCCCTTTAATCTGATCATAGCCCCCTCCCCCATTTCATTGCGTTATTTAGAAAATTTATATTTCCTGTAGACTGAAAAGAGGTGGAGAGGCGTGATTCCGGTGCCTTGCAGCACTGGGGTCCTGGGTTAGAATCCGACAAAGGACAACAGCTGCATGGAGTTTGTATGTTCTCCCTGTGTTTGCGTGGGTTTTCTCCAACACGCCAAAGACAGACTGATAGGGACCTTAGATTGTATCGCCCTCTGGTGTCTGTTAGAATGTATCGCCCTCTGGTGTCTGTTAGAATGTATCGCCCTCTGGTGTCTGTTAGAATGTATCGCCCTCTGGTGTCTGTTAGACTGTATCGCCCTCTGGTGTCTGTTAGACTGTATCGCCCTCTGGTGTCTGTTAGACTGTATCGCTCTCTGGTGTCTATTAGAATGTATCGCCCTCTGGTGTCTATTAGAATGTATCGCCCTCTGGTGTCTGTTAGACTGTATCGCCCTCTGGTGTCTGTTAGAATGTATCGCCCTCTGGTGTCTGTTAGACTGTATCGCCCTCTGGTGTCTGTTAGACTGTATCGCCCTCTGGTGTCTGTTAGCCTGGGATCTGAAAGCTACTGCCAGGAGTCCATACAGACACAGAGGCTATGACAATACAATCAACAAGAGTGGAAGAAAACTGCTGAATCTGTGTCGGAGTCTAGGGCTCTACAGTCTGAATGGCCGCACCAAGGGAGACTCTCTGGGAAGATGCACACTAATCTCCCATGTACAGTAGGTAAGACTACACACAGACATGAACCCCACAGACATCAACGCCTTCACAATCACCCCACAAACACACCTGTCAGACCACAGCCAACTACTGCTCTATATCAAAACCCCATCAGACCGGTCTGTACAACCTCCCACCATCATTTAAATGGTCCAGACAGTCTACCACAACCTACAGAGAGGTAGCCAACAGACCTGACATCAAAGAACGGTTTGTAAACTTCCACAACACCACCTATGTACTAAGTCCCCAAGGGGTGAACCGAGCAGCAGAGGACCTCCAAAGAATATTACACATCATCGCAGAAACCTCTAACATCAAAAAAGTCACCCACCGAAAATCAGCCAATATACAGCCTAATAAATGGTTTGATAGAGAATGCCGAACTCTAAGGAACGCCCTGCGAACAGCTTCAAATAAAAAACACAGAGACCCTGACAATATTGATCTGAGGAGCACTTATGGGGCCCCTACAGAAAAACTGCAAACAAATCCTGAGAAAGAAGAAACAAGACTTCATCTCCAGAAACTTGCAACAACTGGAAGAGGCTCTTCAGGAAAACTCTTTCTGGGAAACCTGGAATCAAATCGGCTCAGGATCCAAGAAAACCAATCTCCACATCCAAAATGGCAATATCTGGCTCAACTACTTCAAGAGCCTGTACAAAGACATTCCAAATGAGGAGCTGAGTGTGGAACAAAATCACATCATCCAAAGACTCAATGAAATGGAGGAAGCAATCAAAGATTACCAAAACCCCCTAGACACACCCATGACACCCCAAGAAATAGCTGAGAAAATCCAAGACCTGCGATGTAAAAGATCCAGTGGGATGGATGGAATCCTTCCAGCGATGATAAAACACAGTTCTCCAGAGGTACATGCCGCAATATGGAAGGTCTTCAACCTGGCCCTGAGTGTTGGGCACTACCCTGATGTATGGAACCAAGGCCTCATAACACCCATCCATAAGAGTGGAGACCAGTATGACCCGGCCAACTACAGAGGAATCTGTGTCAGCAGCACGCTGGGAAAACTGTTCAATAGTATTCTGAACAGAAGGATCCTCACCTTCCTGACACAGCGTAATGTCCTCCACAGAAGCCAAGCCGGGTTCATGCCAAACCATCGCACTACAGATCACATCTATACCCATCTCATCAAGAACCATGTCCACAATACAAAGCACGGGAAGATATTTGCCTGCTTTGAAGGCCTTTGACTCCGTGTGGCACCCAGGTCTGTTCCTCAAACTACTGGAGAGTGGAATAGGAAGGAAGACTTATGAGGTCATCAAGAGCTCCTATACTGAGAACACCTGCAGCATAAAGATGAATGGGAGAAGAACAGAGTACTTCCAGCAGGCTCGGGGAGTTAGACAGGGCTGCAGTCTAAGTCCAACTCTGTTCAACATTTACATCAATGAGCTGGCTGCAGCCCTAGAATCCTCCTCAGCACCAGGACTGGTCCTACATGACACAGCGGTGAAGTTCCTGTTGTATGCAGATGATCTCCTATTACTGTCACCAACAGAGAGAGGCCTATAAGACAGCCTGGAAGTCCTGGAGAAGTACAGTGCGGCATGGGCACTACCCATCAACGCAAAGAAAACAAAGGTCATGGTTTTCCAGAGGAAGAACACAAAAATCAAGAGTTCTTCCCTTACACTAAACAGCTGCACTGTGGAGGAGTCCAACTGCTATACATACCTCGGCCTAGATATGAACCAAACAGGAAGCTTCAAGCCAGCCATAGAGGCCCTGAGAGACAAGACGTGTAGAACCTTCTATGCCATTAGGAGACGACTGTACAAAATAAAGCCATCTGTGAGAGTCTGGCTTAAAATATTTGACAGCGTCATCACCCCAATCCTCCTCTATGGCAGTAAAGTATGGGGCCCCATCATCTATCCAGAGCAAACCAAATGGGATTCCAGCCCAACAGAAACATTCCACCTGGAATTCTGCAAACACCTCCTCCAGGTTCATTGGAGCACTTCTAACAAGGCTTTCCGGGCTGAGCTGGGAAGATTTCCTTTACTTCTTGCTATCATATTGGAACCACCTACAGAACAGCAGCCCTAACTCATACCACCATAAAGCCCTACTGGCCAACAAGGACCACTCCAAACCATGTGGGCTGCAAAAACTGATCTCCACCCTGTCCATCCAAAGCTCCCATACACACGGCCTAAGAAAATACCAAATAAAGGATGTAATGAATAAAGGATTCTAAAGAAAACTATGTCAGAGAATGGAGAAATGAGATAGCAAACTCCAAGAAACTCACCGTCTACCAATCACCGCAGAGAGAAGACAAACTGGCCCCATACCTGGAGATACTACAAGAGCCCAAAGACAGACAAGTCCTGAGCCGGTACAGACTGAGCGCCCACAGCTTGGAGACGGGGCGGCACAGACAGACCTACAAGCCGCGGGAGAGCAGACGGTGCCAGCAGTGTGACCAGGGGGCCCTGGAGGATGAGGGCCACTTCCTGCTACAATGCCCCAAGTACTCAGCGCTGAGGGACACTCACTTTCAGAGACTCTCCACTCTCATCCCAGACTTCACCTCTATGGAAGAGAAGAGGAGACTCCACATTGTGCTGGGAGAAGAGGAGCCGATGGTGAGAATAGCTGTACAATATGTCACAGGATGTCACCGACTGAGAGGACCATAAGAGACCCCGGACCGCTAAACCCCCAACACGGACTCACCCTTCCCCCCCCCCCGTTATATCATCCCTCAACCCTGAATATGTCCCCCGGATTTACCCATTACCCCATATCATCGCCCCCACCAATCCACCCCCAAAAATCCTTAAATGCTTTGGCAATGCTAAAATCATGTACTTGGTCCTGCCAATAAAGCTTATTTTGAATTTGACTGTATCGCCCTCTGGTGTCTGTTAGACTGTATCGCCCTCTGGTGTCTGTTAGACTGTATCGCCCTCCAGTGGTTCATGAGGGAGAGACAAGAGAAGAAAATCCCTGGCATCGTTCACACTTCTCTTGTTTTCTTATCTGTTTTTTGTTGCCAAAATTGTAATTGGATCTAAACCAAAAAAGAAGGAAAGGCGGCCATAAGACTGGAGGAGAGGATTCATTATGTCTTATTACATGTGACGCTTACTGATTCTGTCTGCTGGGGTCCACAGAGGTCAGAGCAGGAGTAGGGTGAGGATGGAGGCAATAGTGGGGTTGGTCGGGAGAGGTGAGGTGGAGGCAATAGTAAGGCGGTAGGGTGAGGATGGAGGCAATAGTGGGGTTGGTCGGGAGAGGTGAGGTGGAGGCAATAGTGAGGCGGTAGGGTGAGGATGGAGGCAATAGTGGGGTTGGTTGGGTGAAGTGGAGGCAGGATTGGGGTGGTAGGGTGAGGATGGAGGCAATAGTGGGGTTGGTTGGGTGAAGTGGAGGCAGGAGTGGGGTGGTAGGGTGAGGATGGAGGCAATAATGGGGTTGGTCGAGAGAGGTGAGGTGGAGGCAGTAGTTGGGTGGCAGGGTGAGGTGGAGGCAGGAGTGTGGCAGTAGGGTGATGTGGATGCCTGGAGTGGGGTTTTCCGGTGAGGTGGAGGCCGGTAGTGGGGTTGGTCGAATGGGGTGGAGACTGGAAGTGGGGCAGTAGGGTGAGGTGTAGGCAGGAGTGGGGTGGTCAGGTGAGATGAAGGCAGGAGCTGGTTGGTAAGGTGAGGTGAAGGCAGATGTCAGTTGGTGAGGTGAAAGCAAGAGTGGGGCAGTATGGTGAGGTGGAGCTAAAGGGTGAAACAGAGACAGGAGTGGGGCAGTAGGATGAGGTGGAGGCAATAGTGGGGTTCGTCGGGGGAAGTAGAGATGGGACTGTTGAGTGGGGTGGAGGCAGTAGTAGAGTGATAGGGATAGGCGGAGACAGGAGTGGGGCGGTAGGGTGAGGCGGAGGCCAGGAGTGTGGTTGTTGAGGGTAGGTAAGGTTGGTAATATTGAGTGGGGTGAAGGCAAGAGAGGGGTGATAGGGTGAGGAGGAGGCAATAGTGGGGTTGGTCAGGTGAGGTGGAAGCAGGAATGGGGCAGCAGGATGAGGTAGAGGCTGTGGTATACTGGGGTGGTAGGGGGAGCTGTAGACAGGAGTGGGGCAGTAGGGTGACGAGGCAGGAGTGGGGTGGTCGAGGGAGGTAAAAGCAGGAGTTGGGTGAGGTGGAAGTACGAGTGGGGCATTAGGGTGAGATAGAGGCAATAGTGGAGTGGGGCAGTAGGGTGAGGAGGAGGCAGGATTGGGGCGGTAGGGTGAGGTAGAGGCCAGAGTGGGGCGGTAGGGTAAGGAGGAGGCCAGAGTGGGGTGGTAGGGTGAGTTGGATGCAGGAGTGGGGCGGTAGGGTGAGGAGGAGGCAGGAGTAGGGTGAGGTGGGGCGGTAGGGTGAGGAGGAGGCAGGAGTGGGGTGGTAGGGTGAGGTGGGGCGGTAGGGTGAGGAGGAGGCAGGAGTGGGGTGGTAGGGTGAGGTGGAGGCAGGAGTAGGGTGAGGAGGAGACAGGAGTGGGGTGGTAGGGTGAGGTGGAGGCAGGAGTGGGGCGGTAGGGTAAGGAGGAGGCAGGAATGGGCTAGGGGAGGGAGGTGGAAGCAGGAGTGGGGGTGTTTATTCCGACCGGACCCCTCACTCTTCTTGTCTGCCGCTGATAACTGGATTTTGTGCCGTTTCCACTCTTTCTGATGATCACTTCTGTGGTTACACAATTTTCATTTTGCCGCTGACCCAGTTTTCCTCATTATAGAAACAGCCCAGGAGGGATTGAAAGTGCAGCCGTAGACTTTGCGAATTCATATTACAATTCTGCCCCTTCACTCCTCTTACCCTCCCTCCTCCTTGTTTTGCCCCGTGTATTGTCTCCTTGCCTTGTGTTGGTGTCGGAGAATCTCGCAGCTAGAAGGAATCTGTGGCATCATAAACATCCGTATTGTCTTACTTCTATTAAAAGAGTTTATACCAAAATCAGGTCCCTGTAATAGGTCCTCAAATGCTAGGTCCTCTATTATAAACTGCTTTGTCTAGCTTCCACCCGGAAATGTATTAATACAACTTACTTGCATGCATTCTGTACAGTTGCAAGAAAAAGTATGTGAACCCTTTGGAATGATATGGATTTCTGCACAAATTGGTCATAAAATGGGATCTGATCTTCATATGTGAACCCCTAGACTAATGACATCTCCAAGAGCTAATTGGAGTGAGGTGTCAGCCAACTGGAGTCCAATCAATGAGATGAGATTGGAGGTGTTGGTTACAGCTGCCCTGCCCTATAAAAAACACACACCAGTTCTGGGTTTGCTTTTCACAAGAAGCATTGCCTGATGTGAATGATGCCTCGCACAAAAGAGCTCTCAGAAGACCTACGATTAAGAATTGTTGACTTGCATAAAGCTGGAAAGGGTTATAAAAGTATCTCCAAAAGCCTTGAAGTTCATCAGTCCACGGTAAGACAAATTGTCTATAAATGGAGAAAGATCAGCACTGCTGCTACTCTCCCTAGGAGTGGCCGTCCTGTAAAGATGACTGCAAGAGCACAGCGCAGACTGCTCAATGAGGTGAAGAAGAATCCTAGAGTGTCAGCTAAAGACTTACAGAAGTCTCTGGCATATGCTAACATCCGTGTTTTTTTGTTTAATTGTCTTTTTATTAAAGTATTTGTAAAGAAACATACAAGAGTAATGCCTCTTCTATACATTTTTCAAACAAAGAAAATTAGACATAAGTATTATGAGAGAATACAGTGAATCACCTAAACATAAGTAATCTCTAAGTGCATATATAAGTTCAAGGGAACATGCAATAGGTCTATTAGAGATTCATAACAGTTTTGACATATCAATGCCTAGTGTATAATTAGCATTTATTTGCTAAATGTGAGGAAAAACAACCATCAGGTATGCATAAAATATAAAGAAAAAAACTAAAGGAAAGAGGAGACAAACTAAGACCAGACACAAAAAGGGGGAAGGATGTCAAGGAAGTAACGGTGAGCCTCTACATAAGTGTGTCAATATACGTGTCCCAAGGCTGCCAAATACCGTCAAATCGTTCCACTTGGTCTGTCATAAGTGCTGTTAGATATTCCATTCGCCTAACATCCATAATACTGGTGGTGAGGTCAGAGCGAGTGGTGAGGTCTTGTTTTTTTCCAAAAACTATCTATGAGGCGTCTGGACGCTGTCAGTACATGGAGCGTGAGTAATAGGGTATCGTTTTTTTTAGGATAGTAGGAGGCATATTCAACAAGTATAAAAAGGGATCTAAAGGAAAGTTGATATGAGTCAGCTGTACAAGAATTCCCTGCGTTTCCTTCCAAAAAGGTACTATGAGGGGACACTCCCAAAAAATATGAAAAAGAGTTCCCAATCCAGACCCGCATCTCCAACATTGATCTGTTAGAGTAGGATTGAAATGTCTTAGCAGTTGAGCAGTGTGGTACCAAAAGATCAGGATTTTATAGGAGTTCTCCTTGTGTCAGCGGTGTTCTTCTCCATATTAGCTTCCATTCATCCGAAGAGATTGCTCTCCCTATACACGTCTCCCATGTGGACATATAAGAGGGCCTAGGTATTGAGGAGGGTGATGGAGAAGAAAGAATAATATAAATCTCAGAGATAAGTCCCTTAGTGGCGTAGATACCTGATTAGCATTGAATGGCGTTGTGAACGAGTGCTGTATTTGCATATGTTTATATCTGGAGGGATCTGACAAATTGTATGTAGCTTTAAGGGTGTCAAAAGATATTATCTTAAAAGTTCTATAGTCCACAATGTCTACGAACCGGAATAGCTTATTGGAAAACCAAAGCTTGAAAAAGGAGGCATGCATGCCTGATGGGAACAATGGGTTAAATATAAAGGGTATCATGGAAGACTTATCAGAAGCCAAGGGGAATCTTCGTCCGCCATATATCATATGTGAGGGACATAGGTCCTAATAATTGCGGTATTTGATTAGCTGGCAGTTGATACCATAGTAGCGCATTGTGGGTGTACTGGCGCAATCCATCTGGAATAGGCAAAGAGGTTTGTCCAAGCAGGAATACGCCTCAGGTGCGTAGCCCAGTAGTATCTAGTAACATCAGGTACCCCAAGCCCTCCTTGTGATTTAAGGGCAGTGAGGACGCTACACCATATCCTATGTCTCTTGCCATTCCAGGTGAATTTGAGGATTGAAGTGCTCTCAATTCCCTTCTTGGAATAGGAACGGGAAGAGTTTCCAGTATATATAATGGCTTAGGCAGTATGGACATTGTTATTGCTGCTATACGGCCAAATAAAGAGAGGGGCATCCATTTATTCGTGAGCGTTTTAAGCTCTGAAAAAAGGGGCGGAAGATTATGAGTGTAGCGTGAAGCATATGACTTAGTTAAATATACTCCCAGATATTTTAAAGTCTCATCTTTCCATTTAAATCGGAAGTTATTTCGCAAGTTAGTTAACTTGTCTTATGGGATATTTAATGTTAGGGCCTCTGTTTTTGTTGTGTTGACCTTATAACCCAATAGTTTGCCATAAGACTCCAACAGTTTGAACAAGTGCGGCAGGGTGATTTGTACGTTTGTCAATGTTAGGAGGATATCATCTGCAAAGAGTGATAGTTTAAAGTCCACCTGACTGTGAGCATGGGTCATTTTAATAACCGCTGTGGGTTGGGTATAGAGTGTAGGAAGGGCAGTAACAAAAGGACCCTCAATGCCAAAACCCCGCAGGGCAGAGAACATGAAAGGCCAGCTTAGGCGGTCAAAGGCCTTTTCTGCATCCAAACTTAACAACAGAGCTTGTTGTCCAGTCCTGTTAATAATATCAATCAGGACTATGGTCCTCCTCGTGTTGTCTCCGCCTTGTCTATTTAGCACAAATCCCACTTGATCTTTATGGACCAATTGTGGGAGCCAGTAGGAGAGTCGATTCGCTAGAATATTAGTAAATATTTTTAAATCTGAATTGAGGAGGGCTATAGGGCGATAGTTAGAACAGTCCAAGTGGTCCCTGCCAGGTTTTGGAACGAGGGTAATGTAAGATTGCAACATTGAAGCAGGTATTGGCGAGCCCTGTAAGAAAGAATTAAATAGCATAACCATATGTGGGAGGAGAAGAATAGCAGAGAATGTCTTATAATAAAAATATGGTAAACCATCTGGTCCAGGCGATTTATTATTGGGAAGTCTTGATATCACCTCTTGGATTTCTTCTACAGTAATCTGAGTGTTAAGGGAAGTTAGGGCAGCTTTCGACTGCTTGGGTAGGTTACACTGATGTAAAAAGGAGGAGAACAGCTTTTGACGCTCTATTGGATCAGTGGGTGTTTGTTGCGGGAGGGAATAGAGGGCTTCATAATATTTTTGGAAAAGGCCTGTAATAACATTAGGATCATATGTTATAGTACCATCCGCTTGCCTTAAGGCGGTCGGGGTCCCCGTGACAATAGAGTCGCGCAGCTGACGTGCTAAGACAGTATGTGGTTTGTTGCCCCTCGCGTAGAAGCGTTGGCGGGAATATAAGAGTCTTCGCAAATGCTAAATCTCGCAATTTAGCCCGAAGAATGACAATGCGCCGTAATAAATGCCGTGAGCTGCGCGTCGTTTCTCTAGAGTCTTCAGCTGTCCTTCAATGGTAACGCGTTGAAAGTTACGGTCCCTTTTCAATTTAGAGCTGAGTGCTATACAGTTTCCCCTAAACACAGCGTTATCCGCTTCCCACAGTGCAGATGTGGAAGAAACCGAAGGTTGGTTAATGGTGAAGTATTCGGAGAGAGTGTCAGTGAGCTCCTGTCTGGGAATGGGTCTGCTGAGAAGAGCGTCCTTCATACGCCAATGGCAGACTCTGGTGTGTGTTTTATTAGTTTTAAGACAAATGGCGACCGGGGCATGGTCGGACCAGGTGATAGATCCTATATCTGCTTCTGCTAGTGCCCTAAGGATGGGGACATTGTCAAGAAAATAGTCAATACGAGAGTGTGTGGCATGAGAATAGAAAGTATAAGTCTTAGACTTAGGATAATTTGTGTGCCACAGGTCATATAATGCAAATTTTCGGATTAAACGTCTGAAAAGACGCGAAAGTCTACATTGTGCCTGAGGTATCACTTTTCCTGTCGGGGGCAGGCGATCCAAAGTTTCAGAGAAAGAAACATTAAAATCTCCTCCTATTATCAAAGCCGCCGGGAGGTAGTGGGATCATTTCAAGAGCACCTTATTAATAAAGGTGATTTGTGCAGAGTTTGGGGCATAAAGATTGCATAAAATCAGGGAAGTACCTTGAAAAGAAGTCTGGAGTATGACCTGTCCACCATGTGGGTCAGACACGCAGGATTCCACCTGAAGGGGGCAATCAGCAGCTAAAAGAATAGCCCTTCCAGCCTCCTTCTTCCCAGAAGATGCAGAGTATACTCCAGGGTATGTTTTGGCGGCAAACTTGAACGTGGCACTACTGTCAAAATGTGTCTCGTGTAGGAAAACCACACCCGCTCTCCGTGAGCGGCATTCTGCTAAGGCCGATCTCCGCTCAGCATTGGAGTTTAGACCTTTAACATTCATGGACATACATTTAATCATTTTGGCAATGAAAAGGTATCACCATACTTGCTATTGAATGTGTGCGAGGTATTCCTCCAGGAGAGCCTACAAAAGGTCTGCAGGAACCAACTTCTACCGTCACGATATCTATAATCAAAAAAGGGGGAAGGAAAAGACACGAGAGGAAAAGGGGACACAAAAGACCACAAATATACATTGATGAGTGTAGGCGTAATCCAAGCCTTGGACACCAGTGTAACAACCAGCACTTATGCATCAGACCCTGTCTCAACTCCCCTTTCTCAATGGGAATGAGGAAGAGGGCAAGAAGAAAAGCCCCCATTGTGGAAGCGTGGCTGCGCCGTCTCCTCAAGAGAGACCAAATACAGATGCTTGCAAGAGAGAGTGAGGTGTACAAAAGCCTAGTAACAGTACACCAAACTGTGCCGATTCTAAAATTAAAATAAATAAAACTTGTAATTCTGAGAAATACTGAACCAGTTCTCTACTGATTTAGGAACTAAAAGAAAGAAGTATACACCGCCATCAAGCATAACGAATCATTTCAGGAGACGACCTTTGAGAATCTTCTCAAAAAAAGGGTAGATAAATCAGGTGGGCGCGTCGCGTATCCCCGAACTCGCTGGGGCATCTTGAAGATGGGATCGATGTCTTTTGTGTCGAACTGTATTCCAGATCGGTGGCGGAGCAGCCGGAGGATCAGGAATCTTCCATCGGTGGGAGAGGAATGTCCAGTGCAGAAAGAGGACAAGTCCGCATACGATCTTAAAGTAATGGTCCTGCCGTTCCTAGAGACTATTAAGGCGAAGGGATATCCCCAACGGTAGGGGATTTCTCTCTCCCTTGGGACAGCCAAAAGGGGCTGTAGTGCTCTTCTTTTAAGAAGTGTCAGCCAGGAGAGATCCTGGTAAAGCTGGACCCGAGCCCCATGGAATTCAATAGTACGGAGCAAACAAGCCTTTTCCATGATGGATTCTTTAAGTTGGAAATCGTGTACGCAGCAGATCACATCACGAGTTTGCCCAGAGGTGTCTTTGGAGCGTAGAGCTCTATGGACACGGTCCAACTTAATGGCTTGTGGAGGTTGAGAGTCCAGTATGGAGTTAAATAAGTCCCCTAGCCCATCGTGTAGGTTCTCTTCAGTCTTTGATTCAGGTAAACCTCTGATTCTAATATTGATTCGTCGTCCTCTATTATCTAGATCTTCCAAGTGCCTTGTGTTATCCCTAATGTTTTGGGAGTAACAAGTAATGACTGATTGTAAGCGAGCAATATACTGACGAGTGCCGTCCAGTTCCATTTCAATAGAATCAACGCGAGACGACATTTGTTTGAAATCTAGTCGCAAGGGTGATATTTCGGTCTCCGTGACGGCATGGCTTGAGGCCCAGTACGTTTGGGTGCCATTTTGGGCGGCATAGCTGGCTTATTATTTGCGCTGCTGTTTCACTGTGAGGCCGCCTCTATATCCCACCACCATGCAGGGGCCTGGGTCAAACTCCCATGCCAGCGGGGAAAGCTGAGATGGGGTGCCTAACCTGGCAGTGTCCTGTCGGAGGCCTCGTGGCAGTGGATGGTCACGTGTCTGGACCGTCGGAGCGGTGCCTGTGAGATCCGGAGGTGGAAGGCCGCAGTCCCCACGCTGAGCCATGGAGCTGCACCGCAGGTAGGATTCTATCGGCAGCGACCTCAAGGGGGGTGCCGGGTGCTTCTTGATCTCTTGGGGGGCAACTTCTTCCCCATGGAACGCATCCACCGAGCTAATAAGTCTCCTGATGTGAATCAGAGCGGCGGAGCTCGCGCCTCACGCTGCCATCTTTCTCAACGTCCAGGCCACACCCGCTGCTAACATCCCTGTTAGCGAATCTACGATACGTAAAACACTAAACAAGAATGGATTTCATGGGAGGATACCACAGAGGAAGCCACTGCTGCCCCAAAAAAATATTCTATGGGGAGATGAAACCAAAGTTGAGTTGTTTGGAAGAAACACACAACACTATGTGTGGAGAAAAAGAGGCACAGCACACCAACCTCAAAACCTCACCCCAACTGTGAAGTATGGTGGTGGGGGCATCATGGTTTGGGGCTGCTTTGCTGCGTCAGGGCCTGGACGGATTGCTATCATCAAAGGAAAAATGAATTCCCAAGTTTATCAAGACATTTTTCAGGAGAACTTAAGGCCATCTGTCCACCAGCTGAAGCTCAACAGAAGATGGGTGTTGCAACAGGACAACGACCCAAAGCATAGAAGTAAATCAACAACAGAATGGCTTAAACAGAAGAAAATCTGCCTTCTGGAGTGGCCCAGTCAGAGTCCTGACCTCAACCCGATTGAGATGCTGCGGCATGACCTCAAGAAAGCGATTCACACCAGACATCCCAAGAATATTGCTGAACTGAATCAGTTCTGTAAAGAGGAATGGTGAAGAATTACTCCTGACCGTTGTGCAAGTCTGATCTGCAACTACAGGAAACGTCTGGTGGAAGTTATTGCTGCCAAAGGAGGTTCAACCAGTTATTAAATCCAAGGGTTCACATACTTTTTCCACCTGCACTGTGAATGTTTACATGGTGTGTTCAATAAAAACATGGTAACATTTAACTCTTTGTGTGTTATTAGTTTAAGCAGACTGTGATTGTCTATGTCAGTGTCCTTCCCCCTCTGGCAGTTCCTAATACATTCCCTAGTAAAATTACCAGTCAGTCTCCTTTCACCTCTGGCAGCTGTACATATGGTCCCCAGTAAGTTCCCAGTCAATCGCTGCCTCTGTCAGGCAGCAATAATATAGTCAACCCCCCCCCCCCCCCCTTCCCTATAGCAGCTACTTAGTTACAAAGTAAGTACAAATGAAAAATAACATGTACAGTAAATGGGTCACCTCAGACATTGGTGGCATATCGCCAGCATATCCCGCCAGTGGTAGACAGGTGTGGGCCCTACCAGTGGGATCCACACCAATCTCTAGAACGGGCCCCCAACGTAAATGAGAGCCCTCTGTGCATGTTTGGCGTGCTTTCCATTCACGTCTATAGTAACATAGTTTATAAGGCTGTCCATCCAGTTCAGCCTGTTATCCTCACATTATTCCTTCCCATGTGCATAACCTTACATTGAGCACAGGTGAATGACTTCTGATGATTTTACAAACCTCCATATATTCTTGGCTGTCATTGGTTACAAAGGTCGTCGGTTTCTCCCTATTAGCAACCATATTTGCAATTTGTGTTTCCAAATGAGCGACCAATCGGCAAAAATAACAAAAATAAGAAAAGGAACAAACAAAAGAAAATTGCAAATATGGTTGCTAATAGGGAGAAACTGACGACCTTTGTAACCAATTACAGCGAAGAACATATGGAGGTTTGTAAAATCATCAGAAGTCATTAACCTGTGCTCAATGGTGACCTGGGGTGGGACAGGATAGTGAGAGCCCCTACGGTGGGACGGGATAGTGAGAGCCCCTACGGTGGGACGGGTGTCACGGATGGTGTTGCAGATAGCTGGAACTTATAAAAAAAAAAAAACATCCGACTGGCTTGATCACAAACTAAGGAGCATATAGGTGAGCCCTATAAAACCCCTAGAGCTCTCCCTGACTGCTCTGCTCATGCAAAGATCTTTATGGTAGACGATTGCATGCCCACGTACCTTATACTGTGTGACACCTGAAAACCCTATAATAGTGAGGAGACAGGACCACCGGCGATCTGCACTTAATACGGACGGAGTCAGGGTCACCTAGAATCAAGCCAGCAAGGAAACACAAATAAAGGAAAAGGACTTATCTGAGGAATCAGCAGTAGCAGCCTCCAGCAGTGAACAACTCATCCAGGAAGAAGTATAAACCGCAAAGTGAGGCAGTATGGGAGGGAATATAAAGCGAGACAATTAGTGTAAATAGGTGACAGCTGGGAGAAGTAAAGGAGATGACAAAGTGAAACCAAAACAAAGAACCTCATGCAAGAGGTAGAGAAGAACGTCTAACAGACCTTCTCACAGAACTGGCGGTGACAACGGGATAGTGAGAGCCCCTGCGGTGGGACGGGATAGTGAGAGCCCCTGCGGTGGGATGGGATAGTGAGAGCCCCTACGGTGGGACGGAATAGTGAGAGCCCCTGCGGTGGGAAGGGATAGTGAGAGCCCCTACGGTGGCACGGGATAGTGAGAGCCCCTACGGTGGGACGGGATAGTGAGAGCCCCTACGGTGGGACGGGATAGTGAGAGCCCCTACGGTGGGACGGGATAGTGAGAGCCCCTACGGTGGGACGGAATAGTGATTGCCCCTACGGTGGGACGGGATAGTGAGAGCCCCTGCGGTGGGACGGGATAGTGAGAGCCCCTACGGTGGGACGGGTTAGTGAGAGCCCCTACGGTGGGACGGGTTAGTGAGAGCCCCTGCGGTGGGACGGGATAGTGAGAGCCCCTACGGTGGGACAGGATAGTGAGAGCCCCTACGGTGGGACGGGATAGTGAGAGCCCCTGCGGAGGGACGGGATAGTGAGAGCCCCTGCGGTGGGACGGGATAGTGAGAGCCCCTGCGGTGGGACGGGATAGTGAGAGCCCCTACGGTGGCACGGGATAGTGAGAGCCCCTGCGGTGGGACGGGATAGTGAGAGCCCCTGCGGTGGGACGGGATAGTGAGAGCCCCTGCGGTGGGACGGGATAGTGAGAGCCCTTACGGTGGGACGGGATAGTGAGAGCCCCTGCGGTGGGACGGGATAGTGAGAGCCCCTACGGTGGGACGGGATAGTGAGAGCCCCTACGGTGGCACGGGATAGTGAGAGCCACTGCGGTGGGACGGGATAGTGAGAGCCCCTGCGGTGGGACGGGATAGTGAGAGCCCCTGCGGTGGGACGGAATAGTGAGAGCCCCTGCGGTGGGACGGGATAGTGAGAGCCCCTGCGGTGGGACGGGATAGTGAGAGCCCCTACGGTGGCACGGGATAGTGAGAGCCCCTGCGGTGGGACGGGATAGTGAGAGCCCCTGCGGTGGGACGGGATAGTGAGAGCCCCTGCGGTGGGACGGGATAGTGAGAGCCCTTGCGGTGGGACGGGATAGTGAGAGCCCCTACGGTGGCACGGGATAGTGAGAGCCCCTGCGGTGGGACGGGATAGTGAGACCCCCTACGGTGGGACGGGATAGTGAGAGCCCCTGCGGTGGGACGGGATAGTGAGAGTCCCTGCGGTGGTACGGGATAGTGAGAGCCCCTGCGGTGGGACGGGATAGTGAGAGCCCCTACGGTTGGACAAAAGATCAGCCCGAGTTTATTCTATGACCACTCAAAATCTCAGCAGACATGGTTATCTTATAAAGGGAATTACAAATGCGGCAGTAGTAGATGTATATGTTGCGGGTACATCTACAGCTAATGGTAAAACCCATAGGTTAAGGCCTCCTGCACACGACCGTATGGCTTTTTCAGTGTTTTGCGGTCCGTTTTTCACGAATCCGTTTTTTGTTTACGTTGTGTTTCCGTTCCGTTTTTCCGTTTCGTTTTTCTGTATGGCGTATACAGTAATAACATAGAAAAAATTGGGCTGGGTATAACATTTTCAACAGATGGTCCCGCAAAAAACGGAACGGATACGGAAGACATACGGATGCATTTCCGTATGTGTTAAGTTTTTTTTGCAGACCCATTGACTTGAATAGTGCCACGGAACGTGATTTACGGGCAATAATAGGACATGTTCTATCTTTCAACGGAGCGGAAATACGGAAATGGAATGCATACGGAGTACATTCAGGTTTTTTTGCGGAACCATTGAAATGAATGGTTCCGTATACGGAACGCAAAAAACGACCAGTAAACGAAAAAAAAAAACGGTTGTGTGCAGGAGGCCTAATTGTAACACTGATTTTGCGATATATGTAATAACATGTAAAGAATCCATCTACAATAATTGGGGGGCACCACAAAGCAAGGAAAGCACTGCGGCCTTTTCGGTTCAGGGAATAGAAGGAGTGTCCCGCCATATTAGAGGAGGAGACCATAAGTGCAAGCTCTTGAGCAGAGAAGCATATTGGATGTCCAGTGTGGGGAGCTGCGCACCCAATGGTTTGAAGAAGAAATAGGACTTTGTTTTGCAATATAAATAGCAACTTTTATATGTGATTTTTAATGCACGTATTGGGTGTTTTGCTGAGGTTCCCCTCCCCCTCACAGTCATGTGACCATGTTTAAAAGGAAGTGGTTTTTTTTCTCACTTTTGTATGTCATGATTAAGGACTAATATTTAACTGTCCGAAACGCGTAGACCTCCGGTGTCATGAATATGCTTTTACCGCTGAAGAAATAAAGATATCTTTTTTATGGGAAGCCGGATTGTACTCTATTTTTTCAGTATACAGTCCTCTGTAGTGTGTGTGTATATATACAGTGGATATACAAAGTCTACACGCCCCTGTTAAAATGTCAGGTTTCTGTGATGTAAAGAAATGACACAAAGATAAATCATTTCAGAACTTTTTCCACCTTTAATGTGACCTATAAACTGTACAACTCAATTGAAAAACAAACTGGAATCTTTTAGGTGGAGGGAAGAAAAAATATAAAAATAAAATAATATGGTTGCATAAGTCTGCACATCGTAAACTAATACTTTGTTGAAGCCCCTTTTGATGTTATTCCAGCACTCAGTCTTTTAGGGTCTGAGACTATCAGCATGGCACATGTTGATTCTTCTTGGCAAAAACACTCCAAATCTGTCAGATGGCGAGGGCATCTCCTGGGCACAGCCCTCTTCAGATCACCCCACAGATTGCGAGGGCATCTCCTGGGCACAGCCCTCTTCAGATCACCCCACAGATTGCGAGGGCATCTCCTGGGCACAGCCCTCTTCAGATCACCCCACAGATTGTCAATCGGATTCAGGTCTGGGCTCTGGCTGGGCCATTCCAAAACTTTAATCTTCTTCTGGTGAAGCCATTCCTTGGTTGATTTGGATTAATGCTTTGGGTTATTGTCATGCTGAGAGATGAAGTTCCTCTTCATGTTCAGCTTTCTAGCAGAAGCCTGAAGGTTTTGGGCCAATATTGACTGGTATTTGGAACTGTTCAGAATTCCCTCCAGCTTAACTAAGGCCCCAGTTCCAGCTGAAGAAGAACAGCCCCTTGGCATGATGCTGCCACCACCAAGCTTCACTGTGGGGATGGGGTTCTTCTGGTAATGTGCAGTGTGGGTTTTTTTTGCGGCAAACATATCTTTTGGAATTATGGCCAAAAAGTTCAACCTTGGTTTCATCAGACCATAACACCTTTTTCCAGATGCTTTTGGGAGACTTCAGATGTGTTTTTGCAGAATGTAGCCCGGCTTGGATGTTTTTCTTGGTAAGAAGAGGCTTTCGTCTTGCCCTCTACCCCACAGTCCAGACATATGAAGAATACGGGAGATTGTTGTCACATGGACCACACAGCCAGCAGTGGCGTAACTACCAGGGAAGCAGCTGCTTCGGGGCCCAGCGTCGGCAGCGTGTGTGACAGTTTATTTTCAAGTTCTATCGATGTCTTAACTGTTCAGGGCCCCTTCACAGCAGCTGTCCAGGCTCCCTCGCTAATATGATCTAATCTTTCTTGTCTCCTAAAGTCTTCTGATGTGTCTGGGATTCGAACCTCCAAAGTCTAAGTGTATCAGAGGCAAAGCATTAACCCTCACAACCATAAAGGCTGCATTACAACTGACTGAAAAAAAATGAGACTTCTACTGTTATAGCTGGCTAAGTGTACAGCTATACACATGACAGCTGCCCCAACACACCCAGCACTGCTATATCTCTATATGACAGCTATCCCAGCACACTCAGCTCTGCTATATCTCTATATATGAGCAGCTGTTATGTGTATAGATGTACACTTAGCCAGCTATAATAGTAGAAGTCTCAAATTTTTTCAGTCAGCAGCAAGGTGTCTCCAATGGTCTAGTGGTTAGGTGCTTTGCCTCTGATACATATATGGACTGACTCCATATATGGACTGACTCCATATATGGACATACAGGGCGGGACATAGGAAGAGGCTGCATCGCATCGCTGACATGGAGGTAAGTAGAAGTGTTTATATATATTTTTTTAATACCCGACTGTTACTGCCATGGGGGGAGCGGGGGGCACTTGATACTGGCACATGGGGGGAGGCACCTGATACTGGCACCTGATACTGGCACCTGGGGGGAGGGGGGGGTTGGCACCTGAAACTGGCACATTGGGGGGGGGGGGGGGAGAGAGGGGTTGGCACCTGATACTGGCACATGGGGGGGGAGAGAGGCACCTGATACTGGCACATGGGGGGGGAGGAGGGGAGAGAGGCACCTGATATTGGCACCTGGGGGGGGGAAGAGAGGCACCTGATACTGGCACCTGGTGGGGGAAGGGGGGGTTGGCACCTGATACTGGCACCTGGGGGGGGTTGGCACCTGATACTGGCACATGGGGGGAGGCACCTGATACTGGCACCTGGTGGGGAGAGAGGCACCGGATACTGGCACATGGGGGGGAGAGGAGTTGGCACATGGGGGGATGCACCTGATGCTGGCACATGGGGGGAGGCACCTGGGGGGTCTGGGGGGGTTGGCACCTGATACTGGCACATGGGGGGGGAGAGAGGCATCTGATACTGGCACATGGGGGGGGAGAGGGGTTGGCACCTGATACTGGCACCTGGGGGGGAGGGGGGGTTGGCACCTGATACTGGCACATGGGGGGGGGGAGAGGCACTTGATACTGGCACTTTTTTTGTGGGGGGGGGGGGTGGCACTATGATACTGGGACATGTGGGGGGGGGGGGAGGAGAGAGGCACTTGATACTGGCACATGATGGGGGGGCATTATGGGGGACACTAGGCCGGCAGCCTATCAGAGGCCGGACACTGAGGGGCATCTACTGGGGCACTATATATGAGGCATTTTATACTGGTACATTATGGGGGGCACTAGCAGGAAGGGGGGAGAGGAGCACTATGGAGGCATTTACTGGGGGCACTATATAGGGGTATTTTATACTGAGACATTATGGGGGCACTATGGGGACATTAGCTCAACTGGGGGCATTACAAGGGGGTATTTTTGCACTGTCACATTATAAGGAGAATTATTACTACTGGGGGGGGGCATTATGGTGGGCTTTATTACTCCCCCATGGTATGACCCCCTAGTAGCAGCACCAGCCTCTCCCCGCTCTGCTATCCCTCTGCCCTTTCTCCAAATCCTTATTATGAAATCTTTCTCATTAGGATAAAGCACAACATCAGCTCCGCCGAGCCCCCGACCAAAGTGTTGAAGTGGCGTCCGAGATCCCCAAGGGCCAAGTAATTGTAGGTGTTCATGTGAAATATGTTTGTTATACACATATAGCCTACACTGTGCCCCACAATATACAGTATACCGCTACACTGTGCCAAAGGAGTGGGGTTTACACAGGAGGAGGAAGGTGCGAAGCGCGCTGGGGGGGGGGGGGGCCCTTACAAATATTTGCTGTGGGGCCCAGTCACTTCTAGTTACGCCCCTGACGGCCAGCACTGGTCAGAGATTCCTGCAGCTCCTGTAATGTTGCTGTCGGCCTCTTGGTCGCCTCCCAGACCAGTTTTCTTCTCGTCTTTTCATCAGTTTTGGAGGGACGTCCAGTTCTTGGTGATGTCACTGTTGGTCCATATTTCCTCCACTTGATGATGACGGTCTCCACTGTGTTCCATGGTAGATCTAATGCCTTGGAAAGTCTTTTGTCCCCTTCTCCTGACTGATACCTTCTAACAATGAGATCCCTCTGATGGAAGCTCTCTGTGGACCGTGGCTTCTGCTGTGGGATGTGACTAAGAACCTTTCAGGAAAGACCAACTAGAGCAGCGGAGCTTTATCTGGGGTTAATCAGAGGCCCTTTACATGATGGCCGGTGTATGCCGACTCCTATCTAACAGGATTCTGAATGTGATTGCTTAATTCTGAACACAGCCACATCCCCAGTTATAAGAGGGTGTGCACACTTATGCAACCACATTATTTTTTTTTGTTTTGTTTTCTTCTCTCCAACTAAAAGATTTCAGTTTGTTTTTCCATTGAGTTGTACAGTTTATAGGTCACATTAAAGGTGGAAAAAGTCCTGAAATGATTTATCTTTGTCTCATTTTTTTACAGCGCAGAAACCTGACATTTATACAGGGGTGTGTAGACTTTTTATATCCACTGTATATATATATACAGTATACTGTCCTCTAGTATATATACAGTATACTGTCCTCTGTAGTATATATACAGTATACTGTCCTCTGTAGTATATATACAGTATACTGTCCTCTGTAGTATATATATACAGTATACTGTCCTCTGTAGTATATATATACAGTATACTGTCCTCTGTAGTATATATATATAGTATACTGTCCTCTGTAGTATATATACACAGTATACTGTCCTCTGTAGTGTATATACAGTATACTGTCCTCTGTAGTATATATACAGTATACTGTCCTCTGTAGTATATATATACAGTATACTGTCCTCTGTAGTATATATATACAGTATACTGTCCTCTGTAGTATATATATATAGTATACTGTCCTCTGTAGTATATATACAGTATACTGTCCTCTGTAGTATATATACAGTATACTGTCCTCTGTAGTGTGTATATATATATATATATACAGTATACTGTCCTCTGTGGTATATATACAGTATACTGTCCTCTGTAGTATATATATACAGTATACTGTCCTCTGTAGTATATATACAGTATACTGTCCTCTGTATTATATATACAGTATACTGTCCTCTGTAGTATATATACAGTATACTGTCCTCTGTAGTATATATACAGTATACTGTCCTCTGTAGTATATATACAGTATACTGTCCTCTGTAGTATATATATACAGTATACTGTCCTCTGTAGTATATATACAGTATACTGTCCTCTGTAGTATATATACAGTATACTGTCCTCTGTAGTATATATACAGTATACTGTCCTCTGTAGTATATATACAGTATACTGTCCTCTGTAGTATATATAGTATACTGTCCTCTGTAGTATATATACAGTATACTGTCCTCTGTAGTATATATACAGTATACTGTCCTCTGTAGTATATACACAGTATACTGTCCTCTGTAGTATATATACAGTATACTGTCCTCTGTAGTATATATACAGTATACTGTCCTCTGTAGTATATATAGTATACTGTCCTCTGTAGTGTATATATACAGTATACTGTCCTCTGTAGTATATATACAGTATACTGTCCTCTGTATTGTATATATACAGTATACTGTCCTCTGTAGTATATATACAGTATACTGTCCTCTGTAGTGTATATATACAGTATACTGTCCTCTGTAGTATATATATATACAGTATACTGTCCTCTGTAGTATATATATATATATACCGTATACTGTCCTCTGTAGTATATATATACAGTATACTGTCCTCTGTAGTATATATACAGTATACCGTCCTCTGTATTGTATATATACAGTATACTGTCCTCTGTAGTATATATACAGTATACTGTCCTCTGTAGTGTATATATACAGTATACTGTCCTCTGTAGTATATATATATACAGTATACTGTCCTCTGTAGTATATATATATATATACCGTATACTGTCCTCTGTAGTATATATATACAGTATACTGTCCTCTGTAGTATATATATATATACAGTATACTGTCCTCTGTAGTATATATATATACAGTATACTGTCCTCTGTAGTATATATATATACAGTATACTGTCCTCTGTAGTATATATATATATATATACAGTATACTGTCCTCTGTAGTATATATGCAGCACGCCAGACCTGAAGGGTATTGCGAAGTGAGGTCACAGTTATGGGCAATCGAGGGTTACTCACTGTTCATAGGAGACCCTGGGCAGGTGCACAGCAGTGAAGGACAGGTTGGCACAGGAGTCCTCTGGGGCACACTCTGTATGTAGGGACCAGGCCTGGTGGTGGATGAGGTGCCCTGGATGTTGCAGGTGTTTTATGTGCCTGGGGCAAGGTCCCTTTAAGGATTCGTGACGCCAGTGCCTGTAACGGTGGCACACCGATTTATAGTAGCAATAAGTGAGGTACACAGATGGTATAGTGAACCAAACTTTGCTTTACTGGAGAACAGTCCAACTTTGTACAATAAGATGGTAATACAGTCCCTTCCATCAAGTGTTCTTCACAAGCAGGCTTACATCAACAATGGCAGGCGTATTCCTTGCAAGATACTCAGAGGGCAATAATAATCCACACTCAGACCAGGCTGTACCTTCTCCTCAGAAATAGTGTACACTGTTCCTAGAACTCCTGTCTGGCTTTTATCCCAAGGCCCGGACGCCTCAATGCTGGCTTTTATCCTTGGTAAAATAATCTTCCTCCGGTATTTATTCCTTGCATTATATTTATAGTTCTTCTGCCCTTCATCTTACTTGTCTTAGCTGGATACACTGGCCCTGCTTGGCTTGAGGGTACTGCAGGTTTCTCCCAGGAGGCACATCTCTTCTGCTGGGGTGACTTCTTCTTGTGCTATCATGGCCCCAATGATACTTCAGGCAGCTATGGTCCTTCACTAGCCTCCTGGTGGCATCTAGAAGCCTGGACTATCCAGCTGAATGTCAGGAGGAGGCCCTCAGCATGTCTCTGGCTAAGATGTCCTCTCACTTCTGTCTCCACAGACTCCTGACTACAGACTGACCCCTCCCTGTCTGGGCCTGAACATTTATACTAGGGGCTCCCTATCTCCCTCTAGTGTCTAGGATGCCTAACTACACCCCCCTAGGCCTGCTATGCATGTCACAGGGGAACAATACATGTAAAAGCACATAGAAAATACATTAAAGTATATGGTTAAATATAATATCACTGTCCCTTAGGAGTAGGAGTAACATGTGACCCAATTGACCCTTGTGTAGTGCCCACCCCTACCTAGTGGGACACTACATATATATATATATATACACTCACCTAAAGAATTATTAGTGCCCCCATACTAATACGGTGTTGGACCCCCTTTTGCCTTCAGAACTGCCTTCATTCTACGTGGCATTGATTCCACAAGGTGCTGATAGCATTCTTTAGAAATGTTGGCCCATATCGATAGGATAGCGTCTTGCAGTTGATGGAGATTTGAGGGATGCACATCCAGGGCACGAAGCTCCCGTTCCACCACATCCCAAAGATGCTCTATTGGGTTGAGATCTGGTGACTGTGGGGCCATTTTAGTCCAGTGAACTCATTGTCATGTTCAAGAAACCAATGTGAAATGATTGGAGCTTTGTGACATGGTGCATTATCCTGCTGGAAGTAGCCATCAGAGGATGGAGACATGTTCTCATTCTGTTTACCCCAAATTCGGACTCTACCATTAGAATGTCTCAACAGAAATCGAGACTCATCAGACCAGGCAACATTTTTCCAGTCTTCAACAGTCCAATTTTGGTGAGCTCGTGCAAATTGTAGCCTCTTTTTCCTATTTGTAGTGGAGATGAGTGGTCCCCGGTGGGGTCTTCTGCTGTTGTAGCCCATCCACCTCAAGGTTGTGCGTGTTGTGGCTTCACAAATGCTTTGCTGCAGACCTCGGTTGTAACGAGTGGTTATTTCAGCCAACGTTGCTCTTCTATCAGCTTGAATGAGTCGGCCCATTCTCCTCTGACCTCCAGCATCCACAAGGCATTGTCGCCCACAGAACGGCCGCATACTGGATGTTTTTCCCTTTTCACACCATTCTTTGTAAACCCTAGAAATGGTTGTGCGTGAAAATCCCAGTAACTGAGCAGATTGTGAAATACTCAGACCCGCCCGTCTGGCACCAACAACCATGCCACGCTCAAAATGGCTTAAATCACCTTTCTTTCCCATTCTGACATTCAGTTTGGAGTTCAGGAGATTGTCTTGACCAGGAGCATCCCCCTAAATGCATCGAAGCAACTGCAATGTGATTGGTTGACTAGATAATTGCATTAATGAGAAATAGAACAGGTGTTCCTAATAATTCTTTAGGTGAGTGTGTATATATATATATATATATATATATATATACAGTATACTGTCCTCTGTAGTATATATATACAGTATACTGTCCTCTAGTATATATACAGTATACTGTCCTCTGTAGTATATATATATACAGTATACTGTCCTCTGTAGTATATATATAGTATACTGTCCTCTGTAGTATATATACAGTATACTGTCCTCTGTAGTATATATATATATACAGTATACTGTCCTCTGTAGTGTATATACAGTATACTGTCCTCTATAGTATATATATACAGTATACTGTCCTCTGTAGTATATGTACAGTATACTGTCCTCTGCAGTATATACACAGTATACTGTCCTCTGTAGTATATATACAGTATACTGTCCTCTGTAGTATATATACAGTATACTGTCCTCTGTAGTATATATATATATACAGTATACTGTCCTCTGCAGTATATACACAGTATACTGTCCTCTGTAGTATATATACAGTATACTGTCCTCTGTAGTATATATACAGTATACTGTCCTCTGTAGTATATATACAGTATACTGTCCTCTGTAGTATAAATACAGTATACTGTCCTCTGTAGTATATATACAGTATACTGTCCTCTGTAGTATATATACAGTATACTGTCCTCTGTAGTGTATATACAGTATACTGTCCTCTGTAGTATATATACAGTATACTGTCCTCTGTAGTATATATACAGTATACTGTCCTCTGTAGTATATATATATATACAGTATACTGTCCTCTGTAGTATATATACAGTATACTGTCCTCTGTAGTATATATATATACAGTATACTGTCCTCTGTATTATATATATACATACACAGTATACTGTCCTCTGTAGTATATATACAGTATACTGTCCTCTGTAGTGTATATACAG